>NW_027206117.1:0-387500 GCF_024711535.1 Dipodomys merriami
ACACAAATTTTCCTTTCCTTTCTAGGCTCCAGAACAGGGAAAAGTGTGGTCGGGGAATAAATTGGACAGTCACCTAGGGAAAATTTTGCTGATTATCATATTTTTTGTTCATATGGCATTTAAAAATATATTACCATATAATTTAAATCTTATTTTAAAATTTCCTTCATAGGAACGAAGACCAACTAAAAGTTTTTTCGTTTTTATGTATAAAGTTCACAATTCTGTCTCTATAAGAATCTTTTAAAACATTCTTTTGACAATCTCCATAGAGGCAAAATCAAAGTTTATATATTAAATATTCTAATCATCATATGAAATAATTAGGAATGGGCAAATCAATAGAAACAATGAAAACTATGTCAACCACAATGAACAGGACAATTACCCATCGAACAGATGCTTATCATGTTTTAGAACTGCAGTCGGAGAATTTGCAGAATTACTGACAGGACAATGTTTGAATTCAAAGGAAAGAAGAAAACCCTTAAAAATATTGAAAGACAAACATGCCCCAGTAGGTTATGCCTGTAATCCTACATCCTCAGGACGCTCATTACTGGCTAAAGAAAAGCAAGAATAAATAGGATAATATGAAATGTTAACCTTTCATTATTCAAAGACCACTATAACAGAAGTGAAAATATATGCAACAGATAAAGGTTATATATTTGTTAATGCTACAATGTTAATGCTACAATGATCCTGAGTCTTAAGTATTTTTATATCTTATAATTCTCTCTCTCTATATTTTTTGGGGTCCGCTTATGGGGCTTGAACTCTGGGCCTGGGCACTGTCCTTCAGCTCTTCAGCTCAAGGCTAGTGCTCTCCCACTTGAGCCACAGCGCCACTTGCTGATTTTTTTCTTTTTGCTTATGTGGTGCCGAGGAATTGGACCTAGGGCCTCAAGCATGCAAGACAAGTGCTCTACAACTGAGCCACCTTCCCTGCCCTTAATTCTATATATTTTTTCCTGAATAGTATATTTCTTTTTTTTAATTGTGAAAATACTGCACAGAGGGGTCACAATTACATGAGCAAAGTAATGAGTACATTTCTTATCAAGCATTGTTGCCTCCTCCTCTGTTTCCCTTTCACATCCATTTTCATCCCCCCAACATGTGTCCCCCTACCTTCCCCCCCCCAGGCCAAAGTTGTAAAGTTCATTTTTCAACATAACGACTTGCATAGCCCATTGTTGCAATGGGTCCATCTGTATCCCTATTTAAACCATTTGGTTTTTTCCCTTCCCCTCCACAAATTATACCAACATCAAATACAGTGAAAACAGGGGTTATACTGTCAGGGAGGGACATACAAAGCAATAAAGAAATCATCTTATAAACGTTAGAAAAAATCACAAGAAAGAAAAAAAATTGAATACTTATATTTGGGTTCATTTCACCTCACATCAACTTATCTGACCGTTTCTGCTTGTCTCACAAATATACATAATTGCAAATAAGGGAAACCATGGGACCTATGTTTCATTGGGCCTGGCTTACTTCACTTTATTCTTTTTTTTCCAAGTCTTTCTATTTCCTAAGAAATGGGGCAATGTCATTCTTTCCTACAGAGGCATAGAATTCAATTGTGCATATATACCATAGTTCCTTAATCTATTCATCTACTGAGCTACATCTGGGTTGGTTCTATATCTTACCTATGGTAAATAATGCTGCAATAAACACAGTCGTGCTGGTAGCTTTAAAATAATCATGTTTGTATCATTTGGGTAAATGCTCAAAAGTGGGATTGCTGGGAAATAGGGCAGCTCTATGTGAAGTCTTTTGAGGAATCTCCATACTACATTCCAAAGTGGTTGAACAAGTTTACACGCCCAACAACAAAGAAGTAGGGTTCCCTTCTGTCCGCATACCATCCAGAATCTGTTGTTAGGGTTATTGATTATAGCCATACTAACAGGGGTGAGGTGGAATCTAAATGTTGTTTTGATTTGCATTTATTTTATAGCTAGGGAGGTTGAGCATTCCTTCATGTATCTACTGGCCATCCTTATTTCCTCTTCAGAGAAGTTTCTCTTTAAGGCTTTAGCCCACTTATTTATTGGGCAGTTGTTTGTGTGAAGATTTGTTGTTAGGGGATTTAATTTTTTGATTTCCAGGTATATTTCAGATATGAAACTCTTGTCCGTTGTATGGCTAGAGATCTTCTCCCAATCCGTAGGCTTTCTAGTGATCTTGCTAGCTACGTCCTTTGCAATGCAGAAGCTCTGCAACTTCATGCAATCCCATTTGACCAACCTTTCTTTGATTTCTTTTATTTCTGGGTCTCTATTAAGAAAATTTCGGCCTGCGCCAAGGAGACCTAGGGTTTCTCCTATTCCATCCTGTAATGTTTTCAGTGTGTCTGCTTTGACTCCGAGGTCTTTGATCCATTTGGAGTTGATTCTGGTGCAGGGTGATATATAAGGATGTAGCTTTGGTTTTCTACAAGTGTTTAACCAATTTTGCCAGCACCATTTACTGAAGAGGCTTTCTTTCTTACATTCTAATTTTTAGCTCCATTATCGAATATTAGATGGCTATAGGTCTGTAGGTTCATTTTTGGATTTTCAATTATATTCCATTGGTCCTGAAGTCTGTTCTTGTGTCAGTATCAAGGTGTTTTGATTACAATGGTGTTGTAGTAGAGTTTAAATTTGGTATTGATATTCCTCCAGCACTTTTCTTTCTGTTTTTGTTCATTTTTGCTATTCAGGGTCTTTTATTATTCTGTATGAATTTTTGGATTGCCTCTTCTACTTCCTTGAAGAATAAGGTTGGAATATTGATAGGTATCACATTTAATTTGTAGATAGCCTTGGCAAGTATTGCAATTTTCACAATGTGGATCCTTCCAATCCAGGAGCATGGGCGGTTTTTCCACTTTCTAAGTACTGTTTTGATTTTCTTTTTCAGGTTTTTAAAGTTTTCATCGGCCGGGCACTGTTGGCTCATGCCTGTAATCCTAGCTACTCAGGAGGCTGAGATCTGACGATCATGGTTCAAAGCTAGCCAGGGAAGTTAAGTCCGTGAGACTCTAATCTCCAATAAACCACTAGAAAACTGGAAGTGGTGCTGTGCCTCAAGTGAAAGAGAGCTCGCCTTGAGCTGAAGACCTTTGGGACAACACCCAGGCCCAGAGTTCAAGACCCAAAACTGACAAAAAACAAAAGTTTCCATCATAACGGTCCTTCATTTTTTATTAATTCCTAGGTGTTTTATATTTTGGGAGGGGGCTATTATAGATGGAATTGTTTTCCTGGTTTCAGCCACACTTTTCTCATTGTTGGATTAGAGAAAAGCTGTTGTCTTTGAGGTGTAATTTTATAACCGGCAACTTTGCCAAAGTTTTGAATCACTATGAGTAATTTGGGAGTGGATTCCATGGGATTCTTTAAATACAAGATCATGTCATGTACAAAGAGGGTGAGTTTTAATTAATCTTTCCGTATTTGGATCCATTTTATGTTTGCACCGTGTCTTATTGTTGTAGCTTGGCATTCTAATACTAAACTGAAAAAAATTGGAGAGAGGGGACATCCTTGTCCCTTTCTTTTTTTTTATTGTAAAAATATTTACAGAGGGGTTACAATGACATGGGTAAGATAATAAATACATTTCTTATCAAGTATTGTAATCTCCTCCTTTGTTTCCCCTTCCCATCCCTTCCCATCCTCCCCCCGACCCCCACCCAATCCCCCCCCTCACCAAAATTGTAACGTTCGTTTTCGACATAACTTGTACATCTCATTGTTGCAATGGGTCCAACTGTATCGGTATTTAAACGATTTGTTTTTCCCTTCCCCTCTACAAATTATACCTACATCAAATACAGTGAAAGCAGGGGTTATACTGTGAGGGAGGGACATACAAAGCAACAAAGAAAACATTTTACAATTGTGTCAGAAACAATCGCATGAAGGAAAAAATAACATTTGAATGAATATCTTAGGGTTCATTTCCCTAACATCAAATTATCTGACCTTTTCTGCTTGACTCAGACATATACGTGATACTGGGACCTATGTTTCTTTGGGCCTGGCATACTTCACTTAATATAATTTTTTCCAAGCCTTTCCATTTCCTAACAAATGGGGCAATGTCATTCTTTCCAGTGGAGGCATAGAATTCAATTGTGTAAATATACCACATTTTCTTGATCCATTCATCTACTGAGGGGCATCTGGGTTGGTTCCTTATCTTAGCTATAGTAAATAATGCTACAATAAACATAGTTCTGCTGGTAGCTTTAGTGTGGTCTTGTTTGTGAACATTTGGGTAAATGATGCACAGGCCGAAATTTACTTAATGGAAACCCAGAAACATGACAAATCAAAGAAAGGTTGGACAAATGGGATTGCATGAAATTGCAGAGCTTGTGCATGGGAAAGGTCATAGTTAGCAAGATCAATAGAAAGCCCACGGATTGGTAGAAGATCTTCACTAGCCATACAATGGACAAGGGTCTCATCTAAAATATACCTGGAAATCAAAAAATTAAATCCCCCATCAACAAATCTTCAAAGAAACAACTGCCCAATAAATAAGTGGGCTAAAGCCTTAAAGAGAAACTTCTCTGAAGAGGAAAGAAGGATGGCCAATAGTTACATTAAGAATTGCTCAACCTCCCTCGCCATAAAAAAATGCAAATCAAAACAACATTGAGATACCACCTCACTCCAGTTAGAATGGCTAAAATCAAGAACTCTAATAACAACAGATGCTGGAGGGGATGTGGACAGAAGGGAACCTTACTGCATTTTTGGTGGGAGTGTAAATTTGTTCAACCAATTAGGAAAGTAGTATGGAGTTTCCTCAAAAGACTCCACATAGAGCTTCCCTATGACCCAGCAATCCGTTGTCCCCTTCTTGATTTAAGAGGAAATGTCTTTAGTTTTTCACCATTAAGTATAATGCTGGCTGTAGGTTTGTCATATACAGCCTTTATTCTATTGAGGAATGTTCCCTGGATTCCTAATTTTTCCTGAGCCTTCATCATAATGGCATTGTTGTATGTTGTCAAATGCTTTTTCTCAAGCAATTGAAATAACCATGTGGTTCTTATACTTGCTCTTCTTGCAATGTCTTATATTAATCGATTTGCATATATTGACCCAACTTTGCATCCCTGAAATGAATCTTGTTTGATCGTGGTGTATTATTTTTTGGATGAATTGTTGAAGTCAATTGACCAAAATTTTTTTGAGAAGTTTTGCATCAATGTTCATCAAAGAAATGTGTTTAAACTTCTCTTTTTTGATGAGTCCCTGCCTGGTTTGTGGATGAGGGTTTTGATGGCCTCATTGAGTAAGTCCTGTAGTGAACTTTCTCTTTCAATTTCATTGAAGAGTTGGAGTAGTATTGGTGTGAACTCTGTGTTGAAGGCCTTGTAGAATTCTGATGTAAATCTGTCTTGTCTTGGGCTTTTTTTAGATAGGACTTCTCTTATTGCTGTTTCTATCTTAATGCTTGATATGGGCCTGTTAAAATCGTTTAACTCATCTTGGTTTAGTTTCAGCTGCATGTCGATATTTGCTATGAAAAGGTCCATTTTTTCCAAGTTCTCAAACTTATTAGCATAGTTTTGAGAAATATTCCCTTATAAAGTTTTGAATCTTGGTTGTTTCTCTGGTGATGTTTCCATTCTCATCTCTGAGTTTATTTATTTGGGTGAGTTTTCTTTTTCTGATAAGATTTGTTAAGGATCTGTCAATTTTGTTACTGTTTTCGAAGAACCAACTCTTTGTTTTGTTGATTCTTTCTATGTTTTTTTGGAATCTAATTCCTTTAATTCTCATTAAATTTTAATTATTTCTTTCCATCTACTGGGTTGGTGTTTATCTTGCTGCTCTTTTTCAAGGAGGTGCAGATATCTCATTAAATTGTTGGTTTCATATATCTCCAACTTGCCTCTGAGTATTGACTTTTCTGTGTCCCAGGTTAACTGGTAATTTGTGTGCTCGTTTTTGTTGAATATCATGAATACTTTAATTTCTTTTCTAATCTGTTACATGACTTACTCCTGATTCAACAGTGTGTTGTTCAGTATCCATGTGTTACAGGACTTCTTTGGTGGCTTTTGGCGCTGAATTCTAATTTTATTTCCTGTGGTCTGAGAAAATGCAAGGTATAATTTCAATGTTTCTGAATTTGGACTTTTGTTTTGTGACCTAAAATGTGGTCAGTTTTTGAAAATGTTCTATATGCTGCTGAGACAAAGGTGTATTCTGATACTGCTGGGTGAAATATTCATTAGATGTCTGTTAAATCTAGTTGATCATTGCAGTTGTTTAGATCTGCAGTTTATTGAGTTTTTGCCAAGTTGATCTATCTAGTGGGGATAGTGGTGTGTTAGAGTCCCCAACAATCAATGTCTTTGGATCTACGTGAGCTTTGAGGGAAAGTAGTGTTTCTTGGATAAATTTGCGTACTCTATTGTTTGACAAATAGATATTTAGAATTGTAATATTTTCCTGAAGGAGCAATCCCTTAATTAGTATGTAGCGACCTTCTTTTTCTCTTCTCACGAATTTTAATTTGAAGTCTATTTTATCTGATATTAGGATTGCAACTCCCACCAGTTTATGGGAGTCATTTACTTGGTAGGTTATGTTCCAGTCTTTCACTTTCAAAATGTGTTTGTTTTTATGGGCAAGATGTGACTCCTGAAGACAGTAGATAGAAGGATTTTGCTTTTTAACCCAACTAGACAGTCTATGTCTCTTAATTGGAGTTAAATCCTGTGATGTTGAGAGATAGGACTGAGAGGTATTTTTTTATTGGGAAAATGCAGTACAGTTGGTTTACAATTACATAGACAAGATAATGAGTACATTTCTTATCAAGCATTGTTGACTCCTCCTTTGTTTCTGCATCCCATCACTTCCCAGACTCCCCTTACCCAATCCTCTCCCCTCCCACCAAAGTTGTAAAGTTAATTTTTCAACATAATGACTTGTACATTTCATTGTTTCAATGGTTCCACCTGTATTCCTATTAAAACGATTTGTTTTTTTTCCCTAACCCTCTACAAATTATACCAATATAAAATACAGTGAAAACTGGAGTTATTTTTTGTTATGTCAAAAAACGAATGTTACAACTTTGGCCTGGGAATGGGGGAGGGAGAGAGTGGGGATCAGTGGGTGGGGAGGTGAAAGGGATGGGAAGAGGAAACAAAGGAGGAGACAATAGTGCTTGAAAATAAATATACTCATTACCTTGCCCTTTGTACAGTATTTTCACAATTAAAAAAACTTCAAAAAGTGTTTATCACTTATTATAATTCAAATAACAAGCAAGAGTAATTTTATATAATCATTACACATATCATTTTATCACTATCATAAAACAGAATAAAAGATCAGTCCCAATTATTACCTACCTATCATTATACTTAATTCCTAATCATTACCTAAATATCTTAAACAATCTAAATAGTCATGTCTTTAACATAGATATAAATATTCTATACTTTTTACTTTAAAATTTCCAAGGGAATATATTCATGTTTCTAAGAAATGATCACAGCAGTTAAAAATTGCTTTTGTGAAAATAATGTGAGACATGTTGTTGTTGTTGTTGTTTACAAGTCCTGGGCATTGTCCCTAAGCTTTTTTTTGTGCTCAAGGCCAGCACTGCACAACTTGAAGCACAGTGCTAATTTCTGTTTTTGAATGGTTAATTGGAGAATAAGAATCTAACATGTACTTTTCTGTTTGGGCTAGATGTGAAAACAATTGTTAGATCTCAGCCACCAGAGGAGCTAGAATTATAGGCGTGAGTTACCGGCACTTGGTTTGATGATTTTTTTTTTATTTTAATTACGTTTTAAGATGTTTATTTCACTATAATGCACATAATTCTATACATAAATTTAAATATATATATATATATATGATGACAAATTCCCTCTAAAAATGTATGACTTTCTACATATCAAATTTATACACACACACATATATATTTCTGAATATATACACCCCCTCTAAATCTTTTATGCTACTATTTTTTACCCTTTTCATTTCAAAGATTTAGTCTATTTTTCCAAATGTTTCCTAGAGCAAAATTACTAATATTTCAATAGAAAGTAGAATATATTATTTTCAAAGAAATTTTAGATATACACATGATGTATACCTATATGTAATATTTATAGTATATTTCTTGAAAAGATTCTGTTCAAACCCTTAAGTATTTGTGTGTAATGACAGGGAGAGGGGAAGTTAATTCATACTGGTTAGAAATGGGCAATGCTTCAAAAATCGGTTCAATAATTTGTTATAATCACATAATCAAGCTACCTGTTATGGTTTAGTTTTGTTTTTGTTTCTTTATTTATTTAAAAATTTAACACAGATGCATGCACAATCGTAATATTAAAATTATTAAAATACAAATAATACAAAATTATAGACACATACCAGACTTTCAATAATTAGCACTTATGATGCTAATAATAATTTGTTGAAGATGATGATGACCAGAGTGACTTTGATAATGGCGATGTTATGATTGAAAAAGAAAAATTTTTAGACATCTTTGAATTTAGATTTCCCACATTGAATACATAATAATAAACAATGTTGGATTACATACAATAAGAATAACAAGAGGAGAGTTTCAATATCAAGAAATAATAATCACATAATCAGGTGAGACAGTAAATCCCTAATGTTGTTCTTGCAGTCTCTCTAAAGTATACTCACTTTTCTTGGTGGTATTGTTTTCTTATAAGTAAAATCATTTATTTCACATGTTTATTATCCCACATAGATAAAATATAATAAGATGTGTGCTTTGTTATCAAATGATCTTGTTTTTTCTAGTCTTGGGAACTTAGGAGAAAGCCTTTCACCACCCACATAGCCAGTAGCTTAGTTATATATCCCTAGAAGGTAACAACACAAGCCTCAAGCATGCTTCACTCATTAGGCAGAAATCCTTAGGCTGTTTTAGTTTCTATCCAGTTCACTGAAGAAAATCTATGTATAAATTTATGAAGAACACTTGGCAGCCCATAAAGCAATAAGAAAATTTTGATGGACTAAGATTAGTTTTCAACTTAGTGTCATTAGTTCAAGTAACATTCTCATACAGATACTATTCAATAACCAATGTTTTCCAATGATATGTTGAGTATGTTCTTCAATACAAATGTGGACACATGACCCAATTTACATAATACCACTTACATATCTGTAGTTGCCTTAAAAGGACAAAACCCTTAGAGCCAGGAGGTAAACTTTATTTTTATTTCTGCATGAAGCAATTTGTGACTTTATACCAACAAACTGAATTTGACTCTTTCCTTATTTGTAAGCAAAGGTGGAAAATGTAAGGACTCCACTTTTCTTTTTAATTGCTCTAGGAGTAAGCAAAGTATTCTTCAATATTTCTGGTAGATTACATCCATTTATAGATGAGAAATGTAAGGCCAAAAGTCAATGTAGTGAGTAAACAATGATACTAGAATTTGTGTCTGAGCTCTTCCCTCTGCACACTTACAAGGAACAGTAATTTGTTGATGGAGAGGACTAATATGAAAACACTATGGGGAAAAAACATACTTTGTAAAATGTTGTTTAAGACTAGGTGACCAGTGATGAGTTCATGAAACAGACTTGTGTCAGGTCCATAAAAAGGAGTACATAGATATCATATTAGTGCTGGGTGCCAGTGGCTCATGCCTGTAATCCTATCTACTCCGGAGGCTGAGATCTGAGGATCATGGTTCAAAGCCAGCCCGGGCAGGGCTCGATCTCAGGTCCCAGGATGGACCTAACCCTCTTTTGGCTCACAGGCTGGTATACTCACCATGATCCATTCATCACTTGGGTTTGCTAGGCCTTGAGTTCAAATCCCAGCACTGTCAAAAGATGAATACTGATGTGAGAAGCCAAGTGATCCTCCTCTTTTCCTGTACTGTGAAAGTCCTGCTTCTCAACTAGGAATGGTACATGCTATATAGGCAATTCTATAGCCATGGGACCAGGTTGACATCCATGTCAGCACAGTTATACCTGTCACCGTATTCAGTAAAATACACAATATCTCCATGAATTAGGCACAAATTAAGGAGAAGTGCACCGAATGCAAGATGCTGTCCACACATGTATATCAATAGAGATCCTATGTTTAAATTATGAATATGTGCCCATCCTGGCCCTCCCTGGTGCTCAATGTCAGGTCCTGGAAAGGGTCTAGCTCCTCAGTTGCTCACAGGCCATTGTCCTCACCTTGACCCTTTCACCAATTGGGCCTGCTAGGTTCTGAGTTCAAATCACAACACTGTCGAAACATGAATCCTGATGTGAGCAGTACATCAGTTCACCTGCTTTCCAGTCCTGTGAAAGTCCTGGGTCTCATCTAAGATGGACAAGGCATAGGCAACTCTATAGACATAGGAATAGGTTGTCATGCATGTCAGCACATTTATATCTATCATCATACTCAATAAAATACAAAATGCATCTCTGAGTAAGACACAATAAAATAAATAACTAAACTGAAAGCATGATGAATTCCACATATGTATGTAAATAGAGATCCTATGTGTAAAATAGGTGGGCATATGATTTTTGCCAGTGTTGGGCTTCAATTCAGGCACTGGGAGCAGGCCTGAACATGTAGTCTTCAAGGATAGTGATCTTCCCCTTCTCCCACAGTGCAAAAGAGTTACCCAGACCTGAGTTCAAATCCCAGCTCTGGCAGTAAAATGGGGCGTATTCGGAGTTAGGCTAATTCCTTCATAATTTTTTTTCAACAGAGTCAGAGGTCACGGAATTTCTTCCTTTTTTTATTTTTTAATTGAAACTCATGAATGTCTTGGTGCACAGAAGAGCCAAGTCTAAAGATCATCCGGAAAATGACTGGAAATATAAGAATAAGAATTGGGAGAATTGATCTGACAATGGCAATTATAATTATAACATGAATCCAATCCAGAGGATTGAGGGCCTCCAAGTTATGCTTAAATAATGCTGCCAAAGATTGTAATTAGTTTACATCTAAATGAGCTTTATTAACTGCTGTAATTTTGTCCTGTAAAGCCTCCCTAACATGAGAGATATCTTTATCTCTCCAAACTCCTAACAAATGATTTTTGCTCGCATTCCAATTAAAAGAAAAGTTATATTTTAGAGCAGTAACAAAGATATATTTAAAACTAGCATGACATTTAACTGAGAGTTGTGTTTTTAAATTTTGAACTTCCTGACCTAGAGACAGAACCACTTCCTCCAGAGCATTTATTTTCATTTCTAACATTTTATCTATAATTTATTTTTTTGCTAGGGCTAATGAAACATTTTTGCTTAAATCAGTAACAAAATGAGAGTGTTTACTTCATTTACTAAGGCTGATGTTGAAATCGCTAAAGAGCTAATTATTGTTATTTAAGCACTTATTCCTAAAATCAAAGCCGCAACAAAGCATTTTGGCTGCAACATAATATCCAGAGTTTTCAGCATTTGTAAAGCGGAATTTTTAAACCAAGGTTCATTTCATAGATCTACACATAACATTACATACGAAGGTCTTTTTAAAATTAAAATTACAGAATATGTTTTATCCAGAGAAGAAGTAAGACAATTAGTAAAAATACAATCCTTACAGCTAATATAATAAGATTTTCCTTGATTAATAATGATTAAATTATCTAGTTTTCCAGCTAAAATTCCCATAGGATAACCCACACATGCTCTTACCCCAATTTCAGTACTCTTAGTTTCTTTGGGCTTTTTCAGTAAAATCATGTTTGTTGCTGCAAAAAGTCTGAACAAATCCAGCTGAATGCCAGTTTTATTGTGAAAGGGAGAGTGACTCGCCAAAATGGAAGCCACCCACCCTGGAGTGAGCCATCTTTTCAGGGGTTCCCCATGCGTATCAGGAGCATAGCCATTAAACTTTCATGAATTATGTTTTAAGTAGGAGGCATAATCATAATCAGGGTTAGCAATGGAAAAAATCAAAAATACTATCTGGTGCCCCATAGGGTTGTAAAAAAGAGGCCTTTTGAAATCCACATTCCCACCATTTTGGTGACGTAATTAATGCACCCCAAACTGATTCTTTTCATGATATTTTTGTAGGCAGTTATCTAAATTTATATTCCTCTTGGGATTGAAAAAAGAATTCATTATAAGTATGAAAGCCTAATTTCATCATGTCAATTTCCCACATCAATCTTTTTTTTTGAAATTTTTATCATTGGATTGATCAAGGGCATCAGTCAAAAAAGTTCTATAATTTATAGGCAAACACCCAGGGAGATTTTCTACTGATAGCGTTATGCAAATTGGAGTAGTATCTGTCATTCATTCATAATTAATTGTTTGAGAAGTCATATGAGAATTAGAATAGTCCTCCAAACCCCCTAGCAGGTCACTGTTGCTTGACATTACTTGTAGTATATCTTCATCCCCCTCATCCCACGGGATGTAGAAGAGGAGTATTAGGAACATATGCCCAGTATTGTTCTCCTGAAACAGACACTGCCTGCACAGCAATAATGGCAAGCATAGAAGAAACATATTTTCAACAGTGATAGTGTTTCCTGTAGAAACCACAACCTCCTCTGCAGAATGGGTGAGCTTCTTAATTTGTTCCCACGTTGGTGGTTGGGCTTCTTTTGTTGTCTTTGCCTGTTGAGGAGAAAGTTGAAGACTTTTGTGCTTTTGCATCGCTTTCTTCATTTGCATCTTCTGGTTTTTTTTCCCCTGGGTTTCTCTTATTTTTGTAGGGACACATGAGTCGGTTGAGATTCTGTGGAAACACACATGTATACCCTCTTCCCGAGGTGATTAAATTCATCAGGCCCTTTCCAGGTGCCTGTGATCAAATCTTTCCTTTTAACTTTTGGCTGAACTTTAAATCCAATTTCGCTCCAATGTTTTTGCATAAGTGTAAGATTTTGTTCATTAGTATTAAGGTGATTAATTACAAATAAAGCATGATGGTTTCTCCTAGTTAATAAGTCAGCCATCATATTTCCAAATGAAAGAGGTGGGAAACTACCATCTCTTCCCTATAATGTAAGCTGGACCAAACTTAGTCATAACTGTTGTGGGAATCTTTCTTTTCCTTTTATTATCAGAGATCCCTTTTTCTATAACTCTCTGTACTTTTGGGATAACTCCTTCTGGTTTAGTTTAATTCATTAATTCTGCCTATTGTAACATATCTGGAAATTTTACATTTCTATATTTACTATGAGGGAGTCGCAAAACTGCTTTTGAAGTTGCAGGAGTTTCTGGAGGCAACGTCTCATCAGATGATATATTGATTGGGGAATTGTCCACATCTAAACTTTGGTCCTAGCCTTTATTATTTAGAGAAGCCGTCTCTATTGGACTGGAAAGAAACAACATGCTCTGTTCACGGATCAATAGAAAAATAGCCAAAACAAGAATAAAGGCAACAAATGTACAGCCAAGAAGAATATAGTAAGAATAATGGTAGAGGCAATAAAGGTGCAGCCAAGTGTATAGGAAGCCTTGAACCAACACCCCCTTCCTGCAGGCATGCTTCCATGAAGCTTATGCTTTGCCTGGCATGGTCTCTCAGGGAGACTCAGCAGGAGGTAACGTGGCAGATGGGGTCTGCTCTTAATCATGCAATACTTGTGGGATAATGAAACAAAACATGGTTCTTTTTCATCATTACCCTATCTCCATGATGAAGGGGATCCTTCACTCTATTCAGTATTGCAGCTGGGGAAAATGAGGCATGGAGAAGCCTGGTGATCTACTCGTGACCCCCAGCACACAGAAAGCTCGGCCTGACTTCTCTGCCATGCTCCCTAGGACAGTGGGTGCTATGCAGTCCACTTCTTATGGTGGGAAATCCACTGCTTGTCAGTCATGGGGTTTGAACTCTGGGCCAGGGCAGTGTACCCAACCTCCTCAGATCAAGGATAGTGCTCTACCACATGAGCCAAAGCATCACTTCCGGTTTTCTGGTGGTTCTTTGAGGATAAGAGTTTCACAGACATTCCTGCCTGGGCCAGCTATGAACCATGATCTTCATATCTCAGCCTCCTGTGTAGTTAGGATTATAGGCCTGAGCCACCGGCACCTGGCATAAGTGTAATTTTGGCCTTCTTTCTCTCTCTGTCTTTATCTCACACAGGAACTGGGTGAATGGGTGCTGGAGGAGGTGGCCCAGCATCCCTATCTGGCTGGAACCCAAGCTGGCCCTCTCATTCTGGATGTGAGCTGTGGGTCAGGAGGTGTGTCGGTTAACCTGTTGAACCAGATTCATGAGGTAAGCCCCTCTGTGCCCTGGCTAGATCGTGATGGTTATTCATTATCCATCCCATGAGTTCTTCCCCAAATCCCTCTGTTAAACCATTGAAAGAAATTGGATGAGGAGGCATTGTCCCCCTGCCCAGCACGATCCCAGGCCTCTAAACCTCACCCTCACCTATCTGGCCAGACCCTGGTATAAAACAATGAAATCATTGAGTGTCTACTATTCTTTGCTAGGGTGTGTCATTTCGGTTAGGGAAACAGAGTGCAGAGGAAAGACCCTAGGCCTGAAACTTCCCAGGGGACGTTTGTTCTTGTGACAGAGCCAAGTCATTGCTGTGGATAAGGAGGAATCCACCATCAGACTGACCCGGAACAATGCTCAAAGATAGGTAGGCTGTTAAAGTATCAAACCAACTCATGTCTGCTTCCCACTCCCAACAATGGGGTGTAGTGTGGGTGGCTCAGCCCTGGGCCTAAGGGATTATAAATGGATGGTGGTGGTCAGGAGCTGGTGGCTCTTGACCATCATCCTGGCTATTGGGAAGCTGAGGTCTGATGGTCGTGACTCAGAGCCAGCCCGGGCAGGAGAGTCCGTGAGATTCTTATCTCCCATAAACCACCTCCCCCTCAAAACCCACACACAAAAAAGCCAGATTTGGTGCTGTGGCTCAAGTGGTAGATCCTCAGTCTTGAACAAAAGAAGCTCAGAGATAACCTGAATCCAAGCCCTAGGACTCACAAAATAATAATAAAATAAATGAACAGTTTTCACCTTTTATCTGACGACCAAGACAGATAGATTCAGTCTTCTCGCTGGTACTTGTAGCCAAAGGTAATGGGCTTCCCTTGATGTTTCTCAAAACTTCTCTTTATCTCCTTTATCTGTTCAGGTTCAGTTAGAGGACATAATTGTGATCATCCCCCTTGATGTGACCTTAGGTACCCTCCCCAATTCGCCTTCCTTGGGGTGACTATCCTGGAGGCACTCCCTGCTGGAAAGATGAGGTACCAGAGAGATGGGGATAGGTATCCCCGACACACACACAGCCCCACACGACTAGGCCTATTCAGACTAGCCTTTTCCAAAGACACTTTATCTCCTTGGATTAACTGACCTAGGAGAGGATCTTGATCCCCTGTAACTGATTATTTTAACTTGGGCTTGCTAGTTGAAACGGGAGCAAAAAAAAAAAAAGCCTTCGGTGCCTGTCACCTGGGGCTAAGGCTCACACTTGTCATCCTAGCTACTCGGGAGGCTGAGATCTGAGGATCACAGTTTGAAACCAGCCATAACCTGGAAAGCCTGTGAGACTCTACTCTCCATGGAACCACCAAAAAGCCTGAAATGGAGCTGTGGCTCAAGTGGTAGAGCACCAGCCTTGAGCCCGAAAAGTTAGAGACAGCTCCCAGATTCTGAGCTCAACACCACACAAAGAAAAGGCCCCGTCTTGTTGCCCACAAACTGCCCAAGCTTAGAGGGCCCTATCTCGGAGTGTGGTACAACACCTGTCCCTGGGTGGTGTATCAGTTCCTTCAGAAATCCGGTGGTGGAAGCCAGGCCTTCCCCTTTGTGCATTCTCAACCCACACTGGATGGAAGGCAGGGCGGGATAAGGCCGGAAGCCTGCAGAGCAGAGAGGTTCCAGCTCTGCCAAGGTGATCAAAACGGGCTTCTTAGAGGCATCACTTGCTTAACAAGGAGGAGCTGACAGGAACCACAGAGAGCAAAGTTGCCACAGATGATGGACAACATAGCAGAGCGTGTTCATTTCCAGCCAGGACTGTTGGTGAGAAACTCGGTAGAGATGTGCAAGACTGTCTGGAGACAGGATTGATGGGTCACAGAAGAACAGCTATGTAGGGCTTGGATTGTGTTTTAGAGGTAGATGGCTTGCCTAGCATTCAGGAAACCCCGGGTTCAATTCCTAGGTCCTGCATACACAGAAAATGTCAGAAGTGGCACAGTGGCTCAGGTGGAAGTGCTTATGTGGAGCCAAAAAAACTCGGGGATACCACCCAGGCCCCAAGGCCAAGCCCAAGAACCGGTGGATGGCTATGCCCTGTAGTTCTTAATAAATCATCCATGCTTTGTTTCCTTCTTTGACAGAAGGAGATGGACACTCCTTCGGCCCTGGACACCCCTGGACCCATTATCAGCAACCCTCCCAACGTCTTCCACTGGGACATGGAACAGCTGGCCCCAGAAATTGTCAGGTACTGGTTGGGTAGGGCAGGGGGATACAGGAAAGGCCCCAGAACTCCTGGTGGGTCTGATCTGCCCTGGACGACCAGTCCATCCATAGGAGGCAAATGGGAGCTTAGAGAGTGTTAGTGATGTGGAGGGGGCCCACTAATGCCCATGGTCCCACCCAGATTCTGAGCCTCCCTTTGTTGTCCCTGAGGGAGGTAGAGAGGTGTTTAGGTGGTAGCGTCTAGAGGAGGACTAGCTGGAAATTCTGAAGGATGAGACACCTTAAGCCTTGTGCAGGTGGCTCACACCTGTCATCCCACGCCTGTCATCCTGGCCACTCAGGAGGCTGAGATCCAGAGGACCTCATTTCCCAGACCAGACAGGAAAGTCCCAGGAGAGCCTCATCTCCAATCTGCAACTGGCAGTGGTACTGTGGTTCAAGTGGTAGACCACTGGCCTTAAGGAAAATTAGAATTCAAGGACAGTACCCAAGCCCTGAGTTCATGCCCTTCAACCAAAAATCAAAGAAAGGAAGGAAGAAAGAAAGACACCCATTCCTTGCTTGCAAGAGATGTTGAAGTTGTGGGGTTGCTGTGGTTGGGAGACCAGCTGCTGGCCTCACCGTACAGACATTTCTAAGAACTCCCCAGATTTGCCCCAGTGTGAAACCACAGTAGGGTGGGTGGTGTCTTACCAAGAACTCCATAGGTAGTGGCCTGTGGCAGGCAGGGAGTGGTTGAATGGGAGCAGGGGTGGGATGTTAGTGTCAATTATATGCTCTCCATCCATGGAAGAATGGTTTTGGATGCTGGTGTCAAAGTCTGAAGTGAAGGGTTGCATGTGGTTTGTGGCCTGACAAGTTGGGTTTCCCCTGGGTCTAAGAAGGTGGCTGAAGCCAGGCGACACGGGTGGCTCACACTGTGTCATCCTAGATACTCAGGAGGCTGAGATCTGATGATCATGGTTCAAAGCCATCTTGGGAAGGAAAACCTGTGAGACTTTATCTCCAGTGAACCACCAGAAAGCCAGAAGTGGCACTGTGACTCCAGTGGTAGAGGGCCCACCTTCAGCTGAAGAGCTGAGGGATGGTGCACAGGCCCAGAGTTCAAACTCCATGACAGACCACCAAAAATAAGGTAGATGAGTTTTCTGCATAGTGGTGTGTATTTTTAGGAACTTGCAAACTCTGTTATGAGCCATTCCAGATGTGTGAGAGGCCATGAGTTTTGTCTACAGTTTGTCTGAAGATAGTTGTGCCATCTTCTTGGGGGTTGGATCTTCAGAGTGCTCAGGAACTGCTGAGGCATTTTTCTACTTATGTGTATGTATGTGGGTGTGTGTGGGTGTGTGTGTGTTTTCCCTCTTCTTTCTCTGTGCACTTCCTGGGTGCCTGTTTGACTCTTTCTGCCTCGGATAGTGCTCCTCCTCCATGCCGAACTTGTCCTTTAGCCTCCTATCAAGGTCAACAATGAGTCCTAATTTGGCAGAGGCCTGCATTTCAGCTTTACTTTGGGACCAAAGTCTGGCCTGTCCAAATCTTTGGGCACCTCCAGGGGATTCTGGGCCAGCAGGGCCGACTGGCATAGGGTCTCCCCTGCCTCTGGGGGTCCTTAGTCATGCGATATCCTGATTTTTTCTCAGTTGGGCTTCTGGCTGCACGTCCCTCCCTTCAAGCTGGCAGTGGAGTGGAGGAAAGGGGGTTTCTGGTGGCTCTGGCCAACTTCAACATGATAGTGGACTGAAGGCTTCCCAAGCAAGGAGGGTACGGGGCTACATGGGAGATGAGTCCAAAGTGGTTTGGAGTATCCATTGGTGTCTAGGAAATGTCAACATAACTTGTCACAGGAAAGTCTATCTTCCTGCCCCAGCTTGGCCTCTCAGGTCCTTCTAGACAATTCTGGTTGTCCAGAATACAGAGGCACAGACTTTAGATTCTAAGTCCAGGGAACTGGGGCATGAGAGACTGGTATGGCCAATATCTTAATGTTCTGGGGCATTAGCCTTGACCTGGCTGTGGCCATCTTGTTGAAAGTTCTCTTAATCCAGTGTGGCCACACGCTGGTCACTTGTGGCAGTGCTATGAAAGTGGCAGAAGTGGAAGTGACCAAAATCTGGATTTATGGCCTGATTGGGGGTGGGGTGGAGGCAAAGGGTGTCTAAAAAAATCTTAGAGCTGGAACTCAGGGCCTAGGCACTGTCCCTGAGCTTCCTTTGCTCAAAGCAAACACTCTACCACTTGAACCACAGCTCACCTTTCATCTTTTTTAGTAGTTCACTGGAGAGAAGAGTCTTACATACTTTCCTGCCTGGGCTGGCTTCAAGCTGCCATCCCATGAGCTCAGCATCTTAAGTAGCTAAGATAGCTGGTATGAGCTATTGGGAACTGCTAAGGATGTTGTGTGTGCTTTTTTGTGCATGAGTGTGTGTATGTGTGTGTGCATGTGTGTGTGTGTGTATATTTGCGTGTGTGTTTGCGTGTGTATTTGTTGTTTACCGAGACTTGAACTCAGAGCCTATGTGGTATGCTTTAGCTTGTTTGCACAAGGTTTGTGCTCTACCACTTGAACTACAGTACACATCAGCGCCCAGCAGCCCCTGACTGTGTCTGGGCCATGGCAGTAAGTTCCATGGAACCTGCTCCTCCATCCGTGCACAGGACCACAGGACCAAGGGAAAGGACACTATGGATGATCTTTTGTAGTCGGCCCACGTCTGAAGGCCTCCATTGGACCCCAAGCA
Organism: Dipodomys merriami; assembly: GCF_024711535.1. Lineage (NCBI taxonomy): Eukaryota > Metazoa > Chordata > Mammalia > Rodentia > Heteromyidae > Dipodomys > Dipodomys merriami. The sequence continues at coordinate 19,188 of NW_027206117.1, forward strand.
CTGGTGAGCCCTGGAACTCCAGGGATAGTGAATACTACAAGCACCAGCCTGCCGGCTGTGGATTCCTGAACCCACAAGACTTTCATGAGCCCAACTCAACACCCACCCGAAGTGTGCCGACAGATTTGAATTCTTGTGATACCTATGCAAGTAGGCTGTACCTGCCATGCGATCTTCTGCCTCTCCTGGCCCAGAGACATTGATTTACTGCTCAGACCCACACTGTACCCCTGACAGATTCCATTCTGATGAGCCAGACGATGACCTCCATGCCCCAAGGCTGGACACTTCTCTGATAATGTGGCTCGATCTGTAGGCAAAGGCCTCCAAATGGGCTGCTCTCAAGACTTGTAGGATACCTAGACATTGGGAGAAACTCAAGGGCCCACAGGAAAATACTCTGCTTAGAGCCACAAAGTGAGATCCAAGCAGGCCAGGTGTTGGTCATCGGGCTTGAACTGTGGGCCAGGGCATTGTCACCTAGCTTCAGCTTACCACTTGAGCCAGAGGGCCACTTCCAATTTTCTGGAGTTTCAAAATCCCCCAGACTATCCCCCTGGGCTGGCTTTGAATGGTGATCATCACATGTCAGCCTCCTGAGGAGCTAGGAGGACAAGCATGAGCCACCAGTGCCTGGTGATCTGACCTTTCACAACAGTGGACACGGAGCTCCTGAAAGCTTTTCTTTATTTTTTTCTGTGCCAGTACTGGCCTTGAACTCAGGGCTGGGCTCTGGTCTCCTAACTTTTTCCCTCAAGGTTGGCACTCTACCACTTGAGTCATAGCACAATTTCTGGCTTTGGGTAGTTCACTGGCAAGAAGAGTCTCACTAAGTTTCTTCCTCTGAGCTGCTTTTGACCCATGATCTCTAAACACAGTCTCCTGAGTAGCTAGGATTTACAGGGGTTGAGCCACTGTTGGAATTGGGCCAGAAGCTTTTCTTAAGCAAGAGTTCTTCCCTGCGTTTGCCCTTACACCTCAATGCAAAGGATGCCGGAATGTCAGGAGCTGTGAAAAATGGGCTTCTAGCCACAAGAAATGGCTGGGGTCCATGGTGAAAAGTCAAGCTAATCTTCCCCCTGGGCCATATTCTGGGACCCCATCCTCTTCCCTACCTGTGACTCAAATACAAACCTTGACCCAGACTTGAATGTCCTGCCAGATTTGTCTGAAGGCACAGAACATTCATTCCAACCACACCACCTGCTCTACACCACACCTCAGGACCTTTACCCATGTTGTACCTTCTGCCTGAGGCTCTCTATCCTGTTCCACATCTTAGAACTACTGTGGAATTTTGGCACTGGTTATATCACCTCCTGGAGCAAGTCTTTCCTTCCTTTTTCCCTATAGAGATGGAAATTGTGCAGGCTAACAAATGCTCTATCTTGGTGTGTGTGTGTGTGTGTGTGTGTGTGTGTGTGTGTGTGTGTGTGTGTGTGTGTGTGTGTGTGTGTGTGTGTGTGTGTGTGTGTCTTTGTCTGTGTCTGTATTTGTGTCTGTGTGTCTGTGCCAGTCCTGGGGTTTGAATTCATGGCCTGGACACTATCCCTGAGCTTTTGTGCTCAAGGCTAGCACTCTACTCCTTGAATCCCATCTCTATTTCTGGCTTTTTGGGTGTTTAATTAGACAAAAGTGTTTCATATAGACTTTCCTGCTTGTAATTGTGATCAGAACTCAGAACTCAGCCTCCTGAGTACCTGAAATTACTGGGGTGAGGCAAAATCACCTGCCCTCTACCTCTTTCCTCTAACCTTGGCCCTCCTGTGTCCCAGAAGAATATGTCTCACCAGGCTCCCTTTTATTTTTTGCCAGTGTTGGGGCATGAGCTCAGGCTCTGGGCATGTTCCTTAGTTTCTTTTGCTTAAGGCTAGTCACAGTGCCACTTTTGTTTTTTTCTATTTCTGTGGTACTGAGGAATTGAACCCAGGGCTTCGTGCATAGTAGGTAAGCACTCTACTGCTAAGCCACATTTACAGCCCAAGGCTGACTTGTAACAGGAGTTATGAGGATGGTATTTATTGGCTTACCATTTGGCATAGAAATCGCTGACTATTTCATAACTTTGCCAAGATTTGGGACCAGTCTATGACTCGGCAATGAGGAATGATGAATGTGTGAGAGCCACCAGGCCCCAGAGGCCTAGGCTCACATCCTACAGAGGGATAGAGAATATAGATCCAGAATCTTCGACCACTCCTGGAGGCAGTGGCTGGCTGCTAGGTGTCCCAATGGGACACCTCAGCTAGAACATAATGCATCCGTTGCACATACCAGCCCAGGCAAAGCCTTCAGGGCTTCAGTTATTAAATGGCAGAGGGATGCTTTGTTCAAGCTGCCGGCTCAGACTTAGTACTCTCTGAGGGTTTTTCCCAGCTGGCCCAGTTTGGGGCTGCTGGGCATGGGCAACCTGCTGAATGCCCATGATCCATCCATACACAGAAACATGGAGTTACTACTCCTTTTTTTTTATCAGGGGGTGCAAGTGTGGGGTTTAACTATGAGCCTAGGCCTTGTCCCTTAGCTCCTTTGGTCAAGGGATGCACTCTGCAACTTGAGCTGAAGCGCCATTCATGGTGTATTTTTTTTCCTGTGATCTCTTAGAAATAAGAGTGTTGCTGACTTTCCTGCCGTGGCTGAATTCAAATTGGCATTTTCTACATCTCAGCCTCCTGAGGTAGGATTACAGGCAGGAGCCGCTGACACCTGGATTTCTTTTCTTCTTGTTGTTCTTTTTTTAATCGTCACAACTTGAAATCTTCAAGGTGTCATTCCAATGGTTTGAATTCAAAGTAAACTACCCAGTCCTGGAGTTCAAATGCTAAGATAGCTACCCACAAATGGAGGGTGATCCTGACAAACTCATTCCTATTTTTGTGAATGCTAATGGAATGTTATAAAATAAATAATTAAATTTGCAGTTAATTCATAATTCTATTTTAGAATGCCACACAAATATTATTGGTTTTATGTCTTCCATTCTAGCACCATGGTATGATTCCCGTAATGAAAAGATATTGACTAATTTTTAATTAATGCTTTTATAAGTATTCTACCATGATACTTCATTAAATACTGGCATAATGTAATAACTAATTATTGGTAATAATATACATAATTGAATATCCTCACATTCCCTCTTTTTCTGTATATATATATATATATATATATATAATATAATATATATATATATACACACACACACATATACATATCTATCAATGTATATATTGGTCACTACTGTGGCTTGATCAAAGGTCCTTAGAATTTCCTCTCAGCTCAGTTTGCTGGAGGTTGGTGTGCTAAGACTGAGACCCCATTTATGAATTTGGCATTCTAGGCTGTGAGTTAAAATCCCAGTAAGGCCAAAAATTTATTCATGAAGTAAGAAGCCAATTTGACAGATTTCTTTTCTCTAAAAGTCCTGGGTCTCAGTACAATGTATAATCCATATGGAAATATAGTCTAGGTGATATGATGTAATAAATGAAGTGTTACATGTATAATGCTAAATAAATAAGGGTAATAAACCTTATATGTATTAAACCCATGTATGTACATAGATCTCATATATGAATATTATGCTGAGGCTTTAATTCAGACCCTGGGAACTGGTCTGAATTTCTTGTCTTTAAGGTCAGTGAGGTTCCCCTTCACCCACAATGCTACAGAGTTACCCAGACCCTGAGTTCAAATCCCAGGCCTGCCAGAACAATGATGCAAATTCCAAGCCAGGGCCTTATTTATTTATTTACTTATTTGCTAAGCATGGAGCTTGAGCTTAGGTCTTGGCACCTCTGCCACACCAACCCTGGTTTCCTAGGACCCGAGTTCAAATCTTGGGGCTGGCAAAAATAATAAGGAAAAGCATAAAACTGAGAAGTTCAAGAAGGTAGTTTTACTTTTTTTCCTTTGTATTGTGACCATCTTGGGTCTAAATGACAAGGCCCAGAAAGTTCACATGACCTTGCATTGCTGATGTTTGGTAGGCTATTAGGGAAGTTATAGCCGAAACCGGCAACTTAGGCCTCGAGGTCGAATCCTGGGACTGCCACTAATGAATGGTGGGATGGTCTAAGAAAGGCATTCTGAAATTACATTCGTACAAATGGAATGCTATAAAAGTAACAATTAAATTAGTAGTTAGTGTATGATTTTCATATTATAAAATTATACACAATTATATTTCGTTGACCAATTTCAATTAATACTTTATTATTTATTCAGTCATGATACTTAAAAAAAGAAGGAATAATTTAGTTGCTAATAATTGGTAATAATATCGTATATGCAATTTCATAATATACAGACATCTCTCTTGTTTTATACATATACATGTATTTATCTATTGATCTACCAAACTACGCATGTATCTGTTTATACACTTGTCACTCCTGGAGCTCAGTGGTAGAGTGCTCCCCTAGTATGTACAAAGCCCTAGGTTCGATTCCTCACTACCACATGCACAGAAAAATCTGGAAGTTGAGCAGTCCCTTATATAATCGAGCTCTAGCTTTGAGCATAAAATCTTATAATTAGACTCTTACTCAAGACCCAAGACTGGCACCAAAAATAAATATATAATGTTCTGAACGCAACCATATAAGGATAAGACTGCAAATACCTCATCAGAGAGCAAGCTGGGAGTCTGATGCTGACAGCTGCTATCTAACCTGACTTAGCCAGAGGTAAACTGCTGCAACCCAGCTCCATGGAACCAGATGCTGCTGGCTCACTCACCCCTGTCATCCAAGATACTCAGGGGCTGAATCTGACACTGGTGGGTTTAAAACCCAGCCTTGGCAAGAAGTCTGCAAAACTCTGAGCTGTGGCTCAAAGTGGTAGAGCTCTAGCCTTGAGCTAAAGATCTTAGGACAGTAGCCCCAACCTTTCAGTGCAATCCCCGTGGCTAACTCTCCCCCACAAAAAAAAAAAAAAAAAAAAAAAAAACATTCCTCTAAACAATTACATGTGAACTTTATGCAGTTTGTGACATGATTCTGAAAGAATGGTGATAATGATGAAAACATCCTAATTCTAATGATAGCTTGTGGGATACAGCTATGTGATGAGTCCTTCATGAGGTGTTGTGTGCTGCATCCTTCACAAGGTGCATTCTTTCATCTGGTCCTTGTAAGAGCTCCACAACTAAGATGATTGCGCAGATGAGAAAGTTGAGACTCAGATATGTCCCCATGTGAAGGCTAAAATTATGTATGTACTGAACTCTAATGAGTTGTCTCCTGCAGACAATTGTTTTGGTTTATTTTTCTCTGTCATAAATGTTGAACTCAGGGCCTAGGCACAGATACTTCCCTGTTAGGCTCATGGCTAGTGCCCTATGAGGTGCAGCCAAGCACCCTAGGTGTCTGTAGCTGAGGTCTGTCATCCTGCCTACTCAGGAAGCTCAAAACTATCCCAGACACAAAAGGTCCTGAGACTCTTATATCCTTCTCACCACTTAGAAACTTGAAGTGGAAGCAGGGCGTCACTGACTCGGGCCTGTCATCCTAGCTACTCAGGAGCCTGAGAGCTGGAGATAATGGTCTAAAGCTAGCCTCGGCAGGAAATTCTTTCAGATGATTATCTCCAGTGAACCACCAGATAGCCTGAAGGGGCACGGTAGCTCAAGTGGTAGAGCTTGAGGTTAAGAACTCAGAGACAGCAACCAGGCTCAGACTTCAACTCCTCCAACTTACAAGAAAAGAAAGCAAGAAACCTGAAGTAGAATGCAGGGAATGGGTCTTAGGGGAAGCGTGCTTTGCATATAAGAAACCCTGGCTTTGAATCCACAGTATCACATCACTAGAAAAAAAGCCTGAAGTGGCTCTGTGGCTCAAGTGGTAGAGTGTTATCCTTGTACAGGTGAAACTCTGGAACAGTGCTCAGGTCCTGAGTTCAAGCTCCAGGACTGGTGCATGGGTACATGCATGCGTGTGCACACGTGCATGCACAAATACACACACACACACACACAAACACACACACACACACACACACACACACACACACACACACACACACACACAGAGACCAGAAGTGAAGCTGTGACACCAAATGGTAAAGCAAAGAGCTTCTGCTTTGAGCTCAGGGTCAGCACTCTGGTCCTGTTTTCAATCACGAAACCTAGCCACCCAGGGCCTAACTAGGAGAGGTCAAAGGTTTCAAAACCTGATGAGCTTCACCAACCCTACATGACAGGACAGGAAGCACTCTGATATTACACATAAGCTTAGATTTAGCATGCTTCCGGAAACCTAGGGAAATACAATTGCCAATAATGAATCATTTCATTAGGTTCACCTCTCAGTTGTCTGCCAGGATTCTTGAATTAATTGCAGCAGTTTGTTTCAACACTGGGACATAGTCTAACAAAGACAGGAAAAGTACAGGGAACTTGGCCTGACCTGAGAGGCAGCACAAATGAGGGCTTCTTGTCAAAAAAGAGCACTGGGGAAAGAGATTGGTGTACAAAGTGGCCTTTTCTCCTGGCATTCAGAGTCTGCCCACACTAATTGCCCTGGATGAATTGTTTGTTACATAGTTGTACAGGAGTGATGCTTTTTGTCTGTCTGTTCCAACAATGAGAATGAGGCAGACTTCCTCCAGCAGCCTGGGGTGTGGGGAAATGCTCAGGCTACACTGGGAACAGTGAGGGGGAGCCCCAGAACCAGCACTGACTTGAATGAATTCTCTGTGCAATGAAATAATTCTATTCAAAGCAAATTTCCTATCTTGGTGCCTTTCAACATAGCAACTCTGGATGTTCACCGGTAGAAATACATGCATACATACACAGACACATGTAGTTGCTGGCTTTTTTGTGTGGCAGGTCCTGAGGCTTGAACTGTTAGCCTAGACATTTTCCCTGAGCTCTTTTTGCTCAAGGAAGCATTTTATTGTGTCTTAAACCATGATTACCCTAGGCTGGGGTGCAGCTTTTACACCCACAGATGATCCAGGGATCCTAGGACCAAATTCAACTCTTGGCACTGGTGGCAAAACAAAACAAAACAAAACAAAACACATCAAACCAACACAAATGGAGGAGGGAAATAAACAGCAAGTTTTACACAACCGTTTTACCTTTGTTTCCTTTGCAATTGACCATCCTGGGTCTCAATGACTCCTCTTGAAAATTGAATGTGACCTAGCATGGCTGAAGGCTGGTGGGCTGTCAGTGAAGCCTGAGCCTAACCCACACACCTAGGCCCTGAGTTGGATCCTGGGACTAGCACCTAAACACTGCTGAAGATCCTATGTTCCTATGTGTAGGAACACTAATAGAATGTTTGAAATGTACTAATTGAATTACTAATTAGCTAGTCATTCTAGTATAAGATTGTATGCAATAAATTCAAGTCACTAATTAATTTAGCACTTTATTAAGTCTTCTACTGTGATCAATTAATGAAGGCATAATTTTAGATCAAATAATTGGTAGTAATAGAATATATGAAAATCAGATATAGATATCACTTTATATAGTTATGTACTAGAATCTACATAAATGTCTGTCTGTCGCTGTATACATTTATAGCTGCATATACATATGTAAATACACACACACTGCATCTACACATCTATGTAAACATCTATGTACACATCTATGTTGGCCAATCCTAGGGCTTGATCTCAGGTCCTCAAATTTGTCCAACAACTTCACTTGCATCAGACTGGTGGGCTAACATTGACCCATTCATGAAGTGTGCCTTCTAGGCCGGGAGTTCAAATCACAGAACTGCCAAAAACTTAATTATGGAGGAAGAAGCCAATTGTCCCACTTGTTTTCCTAATTGGTGAAAATCCGGGGTCTCAGGAATGATGTCTAATACACAGGCAAATCTATGTCCTATGTAATTGGATGTAAAAAACGTTATATGCATAATCATACTCACTAATATACATAATAAATAAAACACAAAATGAATATCTACACTAACCGCAATATGCAGTAAACATGTGTATGTAAATATAAATCATGTACTTAAAATATATGAGTACTAAGACTTGAGTTCAGGCCCTGGGAACAGATCTGACTTTCTTGTCTTCCAGCACGGTGAGCTCCCCCTTCCCACACACTGCTGCAGATTTACCCATTGGGTGCTGTGTGCTGATTCTTTCACGTATTGCTGTGTGCTGAGTTGAGAGTGCCATTTGCTGTGTCTTTCACAGGGTACATTCATTCATCTGGTCCTTGGAAGAGCTCCACAACTGAGATGATTATGCAGACAAGAATATTGAGGCTCAGATAACCTGAAATGGCTCTGTGGCTAAAGTGTTAGGGGATAAGACTTGAGCTAAAGACCTCAGGGACAGCACCCAGGACCCAGACTTCAACTCCTACAACTGACAACAACAAAAACAAAAAGACAGAAACATAGTAACAAACCTGAAGTAAAGGGCTGTGAATGTGCCTTAAGTGTAGAGTGCTTTGCATATATGTAACTTTGGGCCTGATTACTGAGTACAACATTACAATAATAAAGCCTGAATTGGCTCTGTGGCTCAAGTGGGAATGGGCTATATTTTTACAAGAGAAATTAAGTACAATGCTCATGTTCTGAGTTCAAGCTCCAGGACTAGTGTATGCACACACACACCAGAGAGAGAGAGAGAGAGAGAGAGAGAGAGAGAGAGAGAGAGAGAGAGAGAGAGAGAGAGAGAGAGAGAGAGAGAGAGAGAGAGAGAGAGAGAGAGATTGAGAGAGAGAGAGAGAGAGAGAGAGAGAGAGAGAGAGAGAGAGAGAGAGAGAGAGAGAGAGAGAGAGAGAGAGAGAGAGAGAGAGAGAAAGCAGAAGTGAAGCAGTAATACAAAATGGTCAAGCAATAGAGTTCTGTTCTGAGCTCATGGCCAGAACGCAGGCCTTGTGTTCACAATCAAAACCTAGCCACTCAGGGTCCAACTAGGAGAGGTTAAAGATTTCAAAACCTGATGATCTTCACCAGCCCCATATGACAGGAAGTATTGTGATATCCAACATATGCTTGGATTTCCCAAGCTTCAGGAAACCAAGGAGAGGCATCGTAGCCCCATCATCGTCTGCAATGAAACATTTTATTAGGTTCAGCGCCATAACTGTGTCCCAGGAGGACTCCTGAATTACATTTAGCACTGTATCTAACACAGGAACATAATCTCTCTAAGGCAGAGTAAGTGCAGGAAACTTGGCTTGTCAAGGGAGGTGGCACACATGAAGGCTTCCTGTCAAAACAGAGCACTGGGGAGAGAGATAGCTTGAGGTACAAAGAGGCCTTTTTCTCCTGGCCGTCAGAGCCTGCCCGCACTCATCCTCACTAATTGGCCTGGATGGAGTTGTTCATTACACAGCTGTACAGGACTGAGGCCTTTTCTGCCTGTCCAGACAATGAGATAGACTTCTTCCAGCAGGCCTGGGATACAGAGAATCCCTTAGGCTACACTAGGACCACTCATGGGATCCCCAGAACATGCACTGTCATGAAAGCTGTCTCTGTGCTATGAAATCACTGAATTGAGAACAAATTTCCTAGCTTGGTGCCATTCATAATAGCTACTCTGGTGTTTCACCAATGGGAATGCATCCATACATACATAAAGACATGGAGGTAAAGGCTCCTTTTGGGGGGCAGGTCCTGGAGTCTAGGGGTTGTCCCTGATCATTTTTTGCTCAAGGATAGTGCATTAGCCTTGAATCACAGTCCCACTTCTGGGTTTTTCTGTTGTCTCTTAGAAAAAGCATTTCAAAGAATCTCCTAACTGGGCTGGATTCAAACTGAGAATCTCTACATCTCATCCACCTGAGGAGCTGCGATTATAGTCAGCAGACACTGGCAACTGCCTTTCTTTGCTTCTTCATTTTTTAATCTGGACAACCTAATTTCTTCACAGGGTCGTTCCAATAGTTTGAATTTATAAGTAAACTACCCAATGTTGTTTATAGCTGCTTTCTCTGACAAGGATTTTCTCTCCTCATTTTCCCCTCTGGTCACAGTTTAGAAGCCAAAAGTGGGAAATGATTGTCATAGGATTTGGGAGCTAAGGCCCACAGTTCATGCTAGCTCTGTCACTTAGCTTTGAGCTGCAGTGAATTTACTGTCTCAGGATGAGAGGACTGAAAGCTGGAGTGATCCTAGTAATGTCTGCATTGCTCCTTTCGCCTATAAAATAATCTAATAGTTATGAATGTTATGTGTCTCTAACCTTAAGTATCTAGAACACACTAGAAGCATCTTCATGTTTCTGATTTGCTAGTACCTCCCAATATTTAGACTAAGGTTTTGTGTGGAGCGGCTTCTCATCGAATCCGTGAGGAAATCCACTTGAAGCCTCCTCAGGAGATCGCCATCCAAAGCCAGCCCGAGCAGGAAAGTCTGTGAGACTCTTATTTCCAATAAACTACCAGAAAAACAGAAGATGAGCAGTTGTCCAGAAGGGAGAACTCCAGCTTTGAGAGAGCTGAGCAGGAGATACAGGACAGACCAGGCATGCCTGGGTTGACTTTATATCCAATTAATGACCAGATGGCTGGAAGTGGATCTGTGGCGGAAGTAGAGCTTCAGCCTTGAGCAAAACAACTGAGGAATGCATGGGGCCCTGAGTTTAAGCCCTGGGATGGCCACAGAAATTCAAAAAGAGAAGGCCAAGTTATGTACCAGTACCCTACCTACTTATGTGTGTATATTACCTCCCTGAGTGCACACAGATCATATGTATTGCTTTTGCTTTTATTTACTGATTTATTTTTCAGATATGCTTGTTGCACATACCACATCATTTTCTTCATTTCTGGCCATGGCTTTTCTCTTCCATGGTTCCAGGCCTGTGTCCTTATATGATGCATCCTTAAACTCTCAGCAGCCCTTATTTAAATTTTATTATGAGGCCAAGATAGAAACAGTCACAAATCAGGCAGGAGAAGAGAAGATCAGGGTTCATAGAAATAACCAGTATTCCGAAAATTAAACTTGGGGACATAAGTTGGTAGCATACTTACATAAAAACTACCATTAAGAAAAAGATGAGGAGGCTAGGAATGTGGATTAGTGAGAGAGTGCTTGCCTAGCATGCAAGAAGCCCTGTGTTCGATTCTTCAGTAGCACATACACAGAAAAAGCCAGAATTGGTGCTATGGCTAAAGTAGTAGAGTGCTAGAGACAGTGCCCAGGCCTTGAGTTCAACCCATGGACTGACAAAGAGATAGCTAGCTCACTCGGTAGGAGGTAGGTAGGTAGGTAGGTAGGTAGATACATAGATGATAGATAGATAGATAGATAGATAGATAGATAGATAGATAGATAGATAGATAGATAGATAGATAGATAGATAGATAGATAGATAGATAGATAGATAGATAGATAGATAGGTAGATAGATAGATAGATAGATAGATACACAGATACATAGATAGATAGATAGATAGAAAGATGATAGGTGAATCTGGTCTTAGACTTCAGGAGGAAAGAAGGGAAAAATTCCCAATCATGAGGCTCTCTGCAGTGCTCTAGGCCACCAGCTTCGCCATCACACACCACAGAACAGGAAGACTGTCTCTCTCCCACTTCTCAGGCAGCAGAAGAGCCAAGAGGGCAGAGCCAGGTTCTAACTCAGGTGCTTGGAGGATAGTAGAGAAAGGACTCTGTCTCTCCTTTGACTGGGGATTTGCATTAATGATGTGGAGAATGAAGGAAGGAGAATGGACTGGCAGAGGTAGAAGAAGGGCCTTCAAATCTGACTGAGTCAAAAACGTACTCCCTAAGAACAGAGAGTAGGGTTTTTCTACTCTGTTCCTCCCTTCTCCCCATTAAACCGACTCTCCATTATTAACGTAAAGATAGCCTGAGGATCCCTTCATCTGAGGGAAGATTAATTAGTCATTGTTTGAAGAGGCTGAGAAAAACCTGACCCTGGTGTAACTCTAACAAATGTTTAAAGTTGCCCCCCCATTGCTGTTTGTGCCTGAATGAATGAAGTGGTTTTGCAGCTCACTTTCCTGTTGAGTGTGTACATTCTGCCTCCTAATCCTACAGGCCTTGGTCTCTTTACATAGCCCGGCTTTTGCAACTCTTTTCTGTCCTTCAAATACAGTGTTACAATGGAGTACTTCCTGATAACAGGGCTAGGGCTTGGATCCTGAGAACTTCATTTGAACCCAGAATGGGTCAACAATGTTTCTTTCCTGCTTCTATAGCTTGAGAACTCTAAGAAAATTTAGTGTGCAAGTAACCTCTTCACCAAGGGAAACCCAGGAAGCTCTTGAATATCTGACTTTTCCAGAAGTGAAAGTTAGAGTGTCATAGACTTTCCTACCCTGGCTGGCTTCACCCTGTGATCCTGTGACCTCAGTCTCCTGAGCTAGGGTGACGGGCCTGAGCTACATGTGCAGTGCTAGGTTAAGAACTGTAATTACATTGACAAAAGAAGTCAAGTGCTTATCACAAAGGGTTTGGGGAGCATATTATGCCTTTCAATGTTGGACCTTTCAGAACTCTGTAGGACACAAGGTTATAATGTTAGAGTCTGAGAGGCTGGGCATATGGATCTGCTATACTTGAACCTTGAGCCCTGACTCCAAATCTGGTGTACATCAATGTTCATTTTCCCAAAAATATTCTCATAATTAGCAAATAGGAAAAGTGCTTTGATTATCCTTTACTCAGGAAAAGTACTTTGACTATCCCTCACTTTTTTTCCAGATGTTTTTCTCAGACTGAAGTCTGGGCGCTGTCCCTGCACCCTTCAGCTCAAGGCTAACTCTCTACCACTTGAGCCACAGCACCATGTGAGGTCTTTTGGTGATTCATTGGAGATAAGAGTCTAACAGGCTTTCCTTGTGTAGGCTGTATTTGAACTGTGTCTTCAGATCTCAGTCTCCTGAGAAGCTAGGGTTCCAAAAGTGAGCCACCAGCATCTGGCCCATTGTTTTTGCCAGTCCTGGGGCTTGATCTAAGGGCCTGGGTAATGTCTCTGAGCTTCTTTTTCTCAATTCTAGCACTCTACCACTTGAGCCACTCCACAGCTTCTGGGTTTTTCTGAGTATGTGGCACTGAGGATTCAAACCCTGGCATTCATGTATGCTGAGCAATCTCTATACCACTAAGCCACATTCGCATCCCCACCCTTACAATTTTATCCCACAACTTGCTTATCCTCAAAAAAAAAGGCTTCTGAGTATAAATCATCTAAAGAAATCCTTATAGTAAGTTGTCAAAAGATAACTAAGACAAAGCTCATACTTGGGAGAGACTCTAAACATGTGATGACTGTGACTAATGCCTCCATTTAATTATGTATCATGTTTCAACACTTAATAAAATATTGATGTAAAACAAGTCAATGACCTGATTTATTGTGTATAATTTTATAATAGATGTACAAAACACAATAAATATTATGTGTATAATAATACTAAATACAATAAACTATGAAATGAATAAAATAAATACAAAATCAATAATTATAATAATCAACATATAATAAACATGCATGTGTACATATATATCATATATTACACATGTATAGAAATATTTTTTACATTGCAGGGCCTCAATGCAGGCCCTAGGAACTCTAGCTTGAATTTCTTTTCCTCAAGGATAGTGAGCTTCCCCTTCACCAATGGTGTAAAAGAGTTACCCGGACAATGAGCTCAAATCACTTCAATGGCAGAAATACTGGCCCCTGTTCCAAGACAGTGAGTTAATATTTTTAATGGAAGCACTTATGTTTATTCAGTTCCATATTGAACATTTAATAAAAAGCAATGTAGAATTTTGTACAGCTATTTAGATATCCTTCCCTTACCCCCAAAGTGCTTCTTTGAGTACTACATTATTTTTTGTATGTTTTTTATTGTAAAAATGTTGTACAGAGGGGTTACAGTTACATGAACACAGTAATGAGTACATTTCTTATTGTGCATTGTTGCTTCCTCCTTTGTTCTCCCCCTACCTGTTGGATCTTCATCTGTCCCACAGAAGATGGACGGGGTGCGAGGAAAGGTAAGTGTGCTTCTAGCTCATTCGCCAGCCTCCCGTAGCCCCAGAGACAGTCAGATGCATTAGGGAGTCAAGTCAAGCAGGAACTCGTTTATCACCACGCAGCAAGCAATTTTTAAAGCAAAAGACCGAGTGGCATGGAAGGGGAGGAAAATGAACCAACCAATCACTGTAGAGGTCATCCTATCATTCACCTAAACTTTCTATACTTTCCCTTCTGTCTTTGAGCTATTCAAGTACAGATGTCACTTTGCCTGGTTGTGGTACACAGTCAGATTTTAACATAAACAACTCGGACTCTGCCCACTAAACTGCCTCTCAGCGCCAACTTTGCTGTCCATGTGCCCTACAGATTCCCCCTTTTTATTTTAATGGCAGAGCCACCTCTTTGCTGAGGCTCAGGTCAGGGCACCTCTTATGAGGTTCGCCCAATTGGCACCTCCTCTTTCCGTGGTTCACCTAAAGTATGGAGTAATCTTCAGCACTGAGCTTATCATAATAGGAGAGCCATGCATTGGATCTCTTAGGCTCTATCCTTTTCGATATAACCGCAACCCCCACATCCTGCCCATCTCCCAGTTAATTATCTTTTTTCCCTCCTCAGTAAAGTTAATAAACGTTAGCCTCACCACAGTTGGAAATGTCCGAAGCAGTTCGATTACTACTGGGACATATATAATAGTCAGTATCTTATAAGGTTGACCTCTTTAAAGCATGGGAGCAGCCTGGGTATTGGGGGTACCATACATGAGGCACAGTGCATCCTCATGGATCCCCACACTCAGGCGGTCCTTGGTAAAGGGGGTCTCAATCTCCAACATCCCAGGATCCTCTAGCCAGGTCAAAGGGACACCAGGTCGAAGGGACAGCTTCTCTTTTGGTGCTGTTGATGATTTCTCCAGTGCCAGTTCTGATCACTGCCCAGGTCACCCATTGAGGTTGATGTGGATTCCGTAGGGGCATTGCCAGGACTGGGAGGGTCAGGACAGCTAACAGCTGGAATATCACCATCTGCAATTGTTAGAGAACACAAGAGCTACTCAAGGGCTGCTTGCCCTTGGGGATGGTTAGTAATTGTCCTTTCAGCTTTCCCTCTTTTAAACACAAGCATGGACCAGCATAGCTGTTTTACTTTCCTTGTTGGTTAGTTTATCCTTGGGCTTCTTCCTCTATAGAGGAAATGGGTAAAAACTTAAAGTTCCTGGACGGGATCCAAATGGGGGCTTTCTCCCCTATGGGAAAAATGTATCTGAATCCCCTGCCCATGATAACTAGAGGGTCAGTCCCACTCCATTGTTGTGTCAGGGGGTCCTTCCACCTGACTTTCACTTGGGGCTTAGGATTTAGTTGTCTGCAGTGCTTCTGAAATCTGGATTCAATTGTCCCTTTTGAAAAATTTAAAATGTTAATGGTAAACAAAGCTATCTGTAACTATATATGGGGGTTAACTCCCCCTTTTTGTTTTACTAATTGCTCATTAAGACATTGTTGATTTCTTTCTATAATTGCTTGGCCTTAGGGATTATAGGGATTTCCTGTAGGATGAGTAATATGCCATCTGTCAAAGAACTCTGACATTGCTTTATTAACAAAACAAGGTCCATTATCGGTTTTAACTTGTGTTAGTAGACCCAAGGTGCCAAAACATTGAAGAAAATGTGCTTCTGAATGTTTAGTTCTTTCTCCTGTATGTGCTGTGGTCCAACATGCTCCTGAATAGGTATCTATAGAAACAAAAATATATTGAAGCTTACCAAAGTCTGGGAAATGAGTCACATCAGTTTGCCAAAGGACATTGGGTTTGAGGCCTCTGGTTGTAGCAGGGATACTTTTAAGAAGGGCTGGCATGAGCATTATTTACCATAGCTAAGATATGGAACCAGCCCAGATGCCCCTCTGTAGATGAAGGGATCAAGAATATGTGGTATATATACACAATGGAATTCTATGCCTCCATCAGAAAGAATGACATTGCCCCATTTGTTAGGAAATGGAAAAACTTGGAAAAAATTATGATAAGTGAAGTAAGCCAGGCCCAAAGAAACATAGGTCCCATGCTTTCCCTTATTTCCAATATCTAGTATATGTATGTGTCAAGCGGAAAAGGTCAGATAATGTGATGTTAGGAAAATGAATCCTTAGATATGTATTCTAATGTTTTTTTTTTTTCCTTTCAGGCATTTGTTTCTAATGCATTTATAAGATTATCTCTTTTTATCTTTGTATGTCCCTCCCCCACAGTATAACCTCTGCTTTCACTATATTTGATGTCAGTATACCTTGTGGAGGAGATGGGGAAAAACATGTCGTTTAAGGATACAGGTGGACCTGTTGCAACAATGAGAAGTACAAGTTGTCATGTCGAAAATGAGCTTTACAATGTTGGTGGGAGTGGGGAAAGCAGGGA
Organism: Dipodomys merriami; assembly: GCF_024711535.1. Taxonomy (NCBI): domain Eukaryota; kingdom Metazoa; phylum Chordata; class Mammalia; order Rodentia; family Heteromyidae; genus Dipodomys; species Dipodomys merriami. Next base: position 35,567 of record NW_027206117.1, read on the forward strand.
GGATTGGGTGGGGGGTGGGGTGGAGGCTGGGAAGGGATGTGAAGGGTAAACAAAGGAGGAGGCTGCAATGCTTGATAAGAAATGTACGCATTAACCTGCCCATGTAATTGTAACCCCTCTGTACAGTGTGTTCACAAAAAATAAAAATTAAAAAAAATAAAAAATTAAAAAAAAGAAGGGCTGGCATGTTTTACAGGTATGTCTATCCTTTTGAAGTCCTTTACAGGAATCTGAGGGAAACTATGTTGAAAACCTCTCCAATTATTGTGGGTTAAATCACGTAAACAGGTGGCCTCTTGTAACATTAAAGCTTGTGGGCCAGTAGCTAACTGGTCCGCCCAATTATTGCCCATGGATAAAAACCCAGTAAGTTTTGAATGCCCTCTCAAATGTTGAATATGAATAGGGGCTCTCCATACATCTAATAGGCCCTTACGGGTGTCCATAAGGGGAAAAATAGGGTTTCCTTCCAGTTTAATATGTGCCTGGGGAATATGAGGGAGCAAGTTAATCATATATAAACTATCAGAATACAAATTAAAGGGTTTTTGAATGTCTTGAAGGGCCATAATTACTGCAAACATTTCTTTTCATTCTGCTGACCCTTGACAAGGTTGAAATCTTTGTTGGCTTGGGGTCTTTTGTTGTTCCTCAAAGGCTGCATATGCAGAGCCTGTTTTACCTCCATCAGTAAAATCATGTTGGGCGCCAGGAATAGGTGTAGGAGAAAATAGAGAAGGCATTATGAGGGGAAGTCGCCTTAACATGACTGTCCATTTAGATGACCCATAATGGCAGTCAATTTGACCTAGAAATCCTTCCAGGGAGAGAGCAGGTTGAGCATTGGCTCAAGTGAGTACTCAACGTCTGCCATCCGAAAAGAAAAAAACAATGGAGTGAGGATCAAAGCCATAATGCCTTTGGGCTTGGGTCCTTCCCTTGATAATAGCATCGGCAAGTTGTTCTGCCTGAGAGTACACCTGAGGTGTGCCCCCCAGGGGAGTGTGAAGCCACTCTAATGGCTCCCACCCCTTTGACTTAAAACTGCAGAAATCAATGTAACACCTGCAAACAACGAGAGGGAAATGGGCTTAAGAATAGAGTACCTCTTCAGGGAAAGTTCAGCCAGGGCTCGTTTGAACTGTAAAAATATTGCCCAATTGTTGTTTGTAATTGTAATAACTTCTTGGGGTGTCCTGTCTTTTAGTCGGTTGAATAAGGGCACAAGACTTTAGGGATGAGAACCCATGGCAACAGCCAATTGATTTCCCCTAAAAGACATTGAAGTTGGGTTAGGGACAGAGATGCTGGAATATCCAGCAAAGGTTTAAGGGGGCTGGCCTGAGTCAAGGTAAGTTGGGATCCGAGCTCCTTAACAGGAGATAATTTTTGAATTTTATTTAGGGATATTGGAAAACCCTCCTTTTTTAATATGGTGAGAACATGGGTTAGAAGGCCCTCCAGGCGGCCCAGGTCTTGGTGCCTCAGAATTATGTCTTCCATGTAGGCATAGGTAAGAGAGGTGTCTGAACCCAGCACAGGCCCTAAAAGTGTGGCCAAGTATTGTTAGCAAAAGACCAGGCTGTTGGCCATTCCCTGTGGCAGCACCCTCCATTCAAACCCCCGATCAGGATGGGAAAATATTAAGAGAAGGGATGGAGAAGGCAAATTTCTTGCAGTAATCCAGATGCAAAGGGATCAAAAAAACTATCTTTAATATCAATTACAACCAAGGTATATTCTGAAGCAGGAGTCCAGGGCATACCTCTTAGGGGATTCCTACTAGCTCCATCCTTTCACTTACCTTACATAGATCTTGGAGCATGAACCAAGCCCCGGATGCCTTTTGGATAACAAATACAAGGACTCACAGAAGGGAGTATGTGCCCAAGTTTTTTCTGTTCCTCCACCAAAAGGTGGAGCGCTACAAGTTTAGGTTTGGTCAATGGCCACTGCTCCACCCAAATAAGGCTTCTCGGTTTCCACCTAATGGGAGGTATTTGGGGGACAATTGCCTTTAGGATTGGGGGTGCACCCAAGTGGGTCCCTTATGCTCTTCTCTGTACTTATTAAAGTTAAAAAAACACTTTTTCTTAACTCCCTCTAGATCATGTTTAAGCCATTGTGTTTCTTCGCCATCCAGGATATCATCATAGGATGCTCGATGGTCTGTATTGACCACAGCATCCATGTGTCTTGCCCTAGTAAATTGCCGGTGAGGTTTCTTTGCCACTAAAGAGCATATTTTTCCCTGCTTTCCATCTAGGCTAGTCCATTTCATAAGGGCAATCGACTCTTTGTTCAATCTGCCCTCATGTCAATTAGGCAGTAAAACTGCTTTACACCTAGGAAAATACTCATTTTAGGGTGGAGTCCTTCCCCGGGGGATGGTCCAATGGGCCTGAGTCATCCTGCCATGAGGCTGCCTGGGCCTTACAGCACAGGGGGTTCCACCTTGAGCTAATAGGGCTGGAAGATGCCCCTCCCCTAGTTAAAAAGCTTCCCATCTAAATCAAATTTGGATTGACAATCCTTTTTCCAATGGTACCCCTTCCTGCACCTGGGGCAGGATGTAGGGGGTGGTTTGGACCCCCCGGGCCAGTTGGCGGAGGGGCAGGGATGGATTGGTGTGAACAGTCCTGCTTAAAACGACCCTCCTGTCTGCATTTAAAACATGTCCCTCTCCCTGATGGCCTTGGGTTTCCTTGGCCCTGGGCTGCCAGAACCTGGGTAATAGCCTCAGACATTTCAGATGTCTGAGCCTGTAAAGGTAAAGATAGTGATTGGGACTGGGGCTGTTGCATTCTACATCCTGCGAGGCCACCACCCAAGTGCTCAGGGAACACTCTCTCAATCCCTCGCAGGCTGTGTGGTCTGCATTCATCCCTTCCCAAACCAGTAGCTTTACAAACTGATCTTGGAGGTCCCTTGCCGGCGACTTGTGGTGAGCACACTGTTGGACTCAGTCTATAAAATCAGGTCGAGGCTCACCCAATTTTTGTCTTACTCCTGCTATGGGGAACTCAGTGAGCCCTTCATCCAATTAGTACCACTAGGCAAGTCCTGCCTGCCTCACCTGGTCACAGTATGGGCCTGGTATTGTGGCCTGTTGGATGCCGGTGGAGTACCCTTCCCCTGTCCCGGTTAACATGGCATAAGTAATCAGTATTGTGGGTTGAGCCTCCCAGGTATTCTCCTCCTGCCCTCTGCATTCCTCCTTAAAGAAGGCACACGATTTAATAAACTGAGAACTGATGAGGACAGCTTTGGCCACATCTAGCCAGTCTTTAGGGACACACTGAAAATAAGCAATGTCCTGCAACAGGATCTGGGCCCAAGGAGAGTTCGGACCATCCTCTACCACTACCTTGCAGAGCTGTTTAATATCCTTGGATTCCCATAGATACCATTCCAAGGGTCTGTTAGCTCCTGGTGCCAGATTGACTGAATACGCTTGGGGAAGTGAATCCTTTGGCCCAGGGTCCAGGTTCCCTGGTGGCCTTTCTTAACAGATTAAGACTCCGTATAGGTTAATTCCCTGGCCCTCGGCTTCTCCGTGGAAGGTCTGTAGGGGTCCAGATCTCCCAGGTCCCTCTGTAGGGTTGCATAGGGCACTGTACCTCCCCCCAATTGTGGGAATAGGGTGAGGGCCTAGGACTGTCAGGGGCACCCAAGTCCTCTTTTACTTCCACTAGGCCTAATGTTGTCCCCTTCTCCTCCTTCTCTGAGATAACATTACCCATATTAAGGATTTCACTTGCCCTTAGAGACCTCTTAACCTCAGCTAGAATATTTTCCTTTCGTGCCCCATGTTGGGTGCCAGATGTTGGGTCTTGGTGGATCCCGTGGAAGACGGACCGGGTCCAAGGAGAGGTAAGTTCACCACTTGCCCATTCCCCAACTTCCCCTAGCCCTGGAGACAGTCAGAGGCAGCAGGGAGTAAAGTGAAGCAGGAACTCTTTTATTACCATGCTGAGATTTTTTTTATCTATCTTCTATTTTCTTCCTCCATGGTATAACCTATTTTCACTGTATTTGATGTTGGTGACTTGTATCTTGCATATACATTTTTCTACTGTGGGAGTGGAAGGGAAATAAAATTCTGAAACAAAGACACAGTATGACCCATTGTAACAATGAGATGATCAAGACTCTATGTTGAAAACGTACTTTACAATTTGGGGATGGGAGGGGAGATTTGGGACAGTTGGGAGAAAAGGGATGGCAGGGGAAAAGCAAATGAGGAGGTAACAATGCTTGTTAGATAATGTACTCATTAACTTACTTATGTAACTCTAACCTCTCTGTACACCATTTTCACAATAAAGAACGAAAAAAAAAGTTATCCTGGAGTACATTATCTTCAAATTTCCTAAGTGCTCTGTAAATTAAGACCAATTTTAAGTGGGAAGAACGTTCTCAGGAACATTTTTTTGTGAGTGTGTGTGTTGTGCATTATTTCCCAAGTTTACATAAGTTAATAGAAGGAGAAACAATAGGAATAGAAGAAAGAGAAGTTCTATATTTATATATAATGGTTCAATGCACTATAGAAGACTCTGCAAATAAGACAACTTTGAAACAATAAAGCCAAGGCCAGTATTTAGATCTATGGGAATGATATAGAGAAAGCATTATTTCTAAGTGGAACATGAAGGATGAGGCCACTCTCTTTCTTCTACTAGCTCTAAATATGCTAGCTAATCATGTAAATTTGTAAAAAAAAAAAAAAAAAAGTAGAATGGAAGAATAATTCTGGTTCCAAGCAAGTCAGATATAAGAGCATGGACTTAACTGGAAAAAAAGGCCATGTTGAGAGAGCAGGAATGATACTAGCAATGAACTGGTGGCTAAGATCACATTTCTTTTTCTCTTTTTCTTTGTTTTTCTTTTTTTTTTTTTTGATGGTAGTGGGGCCTGAACTCCAGGCCTGGGCACTGTCCCTCTTCTTTTCAGCTCAAAGCTTGTGCTCTATCTCTTGAGCCACAGCGCCACTTCTAATTTTCTGGTGCTTCATTGGAGATAAGTGCCTCAGAAACTTTCCTATCCATGCTGGATTTGAACTGCAATCCTCAGTCTCAGCCTCCTGGGTAGCTAGGACTATAAGCATGAGCCACTGGAACCTTGCTTAGGATCATATTTCTAACAGTGTACACTCAGCATATGTAATGTGTATGTCCATCTATCTTTATATGAACTCGAGTTAAAAATCTACAGCTTAGATTTTACACTCACAGAAATGTTTGTAGTTTAAGAGTTGATACTCCTGGAGAAATAAATCCTAATAATGTAAAGGAGTCTGGTAAGTTCAGTTTGCATCCAGCCTGGGCAGAACAGTCTTTGAAACACTATCTATAATTAACTAGTCAAAAGCTACATTGGAAGAATGATTCAAGTGATGGAATTCAGCAAGATTGCTGAATAACAGCTTGAGGTTTTTGCATACATAGATACAAATATGCACATACAAAGGCACATATATGTTCAAACACACATAAGAAACAATTCTCAGACTGTGTAAAAAAGTTAGAAAATAATAGAAAATATTTCCTGAGTAAGACTAGAATCAAGTGATAATTTTTAATATTAGAAAGTCCTTAAGGGAACTTTCCCCAAAAAAGCTTGAGAATATTATATAGGTAGGGGCAAGAGATAGAAAATCAAGTCATCATTAATAAAGGGATCATATCCATGGAGGAAGGAATCAGAGACCCCTTCAGGTGTATCTGAAAATGTTCATAACCTGTGTCAAATATTAGAATAGCTTTGAACATAATACTTGAACAGTCTGAGCCATCAGTCTAGTGGAAATGTTATTGGAGTCTGTATCTAAATAAACCAACAAAAAGTGGTAGGACAATGTGATACAAGCCAGGAATTCTAGCACTCAGAATAAGACAGGAGATTAGAATGTGGAATTATATAGTGATACATTCCCTGGACTAGGTAGTATAATTTTGTCTCAATAAAATAAACCAAGAAAGGAATAAAAAATAAACAAGGAAGGCATACACAGTTGGAAGTTTGGGCTAATTTTGTCATTATGTTTTGAGAAGTCAAGTTTCCTATTGAAATGTAACTAATATATAATCCTCAGTTGGGTTTTAAATGTTGTCTTCATTACCGAACATTCCTAGATGCTAAAGAGCTCATGATTCCCAACCAAAAATTTGAAAAAGTAAGCATCATTCTGTTAGATTCCAAAGAAATGATGAAGGATTACAAAAGTTTAAGCCTGGAGAAATAGGAAAGTTCATTTAATGTAGGACTTTGTAGACCTGGCTAAATTAGAATTTAGATTTAAAATAAATATTTTTGTTTGTAATTTACTATTCGATATGATATTCCAAAATTCTTTTCAAGTAGAAGATTTAATTTAGAAATTCACAAATGATTCTGGCATTCTATTTGCCTAGAATATTCTTTCAAGTGAGATATAGTTAGAACTTAGTTAATCGACAATTCCAACAGTTCATGTGTAGCATGATACAGTGAATAATCTAGACAAAGTTGCCAACAAGTTGATATTAATTTATAAATTTAGAAATCGAGCAATCTTTTGAGATTTTGGTGTAACATAGTATGAAGAGAGTCATTGTGTGACATCATTTTTCTTCTACCTATACAAAACACAGGAAGAAATTTCCTTAATTATTTACCTCTGTATAAAATGAGAAAATGCAAGGTTTGGCATTTGGTTTTATTTTGTTTTTGTTGTTTGTTTTGTCCTAGGGCTTGACCTCTGGGTCTGGGCACTGTATCTGAGCCTGTTTTGCTCAAGACTACTGCTCTAACATTTGAACCTCAGTGCCATGTGTGTCTAGATTTTCATGAGCAGTTTAATTGGAGATAAGAATTTAAGGAACCTTCTTTCTTGGGTGGGCTTGGAACCATAATCTTCAGATCTTAATATTCAGATATTCAGATCTCCTGAATATCTATGATGGATAATATATATAAATATATAATAAAATAAATATAAAATAAAAATAAAAATAATATTTGCAAGTGTTCTGATTTCAAGAATATCACTGGGGGAAACGATGCAGCAAAGTTTAGTATAGTGTTCTTTCTGCAAGACGAAGGGCATCATATTAGCAGAAGTGTAGTATTTTTTCACAATAGTGATAAGCTAGTCATGATGTGAATTTAGGAAATTTTAAGATGCACCTTACAAATTGGAAACTGTTGGTCTAGGATGACTTTATGGAATAAAAATTGGGATTGATTGTCATAGAAATAATAGATTACTCTGATTAACAAATGTTTACTTTTGAGAAATTAAATATTGTAGCTACTTCATAGTTTTATCTTCTACCAGAATGTGTCTACTTTTTCTGTTGACTTTTAAATATGTAACGACTCATTGGAAACTGCATCTATTGCAGTTTTAAGTAAAAGGCAAACAGGTACTATTTTGAATGTCTCTGCTATGGCATGTTCAGAATTTGAAAATGAGTAGATAGTAGTCATTGGAATGTTGAAGACCGTACATATTCTGTCCTCTTAACAATTAGTAAGTTTTGAAAGTTAGAATTAAACTGTTTTCTAAGTTAGTATGAGAAAAGATTAAAAAATGTTTTTTTTTTCAAAATAATGGCAAGCATATTCTGAAAACATTGTATTGTTTGATAACATTCCACTTGATGTCCCTCTGATAAAGAAAGGGGAATTTAATTCAAATTAGGAGCCAAAATGTTCATTTTTTAAAAAGGTAATACACATAGAATAATATTTGCTATACCAATACAGTGAAATTTTATTTTATGCAGCTCATTTTTAAATTTAATTTTATTGTCAAGGTGATGTATAGAAGGGGATGTAGTAATTGTAAAGTAGTGAATACATAACATGTCGAACTTTTTACACCCTCCCTCATTTTTCTCAGACTTTTCCTTCACCCCAATACTCCTGACAAGTTCTAATGTAAATTTCCAACATGTTGTCTTGTGAGTATTGCTGTTGCATTGGTTTGCCCTTTGTCCTTTGTTTCACCATTTTGTTGTGCCTTTTCCATTGCCAAATTAAGATAAATGTATAGGGCTGGGAAGGTGGCTCAGTGGTAGAGCGCTTGCCTTGCATTCCTGAGGCCCTGAGTTTGATTCCTCAGCACCATATAAGCAAAAAGAAGAAAGCCGGAAGTGGTGTTGTGGCTCAAGTGGTAGAATGCTAGCCTTGAGCTGAAGAGCTGAGGGACAGCTCCCAGGCCCAAAGTTCAGGCCCCACGAACGGGCCCAAAAAAAGAAAAAAAAAAAAGATAAATGTATATACAGTGCACAAGATACTGAAATCAAATACAGCAAGGGAGAAACCATAGGGGAAAACACAAAAGATAAAAGAAATCACATAGTACATTAAAAACAGCAACCACAAAGAAAAACTTCTATTTCAATATCCAGGAGTTCATTTTGCTCAGCATCATCTTATATGGTCATATATACATAGCTGTTGAGAAATTCTGTTCATCTGCTAGGACTATCCTAGACATTTCCTACTTATTACAAATGAGGAAAACCATGGAATCTGTTTCTTTATGGCTTGTTTATTTTACTTAGTAGGATTTTCCCAAGTCTTTCCATTTCCTTATGAATTGGAAGCATAGAATTCCACCGTGCATATATAAACCACATTTTGTCAATTCGTTCATCTACTGAGTGGCATGTTGGTTTAAACATGATTGCATGTAAGTATCATTTAGGGTCATTCAAAAATGACGGATGCCACCGCACCAGATATACTAAAATCATCATTTCTAAGTAAGATAGTATTTTATGATGGTACAATTGTTGAGATATCTGGATGAGTCTAATGTATAACTTGGACTGAATTAGGCAAGAAGATATCCAATATCATATAGGACAAAAATGATAGTGACAAAATATTTCCCTTGAGAAAGATATGGGAGACTGCCAGAAGTATGATATAGTTCAGATAATTTTGAAGAATTTAGAAATTCAAGCTCAAGCATGTCTTTTTAAATCATAATTATATAAGTGGAAGGGCAAAAGAGGGGAAAAGAAGAAAATAACTGACAGTACATCATTGTCCCAAATTAGATTATAAAAAGACATAATCTATAACTTCTAATATAATACGTCCCACTTAATTTATGTACATGCAGAATATTTACTTGGCTTTTTCCTACTTTAATGCTCCAAAATAAATGAACACTTATAAGAAAAGTTATGTGATAGACATTGCTTCAACCCGAACACTAACTGTGATGAGCCTTCTTTTTCTCAATTTGCACTTGGAAAACTGTCCCTAAGTTGATGATGTTGTGGCTGATTAGAGTCATAGTTAGGGGCTTCTACTTGTACAATTATCCCAGAATAGTTTAAAGCAGTTTTTCCACAAGATATCCAACTACATTGTTTGAAGCTGTACTTTGAACACACCCTCAAACCTGAGCACAGTATTTGAAATTATACTTCAGCATTTCTTGGCACATTCTACTTTGTGCCTATGTCTTCTTTGCACATTCCTTTTGAGTTCATAGTTGCTCTATTTCCATTTCATCTGTACAAACATACATATATACATACATTAAACATATTTAAAATATTATGAGGATCCTTGACTTGGAATTCAGGCCATTTTCTCTGCCAGGCCTGGGATTTTAACTCTGGGTCTGGGTAAATCTGCAGCACTGTGGGCGATGGGGAAGATTACCATGCTGGAAGACAAGAAAGTCGGGCCTGTTCCTAGGGCCTGAATTCAAGTCCAAGCACTCGAAAAAATAATATTCATATACATTTTAAATAAATGATTTATATTTACATACACATATTTACTGCATATTGCAGTTAATGTATTCATTTTCTTTTGTGTTTTATTTATTTCTTATGTATTTTAGTATGATTTCACATATATCACTTTTTTGCATCATATTACATAAGACATAGATTTTCCTATGTATTGTACATCATTCCTGAGACCCAGGACTTTCACTGATAAGGAAAACAAGCGGGCACTTGGATTTCCACCAGGATTAAGTTTTTGGCAGTTCTGTGACTTGAACTCCTCAGGACCTAGCAGACCCACTTCATGAATGGGTAAATGTTAGCAAGTGAAGTCTGATGCAAGTGAAGTTGGCGGGCAAATTTAAGGACCTGAGATCGAGCCCTACGAATGGCCAATATATAAACAGATAGATGTTTAGAGTGCAGTGTGTGTGTGTGTGTGTGCATGCGTGTGTGTATATTTACATATGTATATGCATCTATAAATGTATACAGAGAGAGACACAGATAGACATTTATGTAGATTCTAGTGTATAACCATATATAAAGAGTGATGTCTATATCTTATTTTTATAATTATATTATTATCAATTATTTGGTATAAAATTATGCCTGCAGGAATTAATCACAGGAGGAGACTTAGTAAAGTATTAATCTATTACCTAAATTTGTTGCTTACAATCATATACTTGAATGACTAGCTAATTAGTAATTTAATTAATACATTTCAAACATTATATTAGTATTCCTATAGATAGGAACAAGTTTCCTAGGATCTTCAGCCATGTGTAGGTGGCAGTCCCAGGATCGAACTCAGGGCCTAGGTGTCTGGGTTGGACTCAGGCTTCACTGACAGCCCCCAGCCTTCATCCATGCAAGGTCACATACAATTTTCAAGCCAAGTCATTGAGACCCAGGAGGGTCACAGTGCTAAGGAAACAAAGGTAAAACTGTTATATAAAACTTCCTGGTTTTTTTCCTCCTCCATTTTTGTTGGTTTGATGTTTTTTTTTTTTTTTTTTTTTTTTTTTGTTGTTGTTGTTGTTTTGCCAGGGCTGGGAGTTGAACTTGGGTCCTACGATCCCTGAATCATCTGTGGGTGTAAAAGCTGCATCCCAGCCTAGGGTAATCATGGTTTAAGACACAATAAACTGCTTCCTTGAGCAAAAGGAGCTCAGCGAAAATGTCTAGGCTCACAGTTCAAGCCTCAGGAACTGCCACAAAAAAAGAGCCAATAACTCCATGTGTCTGTGAATGTAGCCACGTATTTGTATCAGTGAACATCCTGAGTCTCTATGAAGAATGGCACCCAGCTAGGAAATTTGCTTTGAATAGAATGATTTCATAGCACAGAGAGTACTTTCAAGATGGTGCATGTTCTCTGGTTCCCCTCAATGTTCCCAGTGTAGCCTGAGGCGTTCTTCATACCCCAGGCTGCTGGAGGAAGTCGGCCTCATTGCTGGAACAGGCAGAGAAAAAGCCTCACTCCTGTACAGCTATGTAACAAACAATTCATTCGGGGCAATTAGGGAAGATGTGTGTGGGCAGGCTCTGAAAGTCAGGAGATAAAGACCTCTTTGTACCCCAAGCTATCTCTCCTCCCAGTGCTCTGTTTTGACAGGAAGTCTTCATTTGTGTCATCTCCCGTCTGAGGCCAAGTTCCCTGCACTCATCCTGTCTTTGTAAGCCCATGTTTCAGTGTTGAAACAAACTGCTACCACTAATTCAAGAGTCCTGGCAGACAATTAGGGAGCTGAACCTAATGAAATTATTCATTATTGGCAATGGTGCCTCCGTGTGTGTGTGTGTGTGTGTGTGTGTTTGTGTGTATACACCAGTCCTAGGGCTTGAACTCAGTTCCTAACCACTCTACCTGAGTTTCTCCTGTGCAAGGACAGCACTCTACCAATTGAGCCACACAGGCACTTCAGACTTTTTTTTTCCCCTGGTAATGTGGTACTGAGAATCCAAACCCTGGGTTTCACACATGCAAAGCAGTCTACCTCTAAGAAACATTCTCAGTGCTCCACTTCCGGTTTCTTTCTTTCTTTTCTTGTAAGTTGGAGGAGTTGTAGTCTGTGCCTGGGTGCTGTCTCTGAGCTCTTCAGCTCATGTCTAGTGCTCTACCACTTGAGCTACAGCACCCCTTTAGGCTTTCTGATAGTTTATTGGAAATAGCCATCTCAATGAATTTCCTGCTCAGGCTAGCTTTGGACTGTGATCTGGGATAGTTTTGAACCGAGATCCTCAGCATCCTGAGCAGGCAGGATGATAGACCTCAGCTAAAGACACCAAAGCCATGACAGTTTGCTGCAAGGAGGCCCTTGGCTCCACATGTTAGAACGTTAGCCATTAGCCCAAGAAGAAAGTCAGCACCTAGGCTCTGAGTTCAGGGTTCATGATGGAGAAAACTAAACCAAAACAATTGTCTGCAGGAGACAAGTCACTAGAGCTCAGTGTATACATAAATTCGGCCCTGCCTTGAGGACATATATGAGCCTCTGCAAAATCATTTTACTTCTGTAGCTCTTATAAGGACCAGATGAAACAATATAGCTCGTGAAGGACTCAGTACATAGGACCCTGTGAAGGACTCAGCACACAGTACCCCATGAACTACCTAGCACCCCTGGAAAGACTCATCACATAGCTCTATCCCACAAACTGTCATTAGAATTAGGGTGCTTTCATCAGTATCACCATTCTTTCAGATACATGTCACAAACTGCACAAGTTCACATCTAACTGTTGAGAGGGATGTTTTTTGTGGATAGGGTCATCAGCCTCGGGGATTGCACTCATAGGTTGGAGGTACTGTCCTGAGATCTTTACCTCAAGGCTACATCTCTACCACTTTGAGGCACAGCTTATATTCTGGCAGACTTCCTGCCAAGGCTGAATTTTCAACCCACCAATGTCTGATCTCATCCCCTGAGCAGCTATGGGTGAGCCAACAGTGTCTGGTTCCATGGTGCAGGGTTGCAGTTGTTGACCTCTGGCTAAGTCAGGTTAGATGGCAACCGTCAGTTTTAGACTCCCAGCATGCTCTGTGATGAGGTATTTGCAGTGCTATCCTCATATAGTTGCAGTCAGAACATTCAATCTTTTTTTTGGTGTCATTCCTGGGTCTTGGGTAAGAGTCTAGACACAGTCCCTAAGCTTTTATGCTCAGCTAGTGCTCGGCTGCTTGAGTGACAGCATGACTTCTGGATGTTTCTGTGCGCACAGTACAGAGGAATCGAACCCAGGGCTTTGTATGTACTAGGCAAGCAATCTACCACTGAGCCCCAGGAATGACAAATGTAGAAACATATATATATATAGATAGATAGATTGATTGTTTCATAGATATATAGAAATAAATATATATATGCATGTGTGTAGAAGACAAGACAGAGATATCTGTATATTATTTGATTTTATATACTATATTACTACCACTTATCGATAAATTATTCCTTCCATTATTTAAGAATAGTGGTTGAATATATAACAAAGTATTAATTGAAAATTAGTCAATGTACTATAATTGTGTATAATTTCATAATATAATCATACACTAACTACTAATGTAATTGTTACTTTACAACATTCCATTCGATTGGATGTATATCGGAATGCATTTCTTAGGATCTCACACCATTCGTAGGTGGCAGTCCTGAGATTTGTGCCCCAGGCCTAGGTTGCTGGTTTTGGCTATGGCTTCCATGATAGTCCACCAAACTTCAGCAGTACACTTTCTGGGCCCTGTCATTTGAACCCAGGACGGTTGCAATGCAAAGGAATAAACTATGTTAAACTGCCTTCTGGAACTTCTCAGTTTTATCCTTCTCTTTTTTTCCCCTTCTCTTTTTTCTCTTTTTTTTCCTGTATTGGAGCCAGAACTCTGAATCTGGGTGCTGTCCATCAACTCTTCAGCTCAAGACTATTGCTCTACCACTTGAGGCATAGCACTACTTCCAGGTTTTTTCTGTTTATTTGGTGCTGAGGAATCAAACCCAGGGCTTTAAGCATGCAAGGCAAGCACTCTAATACTGAGCCACCTTCCCACCACTTCTCCTTTTTTTTTTTTTTGCAAGTCCCAAGATTTGAACTCGGGTCCTAGGATCTCAAGATGGGCTATGGGTCCAGAGGCTGCACCCCAGCCTAGGATGACAGAAGCTGAGGCAGAGTTGCCACGAGCTGAGTTCAATCCCCAGGCCTGGCCAAAAAAAATTAAGAACCTGGCTTGGAATTTACACCATTTTTCTGGAAGGCCTGGAATTTGAACTCAGGGCCTAGGCAATTCTGTGTCTCTGTGGGGCAGAGGAAGCTCACTGTCATTGAATACAACAATTTCAGCCCAGTTTCCAGGGCCCGAATTCAAGCCCCAGCACGGATAAAAATAATATTCATATATGAGATCTATTTACATACATGGGTTTATTCCATATGACATTTATTACCCTTATTTTTATTTTATTTAGTATTATTACATATATAATATTTATTTCATTTATTTCATCTTATCACATGGATATATTTACATATGGGTTATACTATACATCATACTGAGAGCCACGATTTTCACAGAGAAGAAAAAAATGTGTCAAAATTTACTTCTGATTCCACATATACAATTTTGGCCATGCTTGGATTTGAACTCACAGCCCACAATACCCAATTCATGAAAAGGCCAGTGTAGAAAAAACGCCCTTGGCAAACTGAGCTGCCAGCCCGTTCTGAGGACCTTTGAACAAGCCATAGTAGTGGCTGATAGATATAGATAAATAGATGTGTAGTTTGCTATATATGAGAGAGAGACAATGTGAGGATATTAAATTATATATGTTATGAATTATTATTAAATTATGCTTCCATTTAAAGAAGTATCATGGTTGAATACTTATTGAAGCATTCATGTAAACGTAGTCAGTATTCCTTAGTTGGGACTATTACACCATATTGCTAGAATGGAAGACATAATCCAATACTTTTTGTGTGACATTCTATAAGAGAATCATGAAATAACTGCAAATATAATTGTTACTTTTATAACATTCCATTAAGCATTCATATGAATAGTGAAGATTTCTCAAGATCTCCCTCCATTTGTAGGAGGCAGCCCTGGCAATCAAACTCCAGGCCTGGGTAGTTTACTTCAAAATGCAAACCACTAGAATGAAACTGTGAAGATTTGAGTTTGTCACAATGAAAAATAGAACAAGAAGAAAAGAAAGCCAGGTGTCATTTGTGCCGTCTGTAATCTTAGCTCTTCAGGAGTCTGAGAGGTAGAGAATGCCACTTTGAATTCAGCCAGGACAGGAAAGTCCACAGCACTGTTATTTCTGTGGGATCACAGAAATAAAAAAATTGCCATGAGTGGGGCTGTGGCTCAAGGACAGGGCGATACCCTTGAGCAAAAGGAGCTCAGGGAATGTGCCTAGGCTCATAATACAACCCCTGGACCTGCCAAAAAAAGAAAGTCACTCCATGTCTTCCCATATATGTATGCATGTATTTCTATCAGTGAAGGTCCAGAATCCCTAAGATGAAAGGCACCAAGTTAGGAAATTTGCTTTGAATAAAATGATTTCATAGGAGAGTCAGTGCTTTCAAGACAGTGCATGTTCCGGGGCTCCCCTCACTGATCCCAGTGTATCCTGAGGTTTTCTCCACACCAAGGACTGTTGGAGGAAGTCTGCCTCATTGTTGGAACATGCAGGCAAAAGGCCTCACTCCTGTACAGCTGTGTAACAAACAACTCCATCTGGGCCAATTAGTGAGCAGGAGTGTGGGTGGCTCTGAAAGCTAGGAGAAAAAAAGGCCCCTTTGAAACTCAAGTTATCTCTCTCCTCAGTGCTATTTTGACAGGAAGCCTCCATTTGTGCCACCTCCTGTGGAAGGCCAAGTTCCCTGCACTTATCCTGTCTTTGTTAGACTATGTTCCAGTGTTGTAATAACTTTCTACAATAAATTCAAGGGTCCTTCTGGCAGACAACAAGAAAGCTGAACCTAATAAAATGATTCATTATTGGCAAAGGTGCCTTCCTAGGTTCTGGAAGCTTGCTAAATCTAAGCACATGTGTAATATCACAATGCTTAATGTCATCTAGAGCTGGTGAAGCTCATTAGGTTTTGCAATCTTTGACCTCTCCTAGTTGGGCCCTGGGGAGCTAGGTTTTGGGGTTGAACACAGGGCCTGGGTGCTGTCCATGAGCTCAGAACAGAAACTCAGTGCTTTACCATTTGGAGTCACAACTTCACTTCTGGTATCTGTGTGTGTGTGTGTGTGTGTGTGTGTGTGTGTGTGTGTGTGTGTGTGTGTGTGTGTGTGTGTGTGTGTGTGTGCATGAATGTGTGTGCATACACTTGTCCTGGAGCTTGAACTCAGGACCTGAACACTGTTCCTGAGTTTCTCCTGTACAAATATAGCACTCTACCACTTGAGCCACAGAGATCTTGTATTCTAGTGATGTGGTACTAAATAATCAAGCCCAGGGATTCATACATGCAAAGCCCTCTACCCTAAGACACATTCCCAGCAATCCACTTCAGGTTTCTTTCTTTCTTTTCTTGTAAGTTGGAGGAATTGAAGTCTAGGCCTGGGTGCTGTCCTTGAGCTCTTCAGCTAAATACAAGTGCTCTACCACTTGAGCTACAGCACCCCTGCAGATTTTTTTAATTCACTGGAGAGAAGCCTCTCAAGGAATTTCCAGCCCAGGCTGGCTTTGCACTGTGATCCTCAGCTCTCAGGCTCCTGAGTAGCTAAGATGACACGTGCGAGTTCTTGGTACCCAGCTTCCACTTCAAGTTTCCAAGTGGTGAATAGGAGATAATAGTCTCGTAGGACCTTTTGTGTCTGGGATAGTTTGGAACCGAGGTCGTCATATCTCAGTTTCCTGAGTCGGCAGGATGACAGACCTCAGCTACAAATGCCTAGAATGTAACACTCTGTTGCAATAGGGTTCTTGGCTCCACATGATGGGGTGCTGGCATGAGCCCAACAGAGAAAGGCCAGTGGCTAGGCCCTGAGTTCCAGATTCACGACCAAGAAAAATAAACCAAAACTATTGTCTGCAGGAGACAACTCACTAGATTTAGGTACATACACAATTGGCACTGACATGGGAACATATCTGAGCCTCAAGATTCTCATCTGCACAATCATCTGACTTCTGGGGCTCTTACAAGGACCAAGGGAAAGAATTTACCTGTGAAGGACTCAGCACACAACACCTCATGAAGGACTCAGCACATAGCTGTATCCCACAAGCTGTCAGTGTTAGGGTGCTTTCATCAGTATCACCATTCTTTCAGAAATACATAACAAACCACAGAAATTTCACATCTAATGATTAATCTAATGATTAAGGGATGGGGTTTTTGGGGAAGGTGGAGTCAGCCATGGGAATTTCACTGAAATTGTGGGGGTATTGTCTTATGATCTTTTGCTCAAGGCTAGAACTCTACCACTTTGTGCCACAGCTCAGAATTTTGCCGACTTCCTAACAGGGCTGAGTTTTAAACCCAACAGTGTCAGATCTCAGACCACGAGTATCTTGGATGACAAAGGTGATGGAGCCAGTACCATTTGGTTCTGTGGAGCTGGGTTGCAGCCGTTTACCTCTGGCTAAGTCAGGTTAGATGTCAGCTGTCAGCCTCAGACTTCTGGCTTGCTCTGTGATGAGGTATTTGCAGTGCTATCGTTATATAGTTGCAGTCAGAACATTCTATCTTTTTTTGGTGCCATTCCTGGGTGTTAAGTAAGAGTCTAGACACAGTACCTAAGCTTTTATGCTCAAAGCTAGTGCTCCGTTGCTTGAGCGACAGCACAACTTCTGGAATTTTCTGTGCACATTGTAGTGAGGATTGAACCCAAAGCTTTGTATGTACTAGGCAAGCACTCTACCACTGAGCCCCAGTAGTGACAAGAGTATAAACAGATCGATTGTGTAGATTGATAGATAGATAGATAGATAGATAGATAGATAGATAGATAGATAGATAGATAGATGATAGATAGATAGATGTGTACATATATATATAATTATGTATACAGAGAGAGGGAATGTGAGGATATTAAATTATATATATTATTACCAATTATTAGTTATGAAATTATGCCTCCTTTTAATAAATTATCCTGGTTGAATACTTATAGAAGCATTAATTAAAAATTATTTAATATCCTTCCATTAGGGGAATCATACCATGGTGCTAGAATGGAAGATATAAAACCAATAATTTTTGTGTGGCATTCTAAAATAAAATCATGAATTAACTGCAAATTTAATTATTACTTTTATAACATTCCATTAACATTCACATGAATAGGAATGAATTTGTCAGGATCTCCTTCCATTTGTGGGTGGCAGTCCTGGCATTCGAACTCCAAGCCTGGGTATTTTACTTTGAATGCAAACCATTGGAATAACACCGTGAAGATTTCAGATTATTACGATTACAAAAAAGAACAACAAGAAGAAAACAAAACCAGGACCCAGGGGCTCCTGCCTGTAATCCTAGCTCCTCAGGAGGCTGAGATATAGAGAACGCAAATTTGAACTCAACCAGGGCAGGAAAGTCCACGACTCTTATTTCTAAGACATTACAGGGGAAAAAAACATGAATGGGGCTGTGGCTCAAGGGCAGAGCACTGCCCTTGAGCAAAAGTAGCTCAGGGACAGGGCCTAGGCTCATAGTACAAACACGGAAGTGCCCATCCCCCCGCCACAGGAAGCAAGAACTCCATGTCTCTGTGTATGGATGGATGATGTATGGATGATGGGCATTCAACAGGTTGCCAATGCCCAACCCCCCAACCTGGGCAAGCTGGGACAAGCCCTGAAGAGTACTAAATCTGAGCCAGCAACTTGAACAAAACATCTTTCTCCGCCATTTAATAACTGAAGCTTGATGTTCTGGCTGAGGTGTCCCATCGGGACACATAGCAGCCGGCCACTGCCTCCAGGGAGACCACAGTTCCTAGACTGTAGGCTTGGTGGCTATCACTCACTTATCATTCCTCATTGCCTAGTCACAGGCTGCTCCCAAAACTTGGCAAAGATATGCAATAGCAATTTCTATGCCAAAAGAGGTATGCCAATAAATCCCACTCTCATAACTCCCGCTAGAAGTGAGCATTGGGCTGCGAATGTGGCTTAGTGGTAGAGTGCTTGCCTAGCATGCACTAAGTCCTAGGTTTGATTCCTCAGTTCCACTGAAACAGCAAAATCCAAAAGTCACGTTGTGGCTTAAGTGATACCCTTGAGCAAAAGAAGCTAAGGAACTTGCCCAGACCCTGAGTTCAAGCACCAAGACTGGCATTAAAATAAAGTGAACCTGGTGAGACATATTTTTTCTGGGACTCAAAGGAGGGCCGAGGTTATATGTAAGAGGTAGGGTAGAAGGCAGGTGCTGGTGGCTCACCCTTGGAAGCTACTCAAGAAGCTGAGATCTAAGGATCTCAATTGCAGGCAAGAAAGTCTATATGAAAACCTTTTCTCCACTTAAACACCCAAAAGCCAGAAATAGAACTGAGGTTCAAGTAGTAGAGTGCTAGCCTTGAGCACAAAAGCTCAGAGATAGTATAGCATCTAGGCCATTAATTCAAACCCAGGACAGGCACAGACACGTGCACGCGCACGCACACACACACACACACACACACACACACACACACACACACACAAAGATAGAGCATTTGCCAGTCAGTCTGCAAACATTCCATCTCTAGCAACTCAATATAAAAAAGAGGGAGAAGGGAAGCAAAGACTTGTTCCAGGAGGTGATATATCCAGTGCCAAAATTCCACAGGAGTTCTAAGATGTGGATACAGGACAGAGAGCCTCAGCCTCAGGACAAGGGTCCTGAGGTGTGCTGTAGAGCAGGTGGTGTGGTTGGAATGAAGGCTCTGTGGCTTCAGAAAAGTCTTGCAGGACATTCAAGGCTGGGTCAAGGTTTGTACTTGAGTCACAGGGCAAAGGGTAGGGTCCTAGATTGGGGACCAGAGGGAAGATAAACTGGGCTTTACACCAGGGAGCCCAGCCATTTCCTGTGGTTGGAAGCCTATTTTTCATAACTCCTAAGCCTCAGGCCTCCTTTGCATGGAGTATCAGGGCAAATGCAGGGAAGAACTCTTGCTTAAGAAAAGCTTCTAGGGAGTCCAGGAAGATGGCTGGAGAAGCTGGAGACTAAGTAAGCTCTCGCATAGAAAGCAGTTTTAGAGTTCCAGTGAACAGTCTTAAGTCAGAGAATTACACCAAGTGTGCCATCATAGGACAGAGAGTTAGGCCAGAGAAGGTAACCCAGGAAAGGAGACACTTCTGAGCCCTTGCCAACAGCTGTGGCGGTGGCTGGCAAGCGCAGGCACCATACCTGAGCAACAGATAGTCCAGGACGAAGGAGCCAGACGCAGCAGGCAAGCGGATTCTAATCAACACCATCAAGAACCGACAAGGAGCAGACATCTTCATCCTGCAGTTCGCAGACCAGAGATGACCCAGAAACTAAGACTCGGCCTGAGTAGAAGCCTGACGTCCTCAATCCTTCTCAGGGAGCAGAGGAGGGAAGGCCACACCTCCCCCCCCCCAGCACTGGTGATCTCCATCTTCGATACCGACAAAGCTCGGAGGAGCTGCTAGCTCCAGCTCAGGCCTTGAAATAAAACGAGTCATTTAGCAGGTCACAAGAACTTAACGGCGGTGTGACCTGCCAGACTCCGCTCCACCCAGGGAAAAGTCACCAAGCTCAGGCGCCATCACGAGGAGTGGGATTCTTCACTGGGTAATCAGAGCCAGAGGCTTCCCCTCCCTCCATCAGCCTCGACAATCAATTGAAAATCAGTAAAAAGAAACCCTGAGAATGGCTCCAGGCTGGGGTCTGTGAGTTTTTCACAAACCAGCCCCGGAAAAGCTACCAGAACCTAGCCTCATCACGGCATTCCCCTCTTTTGTGATACTCAAAGCAGATCTGTCTCCCAATGAACTAGCCTGGGAGGAGGATAGCCAAATTCTGTGTAAAGCAGAGCATTTTACTGCCTGTTCGAACAAACTGACTTAAGAAACCAACCAAGCCACAGGACCACAAGCAGACTAGAGACTCCAACAAGATATTGGTTACGGACACAAGGGAGATAAAGGATTTTTCCCACTCCTCCCCCCCAAAAAAAACTCAAAGAAGTTTTTTGTTTGTTTGTTTTTTGTTTTGCTTTGTTTTTTCTCTTCTTCTTCGTCTTCTTTTTTTTTTAGTTTTTATTTTTGGTACCTTATATAAATTTTTTTTTTCTTTTCTAAAACTTTTTTCAATCTTTAATCTTTGCCATTTTTGTTAAAAAAATGTTTTCCAGAAACTTTCTTTTCCTCTTATAATTTTTATTTTGGGGATACGGGAGTGTGCGTTTTTGTTTTCTGTTTTGGTCTTCTTTCTCTTTTTTTTCTTTTTTAAGTATCTTTTTGTTTTTTGTTTAGCTCTACTGAACTTCTCATCTTTTTCTTCTTCCTTTCTTATCCTTTTCACCTTCTCCTCTCTTTTGTTCTTCTTTACGTGACTTAATTCATGTCCTGCACATCCTCAGATAAACCCGAGTTGAATATTAGACCCTATCCCAAATTGTGTACACACTTAACCCGCAAATTTATTACTCAAGTCAAAACAACTAAGACTTAAATTCCTTAATAGCAGTTCTACCTCTTTCTACCTATATAATATTTTAAGCATTTTTATTTTTAGATTTTTCACATCTCCTTTATATACCTCCCCTTCTCTCAATAAGTTCACGTTCTTAAGTAAATAGATTGTTATCGTTCTACATAATTTTATTAATTTCTACCTTTCTATTTTTTCTGGTCTCTTTTCTTTTCCTGTTCCCTTTCTTTTTTTTCTCTCTCTCTTTCATCCTACCCAACCTATTTCCTGCTTTGAGATTAAGACTTAGTTAACTCTCCCTGAGCCTCCCCACATCAATCTATTCCTATTTTCTTACCCACATCTATCCCTAAACCTAATAATTTCTGGTCTTCCAAATTCTACTTTGCGGTTCATAGCACATTAACGTATAGTTGTTTGATGTTGAATAGATGTATCTGTTGAACTAGATTGTATCTGTAGACTATTGACTGTGCAAATTCAGACTTGGGTTGATGCTTGCCTTAAGATAGTGTTCTAGCACAAAACTGGTGCTATTTGTAACTCAAATGGGCAGAGTAAGCCGAAAAAACACAAGAAAAATGGCAAATCCGGGTATCTCAATTCCCAATCCCGATAATCAGGGGACAGAACAGATAGTGAATAATCCAGAGGAGAATTCCCAAATAGCTCTACAAACACTGCTGGCAAACATTATAAATCAAAATATTGAAAGCATACAAAGGTCTCTGTATGAGCGTGATAGGGAGAGAGAGGAGGCATTCCAAAAGTTTATACAGGAATATCATAAGCATGAGGAAGCTACTCAAAAGCTGATACAGGATTTGCATGAGCAGCTTGAGAATACTCAAAGAGAAAGGCAGGAATGGCTTGAACAGGCTGAGAACACTCAAAGAGAACTACAGGAATCACACAAACAGGAGGAAGCTAATCAAAGAGTAATACAGGAATTGAGAGAGCAGGAAGAGAATACACAAAGATCAATAAAGGCATTCATGGAATCCATTAACAAAGAGCTGAAGGAAGTCAGGGAGACCAGAAAGGGAATGCTGAATGGAACCCAACAGAAGGAATGGGAGTCCAAGAAAACCATAACCAATCAACTAAGTGATCTGAGAATAAACACTGAACATCAAATTAAGGAAGTAAAGAAGTTCATACAAGATCTATAACAAAGCTTCAACAAAGAACTTGAAGCCATCAAAGCTGAACAATTAGAAATAAAAAACAAAAGAAATAAAAAACAAAGTAGAAAGTCTGGACAGCAGGTTACACCATGGAGAAGATCGATTCTCAGGGATTGAAGACAGCCTAGATATTATAGAGAAAGAACATACAACCATCCAAGATAAGTCGAAGAAATATGATAGATCTATCCAACACTTGGAAGACACCATCAGAAGGCCTAATGTAAGGATAATGGGTATAGAAGAGCACCTAGAAACAGAAGTTAATGGCCTACGAAATTTGTTTAACAGGATCCTAGCAGAGAACTTCCCAAACATGCAAAAAGATAGGCCTATTCAGATACAAGAAGCTTTTAGAACTCCAAACAGACCAGACCATAATAGGACAACCCACCCTCATATTATGATCCACACAGGATCAACTCAGAAAAAGGAAAAGATCCTTAAAGCTGTCAAGTAGAAAAGATTAATCACCTATAAAGGAAAACCAATTAGAATCACCTCAGATTTCTCAGCAGAGACAATCAAAGCAAGAAGAGCCTGGAATGATGTATGCCATGCCTAAAAACAAACAACTATCAACCAAGAATACTGTACCCAGCTAAACTCTCCTTCATAACTGAAGGCCAAATAAAAACCTTCCATAGCAAAGAAAAATTGAAACAATACATCTCCACCAAGCCAGCCCTACAAAAGATTCTTAAACATGTCCTACAAATAGAAAACCAACGAGACCACAATAAATGTCAAGAAACTGCACCCAAACTGAGAATCCAAGAACCATAGAAAGAACTCAGTTTTCACAACAATCAAGAAGGTGGATAACATGGCAGCAACTCCCAAATATCTCTCAGTCCTTTCTCTTAACGTTAATGGACTGAATTCTCCAATTAAGCAACATAGACTGTCTAGTTGGATTAAAAAACAAGACCCTTCTAACTGCTGCCTGCAGGAGTCACATCTTGCCCGTAAAAACAAACACATTTTCAATGTTAAAGTTTGGAACAAAATCTACCAAATAAACGGCCCCCATAAAAAGGCGGGAGTTGCAATCCTAATATCAGATAAAATACACTTCAAATTAAAATTGGTGAGAAGAGATAAAGAAGGTCGGTACATACTAATTAAGGGATCTCTCTTCCAGGAGGATACTACAATTCTAAATATCTACTCTCCAAACAATGGAGCACCCAAATTTATCCAAGAAACACTACGTTCCCTCAAATCCCATATAACTCCAAAGACATTAATTGTTGGGGATTTTAACAAACCACTCTCCCCACTAGATAGATCTACTCGGCAAAAACTCAACAGAGAAACTGCAGATCCAAACAGCTGCATAGATCAACTAGATTTAACAGATATCTGCCGAACATTTCACACAGCAGAATCAGAATACTCGTTTTTCTCAGCAGCACATGGAACATTTTCTAAAATTGACATTTTAGGCCACAAATCAGACTTGTCCAAATTCAGAAACATTGAAGTTATACCTTGCATTATCTCTGACCACAAGGGAATAAAATTAGAACTCAACACAAAAAGTCACCAAAGAAAGTCTGGTATCACATGGAGGCTGAACAATACACTGCTGAATCACGAGTGGGTCAGGGAAGAGATTAGAAAGGAAATTCAAATGTTCATGCTATTCAACAAAAATGAACAAACAAATTACCAGCTCCTCTGGGACACAGCAAAAGCAGTACTCAGAGGCAAGTTTATAGCTCTGAGCTCCTACATCAACAATTTGGAGAGATCTGAAACCAATAATTTAATGACACATCTAATCCTCCTTGAAAAAGATCAGCAAGATAAACCCCAATACAGTAGATGGAAAGTAATAATTAAAATTGAATAAGAATTAAATGAATTAGAATCCAACAAAACTATAGAAAGAATCAACAAACGAAGAGTTGGTTCTTCGAAAAAATTAACAAAATTGACAGACCATTAGCAAATCTTACCAGAAAAAGAAGAGAACACACCAAAATAAATAAACTCAGAGACGAGAATGGAAATATCACCACCGAAACAAGCAATATTCAAAACATTATAAGGGAATATTCTCAAAACTTTATGCTAATAAGTTTGAGAACTTGACAGAAATGGACCTTTTCCTAGCAAACATTGACATGCCAAAACTAAACCAAGATAAGTTAAACCAGCTTAACAGGCCCATATCAAGCATTGAAATAGAAACAACAATAAGAAAGCTTCCAGCTAAGAAAAGTCAGGGACCAGATGGTTTTACAGTGGAATTCTACAAGGCCTTCAAAGCAGAGCTCACACCAATACTCCTTCAACTCATCAATGAAATAGAAAGAGAAAGTTCACTACCAAACACATTCTATGAAGCCATCATAACCCTCATCCAAAAACCAGGCAGGGACTCATCAAAGAAAGAGAACTATAGACCCATTTCTTTGATGAACATTGATGAAAAACTTCTAAACAAAATATTGGCCAACCGACTTCAACAATTCATCCAAAAAATCATACACCATGATCAAACAGGATTCATTTCAGGGATGCAAAGCTGGTTCAATATAAGTAAAACAATTAATATTATTCATCACATGAACAGGAACAAGAATAAGAACCACATGGTTATCTGAATAGATGCAGAAAAAGCATTCACCAAGATCCAAAACCCCTTTATAATGAAGGTTTTGGAAAAATTAGGAATCCATGGAACATTCCTCAATACAATAAAGGCTATATATGACAAACCTACAACCAGCATTATACGTAATGGTGAAAAACTAAAGCCATTTCCTCTTAACTCAGGAACAAGACAAGGATGTCCACTCTCTCCACTTCTCTTCAATCTAGTATTAGAATGCCTAGCTACAGCAATAAGACAAGATGCAGACCTAAAGGAGATCCAAATAGGGAAGCAAGAAATAAAACTCTCCCTCTTTGCAGACAACATGATCTTGTATTCAAAGAATCCCATAGACTCCACACCCAAATTACAATAAATAAGTGGGCGAAAGACTTAAAGAGAAACTTCTCTGAAGAAGAAAGAAGGATGGCCAATAGACACATGAAGAAATGTTCAATATCTCTAGCCATAAAAGAAATGCAAATCAAAACAACATTGAGATACCACCTCACTCCAGTTAGAATGGCAAAAATCAAGAACTCTAACAACAATAGATTCTAGAGGGAATGTGGACAGAAGGGAACCTTACTTCATTGTTGGTGGGAATGTAAACTTGTTCAACCACTTTGGAAAGCAGTATGGAGTTTCCTCAAAAGACTTCACATAGAACTCCCCTATGATCCAGCAATCCCACTTTTGGGCATTTACCCAAATGTGTACAAACAAGACCACACTAAAGCTACCAGCACACCTGTGTTTACTGCAGCAGTATTTACAATAGCTAAGATATGGAACCAACCCAGATGCCCCTCAGTAGATGAATGGTTCAAGAAAATGTTGTATATATACACAATAGAATTCTATGCCTCCACCAGAAAGAATGACATTGCCCCATTTGTTAGGAAATGGAAAAACTTGGAAAAAATTATATTAAGGGAAGTAAGCCAGGCCCAAAGAAACATAGGTCCCATGGTTTCCCTTATTTGCAATATCTAGTATATATATGAGTCAAGCAGAAAAGGTCAGATAATGTGATGTCAGGAAAATGAACCCTTAGATATGTATGTTAATGTTTTTTCCCTCATGCATGTGTTTCTAACGCATTTAAAAGATTATCTCTTTGTTGCTTTGTATGTCCCTCCCCCACAGTATAACCCCTGCTTTCACTATATTTGATGTCAGTATAACTTGTGGAGGAGATGGGGAAAAACCAGTTGTTTAAGTATACAGGTGGACCTGTTGCAACCATGAGAAGTACAAGTTGTCATGTCCAAAACGAGCTTTACAACGTCTGTGCGGGGGGGGGGGGGGGACGTTGAAGGATTGGGATTGGGGGAGAGAGGGGAGTCTGGGAATGGATGTGAAGGGTAAACAAAGGAGGAGGCTGCAATGTTTGGTAAGAAATGTACGCATTATCCTGCCCATGTAATTGTAACCTCTCTGTACAGTATGTTCACAAATAAAATAAAATTAAATTAAATTAAAAAAAAAAACACAAAAAAACCTTGGCAAAGTAGCATGGTATAAAATTAACCCTGAAAAATCAATGGCTTTTCTGTATGTCAACAATGAGAAAAGTGTGGCTGAAATTGGTAAAACAACTGCATTTGTAATAGACCCACAATAAATAAAATACCTAGGAATTAACTTAACCAAAGAAGTGAAGGACCTCTATGATGGAAACTTTAAAATCTTGAAAAAGGAAAACAACACAGAACTTAAAAAATGGCAAAACCTCCCATGCTCCTGGATTGGGAAGATTAACATTGTGAAAATGGCAATACTTCCCAAGACTATCTACAAATTCAACGCAATACCTATCAAAATTCCAACCTCATTCTTCAAGGAAATAGAAGAGGCAATCCAAAAATTAATATGGAACACTAAAAGACCCCGAATAGCAAAAACGCTCCTCAACTAAAGAACACTGCTGGAGGAATATCAATACCAAATTTCAAACTCTACTATAAGCCATAGTAATCAGAACAGCTAGGTATTGGCATAAGAACAGACCTCAGGACCAATGGAATAGAATTGAAAACCCATAAAGTAATATAAACACCTATAGCCATCTAATATTCGATAAGGGAGCTCTAACAATAGAATGGAACAAAGACAGCCTCTTCAGTAAATGGTGCTGGCAAAATTGGTTAACTACATGTAAAAAACAAAAGCTAGATCCTTATATATGACCGTGCACCAGAATTAACCCCAAATGTATCAAAGACCTCGAAATCAAAGCAGATACTCTGAAAGCATTACAGAATGGTACAGGAGAATTCCTAGGTCTCCTTGGCTCAGGCCGAAATTTTCTGAATAGAGAAATGGGAACAAAGCAAATCAAAGAAAGGTTGGACAAATGGGATTGCATAAAATTGCAGAGCTTCTGCATGACAAAGGACATAGCTAGCAAGATCAATAGAAAGCCCACGGATTGGGAGAAGACCTTTACTAGCCATACAACGGACAAGGGTCTCATATCTAAAATATACTTGGAACATAAAAAAATAAATCCCCCAACAACAAATTCTCAAAGAAACAACTGCCCAATAAACAAGTGGGCGAAAGATTTAAAGAGAAACTTCTCTGAAGAAGAAAGAAGGATGGCCAATAGACACATGAAGAAATGCTCAAAATCCCTAGCCATAAAAGAAATGCAAATCAAAACAACATTGAGATACCACCTCACTCCAGTTAGAATGGCAAAAATCAAGAACTCTAACAACAACAGATGCTAGGGGAGATGTGGACACAAGGGAACCTTACTTCATTGTTGGTGGGAATGTAAACTTGTTCAACCTCTTTGGAAAGCAGTATGGAGGTTCCTCAAAAGACTCCACATAGAACTCCCCTATGACCCAGCAATCCCACTTTTGGGCATTTACCCAAATATTTACAAACAAGACCACACTAAAGCTACCAGCACAACTGTGTTTACTGCAGCAGTATTTACCATAGCTAAGATATGGAACCAACCCAGTTGCCCCTCAGTAGATGAATGGATCAAGAAAATGTTGTATATATATACACAATCGAATTCTATGCCTCCATCAGAAAGAATGCATTTCCCCATTTGTTAGGAAATGGAAAGACTTGGAAAAAATTATATTAAGGGAAGTAAGCCAGGCCCAAAGAAACATAGGTCCCATGGTTTCCCTTATTTGCAATATCTAGTATATGTATGATTCAAGCGGAAAAGGTCAGATAATGTGATGTTAGGAAAATGAAATCTTAGATATGTATTTTAATGTTTTTTCTTTCATGCATGTGTTTCTAATGCCTTTATAATATTATTTCTTTGTTGCTTTGCATGTCCCTCCCCCAAAGTATAACCCCTGCTTTCACTATATTTGATGTCAGTATACCTTGTGGAAGAGATGGGGAAAAACAAGTCGTTTAAGGATACAGGTGGACCTGTTGCATCAATGGGAAGTACAAGTTGTCATGTCCAAAAGGAGCTTTACAACGTCGGTGCGGAAGGGGGGAGGGGGGATGGGGGGAGAAGGATTGGGACTTGAGGTAGAGGGGGGAGGCTTGGAAGGCATGTGAAGTGTAAACAAAGGAGGAGGCTGCAATGCTTGGTAAGAAATGTACTCATTATCCTGCCCATGTAATTGTAACACCACTGTACCGTATGTTCACAAATTAAATAAATAAATAAATAAATAAATAAATAAATAAATAAATAAATAAATAAATAAATAAATATAAAAAGAAAAGGTTCTAGCCCAATGGCCCCAATGGCTGAAACCCTGTAAATCCTACCTACTCAGGAGACTGAGATAGAGATCGAGGGTCAAGCCAGATCAGGAGTTGAAAGTTAATGAGACTCTTCTTGCAGATGAACTACCAAAAACCAGAAATGGATCTGTGGCTCAAGTGGTAGAGTGCTAACCTTGAGGGAAAAAGTTAAGAGATCAGAGACCAAACCCTGAGTTCAAACCCAGTACTGGCACAGGAAAATAAAGAAAAGTTTCAGGAGCTCATAGTCCACTCTGGTGAAGGCCAGATCCACTGGACGCCAGTAGCTCACACCTGCCCTCCTACCTCCTCAGGAGGCTGAGATATTAGGGTCGCAGTTCAAAGCCAGCCCAGGCAGGAAAGTCCGGGAGACTGATTTCCAAGGAACCTCCAGAGGACCAGACATAGTTCTGTAGCTCAAGTGGTAAGCTTAAGAGCTGGGGACAGAGCCCACACCCAGAGTTCAAACCCTGTGACCAACACCTGGTCTGCTTGGACCTCACTCTGTTGCTCAAGGCAAAGTAGTTTCCAGTGGGCTCCCTGAGGGTCTCCCAATGTCTCCGTGTCCTACAAGTCTTGAGTGGAGCCTGTTTGGAGGCCATTGCCTACATAGCAGGCCACAGTACCAGAGAAGGGTCGAGCCTCGGGGCATGGAGATCATCAGAATTGCATCTGTCATGGGTGCAATATGGATCTCAGCAGTAAATCGCCATCTCAGACCACGATTCTGGGCCAGGAGAGGCAGGAGGTGCAAGATGTCACACCAAGTAACATCCACTGCCGGCATCACAAGTGTGTGAATTTGTCAGGCACACCTTGGGCAGGTGTTGAGTTGGGCTAATGAAAGGCTTGTAGGTTCAAGAATCCAAAGCCAACTGGCTGCTGCTTGTAGCAGTCGCTATCCCAGGAATCCCAGGGCTTGGAGTCCTGCTTTCCTCACCATTGCTCGGGTACAGATTAAGATCTGCAATCGTGGGCCGACTACAAACGAGCATCCCTAGTGTCCTTCCCTTGCTCCTGTGGCCCCATGCACAGATGGAAAGGCAGGTTCTATGGAACTTACTGCCATGGCCCAGACCCCTCAGCCCAAGAAGGACTTAGGGAGAAAGCACTTGATTTGGCTTGAGAATTTACTGTGACTATGCCTCAGGATTGCCCCCAGTTCTAGCTCAGCTCATCATTACCACCTTCCTCTGTATGTGTGTGTGTGTGTGTGTGTGTGTGTGTGTGTGTGTGTGTGTGTGTGTGTGTGTGTGTGGTGTGTTTGTGTGTGGATGAGCAAGTATGCATCTTGGTTCTAGGGCTTGAACAGAGGGCCCGGGCTCTGTTCCTCACTTTTTTCATTCAGGGCTAGCTCTCTACCACTTGAGCCACAGCTTTTCTTCCAGCTTTCAGGTGATTCTTGGGAGAGGAGAGTCTCACAGACGTTTCTTGCTGCACTTCCTCTTAATGGCAATCCTCAGATTTCAGACTCCTGAAGAGCTAGGAATATGAGAAATGAGCTATTACCATTAGGCCACACTAACCCTTCTTAGCTAAAAGAGACTACCTCTCTCCCAGCTGAGGACCCATCTACAGCCTACCCAGGCTTCAGCCGAAACATAACCTCCTTCCCTGAGGACAAAGAAATTTGTTCTCCACACAATCAGGGGCTGGTGAGAGCTGTTGTGGAAATCAGAGATCTAGGCTAGGGCAAGTAGACAGCTGTTAGAATAGAAGAGAGTATGAAAAGACATCCTTGTAGCTGGATGCCAGTTGCTATAATCCTGGCTACTCAAGGCTGATACCGGAGGAGCTACTGTAGTTTAAGTGGTATAACACCAACCTTGTGCAAACAAGCTAAAAAATAGCCCCTAGGCTTTGATTTCAAGCCCTGGGAAACACACACACACACACACACACACACACACACACACACACACACACACACACACACACACACACACACACACAAAACCTTAGCAGGTGCCCGTGGCTCATACCAGAAATCCTAGCTACTCAAGAGGCTGAGCTCTTAGGGTAGCAACTTGAAACCAGCCAGCCCTGGCAGGAAAGTATGAGAGACACTTATGTCTACTAAACTAGTAAAAATGATGAAAGGTGACCTGTGGTTCAAGTGTTAGTTTTGAGCAAAGGAATCTTGGCACACAGTGCCAAGCTCTGTGTTCCAGCTCTAAGATTTTTTTAAAGACAGCCCCCCCTACCCCAATCAGGCCATAAATCCAGATTTTGGTCAGCCTAGATCTCATTTCTGATCCTACCACTTCCACAGCACAAGTAGCTGATGTGTGGCCAGCACTGGGTTAAGAAGTGAACTTACATAAGTGGGGCATATCCAGGTCAAGGCTAATGCCCCAGAACACTGAGGTACTGGTACATACCAGTCCCTTATCCCACAGTTCCCTGGTCCTGGAATCTAAAGTCTGTGCCTCTGTATTCTGGGGATCCGGAATTGTCTAGAAGGACCTGAGAGGCCCGGCTGGGCCCAGAAGATAGACTTGCCTGTGATAAGGTACGTTGACTTTTCCTTGATACTGATCAACACTTCTAAGCCACCTTGGCTTCACCTCCCAGATCATCCTTGCTTGGGCAGCCTTCAGTTATCTATCAAGCTCGATCTGGCCAAAGCCACTGGAAACCACCCTTTCCCCACTCCACTACCAGCCTGCTGGGAGTAGGACATGCAGCCAGAGGAAAAGGACATGACAACGTATGACTGACTCTGCCACCCCAGAGGCAGGGGAGAACATATACCAGCTGGCCCTGCAGATCCAGAATCCCCTGGAGGTGGCCAAAGATATGGACAGCAGGACTTGGGCCCCAAAGATAAGCTGGTATATGCAGGTCTCTGGCAATTTAGTACTCATTGTCGACCCTGATAGGGGGTTAAATGCAAGGTTGCTATTGAGGAGGGGTACCATCCGAGTTTAGGAAGAGGGGAACAGGCACCCTGGAAGTGGATAGAGAAAGATGAGGAACACACACACACACACACACACACACACACACACACACACACACACACACACACACACACACACACACAGGTAACACAAGGCCTCAGCAGTCCCAGATCACCTGAACATCCTAACGCCCAAAAGATGGCTCTATAGACCTCATACCAAATATAGACAAAACTCAGAGTCTCTCATACATCTGTAATGGCACATAAATCAGCATGGCACTTCCTACTGTACACACTGCTATGAAGAAAAGTCAGCCACCTTATTTTTGGTTGTTGGTCATAGGGTTTGAACTTTGGGCCTGTGTGTAGTCCCTCAGCTCTTCAGCTGAAGGTGTGCACTATACCACTGGAGCCATAGCATCACTTCTGGTTTTCTGGTGGTTCACTGGAGATAAAGTCTCCCAGACTTTCCTGCCCAAGCTGGCTTTGAACTGTGATCCTCAGATCTCAGCCTCCTGAGTAGCGAGGATGAAATTTGTGAGCCATGGGCAGCGCCTGGCTTCAGCCAACTTCATAGACCCAGGAGAAACCCAATTTGTTAGGCCACAAAGCACATGGAACCCTTCACTTCAGACTTTGACACCAGCATCCAAAACCATTCCTCCTTGGATGGAGAGAATAAATTTGACTCTACCCTCCCACCCCTGCTCTCATTCGCCCACTCGTTGCCTAATATAGGACACAACCTCTGGAGTTCTTGGTAAGGCAATGAATGCCCTGCTGTGGCTTCACACTGGGGCAAACCTGGGAAGTTCTTAGAAATGTCTGTACACTGAGGCCAGCACCTGTTCCCCCAAAAACAGCAACCATATTCCTTCACCATCTCTTGCAAGCAAGGGATGCATTCTTTTTTGTTTTTTGGGTTTTTTTTTTTTGTTTTTGGTTGAGGGGCTTGAAATCAGGGCTTAGGTACTGTCCCTGATGATAATTTTTGCTCAAGGCCAGTGCTCTACCACTTGAGCCATGGTGCCACTTCTGGTTGGAGATTGGAGATGAAACTCTCATAGGACTTTCCTGCCTGGGCTGGGAAACAAGATCCTCTGGATCTCAGCCTCCCAAGTAGCCAGGATGACAGGCGTGAGCCACCAGCGCGGGACTTATGGTTTCTCATTCCTTAGAATTTCCAATTCGTTCTCCTCTAAACACTACCACCTAGACACTCCTCCCTCAGGCATGGCAAATGGAAGCTCGGATTCTGGGTAGGCCATGGGTATTAAAGGGCCCCCTTCACATCATTACCCCCCCTCTCCAAGCTCCCATCCGCCTCCTCTGGATGTCCTGTTCTTGCGGGGCAGATCAGACCTACTAGGACATCTGTAGCCTGCCCTGTATCCCCCCGGCCCACCCAACCATTACCTGAGAATTTCTGGGGCCAGCTGCTCCATGTCCCCGTGGAAAATGTCAAGAGGGTTGCTGATAAGTGGGTCCAAGAATGCTCAGGACAGAAGGAGTGTCCAGATCCACGCTGTCAAAGAAAGAGACACAATGCATGGATAGATCAAGTAAGAGATACAGGGCATAGCCATCCACCTGTCACCCAGGTCCCGTGGAGTGCTGGGGCTTGACCTCATGGCCCAGGCGCTGTTCCCGCATTACTTTTGCTCAAGGTGAGTGTTCTTCCACCTGAGCCAAGGTGAGACTTCTGGCTTTTTCTATGTATGCGGGATTTAGGAATCAAAACCAGGGTTTCCTGTGTGCCACGCGAATCCACTTCTGCTAAGACACAATCCCAAACTTGGATAGCTGTTCTTCTGTGACAACTTGGGCCTGTCTTGGCACAGTCTTGCACGTATTTTCTGAGTTTCTCACCATCAGCCCTGGCTGGAAATGAACACACTCTGCTATGTTGTCCTTTATCTACAGCATCTTTGCTCTCTGTGCTTCCTGTCAGATCCTCCTTGTTAAGCAATACCCACTTTCAAGTGCTGTCTCTAAGAAGCCCACTCCAAAAACCCTGGCAGAGGAGAATCACTTCCACTCTGCAAGCTGCAGGTCTTGTCATGCTCTGCCTTCCAGTTGATGTGAGTTGTGAGCCCACAAAAGGGAAGGCCTGGCTTCCACCACCCAATTTCATTCTGAAGGCTCTGATACATTACCCAAGGACCTGTGCTGTATTTAAATCCATGACGAGGCACTCGAGGCCCAGGAAGTCTGGGGGCAACAGATGGGGCCATTTATTTGTGTGGGCTTGAACTGAGGGTCTGGGAGCTGCCTCTCTGAGTTTTCATGCTCAAGGCTGGTACTCTACCACTTGAGCCACAGCTCCACTTCTGGATATTTGGTGGTTCCATGGAGAGTAGAGTCACTGACTTTTCAGCTTAGGGCGGGCTTCACTTTTTGATCCTCAGATCTCTGCCTCTCGAGTAGCCACCTTGTCAAGTGTGATCCTGAGCCAGAGGTGACAGGCACCAGGGCCTTTCTTTTGAGATTTTGTTTATCTCATGTCAACTAGCAAGCTCTAATTAAAATAGTCATTTACAGGGGATCACATTCCTCTCTTAGGTCAGTTAATCCAAGGAGATAAAATGTCTTTGGAAAAGGCTAGTCTGAGTTGGCTAGGTGAGTGTGTGTGTGTGTGTGTTTGAGTATGAGTTTCGGGATACCTACCATTATCTCTCTGGTGCTTCATTCTCCCAGTGGTGAGTACATCCAGGATCTCCACCTCAAGGAAGGCAGGTAGAAGAGGGTACATAAGGTCACACCAAGTGTGATGATCTGAATTCTATCCTGCAACTGAAGCCAGGAGAGATAATAGAGAGAAAGAGAAGTTTAGGGGAACATCAAGGGAAGACCCTTACCTTTGGCTACAAGTACCAGAGAGAAGACTGAATCCATCCTTTTTGGAAGTAAGATAAAAGGTGCCCACTATTCATTTATTTTATGTTTTTGAGTCCTAGGTCTTGGATTCAGGCCCTGAGCTTCTTTTACTCAAGGCTGAGGCTCTAACACATGAGTGACATCACCACATCTGGCTTTTTTGTGGGGGGAGAGGTGGTTTATGGGATATTAGAATCTCTCAGACTCTCCTGCCTAGGCTGGCTCTTAGTCATGACCATCAGACCTCATCTTTCCCAATAGCCAGGATGACGGGTAAGAGCCACTGGCACCTGACCACCACCATCCATGTATAATCCCCTAGAGCCAGTGCCGGGACACATTCACTGCACCCCCCTTGTGAGTGGGAAGCAGACATGGGTGGGTTTGCTACTTCAACAGCCTACCTACCTTTGAGCATTATTCCGGGTCAGTGTGATGGTGGCTTCTTCCTTATCCACAGCAATGACTTGGCTCTGTCACAAGAACAAATGTTCCCCAGGAGATGTTAGTTCTCAGATCTTTCCTCTGCTCACTGACCCCCTCCCCGTAACAACATACCTCAGCAAAGCAAAGTAGACATAGAGTGAATTCATTTTGTTATAATCAGTGTCTGGCCAGATAGGTGGAGATGAGGATCAGAGGCCCAGGATCGTGCTGTCTGGTTGGACAATGCGACACTTCCTAATCCACTTTCCTTTAACTGTCTTAGCAGATGGTAGTGGGGAAGAACTCGCCACACAGACTGACAAGGAATAACCATCACAGTCTATCCCGGGCACAGAGTGGCTTACCTCAAGGAGCAAGTTCAACAGGCTGAGCAAGACAGTTCCTGAACCACAGCCCACCTCAAGAATGAAAGGGACACCTTGAATCCCAGCCACAGAGGACCCTGGGTCACCTCCTCCAAGACCCATTCAACCAGTTCCTGTGAGAGAGTGAGAGAGAGAGAAAGTCAGAATTACACTTAAGCTGGGTGCCGGTAGCACAGGCCTATAATGGTAACTACACAGGAGGCTGAGATATGAGGATCATGGTTCATAATCAGCCCAGGCAAGAATGTCTGTGAGACACTTATCTCCAAAGAACCACCAGAAAACCGGAAGTGGTGCTGTGGCTCAAGTGGTAGAGTGCTAACCTTTATCTGAGGAGCTTGGAGACAGGGCCCAGGTCCAGAGTTCAAGCCCCACAACTGACAATAATTGAAATTCCCACCCCAAGAAGTGGACTAAATAGCACTCTTTGTCCTAGGGAGCATGGCAGAGAAGTCAGGCCAAGCTTCCTTTCAGCTGGGGGTAATGAGTAGGTCACCCAGTTTCTCTGTGCCTCATTTTCTCCAGCTACAAAACTGAACAGTGAAGGATCCCCTTCCTCATTTGATAGGGTAAAGATGAAAGAGAGCCATGTTTTGTTTCATAATCCCATACCTGCAGCAGGTAAATAATAGGCCCCTTCTGAGCCCTTTCCAAGTATCTTCCTGTCATATGCTCACATAATTGCCAAGAACCATATCTGATGACCACTCCCTCTATGCCTGGCCCTGCCCCACTGATCCCCCTGTATTGATCCCTTATTTCCTCACAACTGTCCTGTGAGGAGACTGAGGTCACATGGTTGAGGCCCAATGCAGAGCTTCAACTGTGGTCAAGAATCAGCTGCCATGGATTAAGTGTTTGGGACAATCCATCTAACCTGATGACTGAGCATGGCACTACATGTCTAGCATCCCAACTACAGAGGACCAGGCATGGTGGCCAATTCTTTTCACAGGAGGACCGAAATCCAGCCCATCCTGAGCATATATTCAGTCCCTATTTCAGATATGACCAAGTCAGAAAGACTTGACTCCCATGGTAGAAGACCTGCCTGGAAAGCCTAAGGCCTTGAGTTCAAACACTAATATACTGAAAAGAATCAGAGGCCCTGTGCCAGAGATTCATGCGTATAATCCTAGATACTCAGGAAGCTGTGATCTGAAGATCATAGGTCAATATTTAAAATAGGGTTGGCCTCTCCCATCAGATGTCATGATGAGAAGACCCAGAGTCTAACTCATGCCAATATGCTCCATACTAAGTGCTGGCCATGTTCCCTGTCCTCCTGAGGAGTCACCTCCTGTGGGCCCCACCCCCAGGTCCTCCCAATCTCCCCCTGTCACCAACCAGGCCCAAGGGAGTGAACAGTTCCAGGGCACACAAATCCCTTCATCTTATAATTTAGCCGTCCTGAGTCCCCTGCAAGCGTCTCACCCTTCCAGGCCCCCAGACCTCAGCCATAAAGCCCATTCACCCTCAAAGACAGCGGTGAGAAGTTACCAAAGGTTCAGGTGCTCCTTGATAAACCCACTTCTACAGACACACACACACACACACACACACACACACACACACACACACACACACACACACACACAAAGCCAGCACTGGTGGCTCATGTCTGTCATCCTAGCAGGCTGACACCTGAGGATCACTGTTCAAAGCCAGCTCATTCAGGAAAGTCTGTGAGGCTCTTATCTACAGTGAACCAACAAATAGCCAGAGATGGAGCTATGTCTCAAGTGTCAGAGCACTAGCTTTGAGCACAAAAGCTCAGGAACAGCACCTAGGCCCTGAGTTCAAGGCCCAGTTTTTCTATCTCCAAACACACACAGATGCAGACATAGACAGACAGACAGATAGACAGACAGACAGACAGACAGACAGACAGACAGACAGACAGACAGACAGACACACACACACACACACACACACACACACACACACACTCATACACACAAAGCCAGCACTGGTGGCTCATGTCTGTCATCCTAGCATGCTGACACCTGAGGATCACTGTTCAAAGCCAGCTCATTCAGGAAAGTCTGTGAGGCTCTTATCTACAGTGAACCAACAAATAGCCAGAGATGGAGCTATGTCTCAAGTGTCAGAGCACTAGCTTTGAGCACAAAAGCTCAGGAACAGCACCTAGGCCCTGAGTTCAAGGCCCAGTTTTTCTATCTCCAAACACACACAGATGCAGACACAGACAGACAGACAGACAGACAGACAGACAGACAGACAGACAGACAGACAGACACACACACACACACACACACCACACACACACACACACACACACACACACACACACACATACACACATGTGTAGCCCAAGGCTTCAGCAGTCCCTGAGAACGGAACCATGAACTCCCTCCATTAGGATCACAACCCATCCCCAAGAAGGTGGCACTACCGACCTCAGACCTACTGTAGACAAAACAATGAGACTCTCACATATCTGAAATGTCTCATAATTTCCTACCATACACACTGCTATACAGAAAACTTAGTCACCTCTTATTTTGTTGTTGGTCATGGGGTTTGAACTCTAGGCCAGGGTACTGTCCCTCAGCTCTTCAGCTGAAGATGATCACTCCCCAATTGAGCCACAGCACTACTTCCTGTTCTCTGGTGGTCCATTAGACATAGATTCTCACAGACTTTCCTGCCCAAGTTGGCTTTGTACCGTGGTCTTTACAGCTTTATGATTAGCTAGGATGACAGTTGTGAGCACCAGTGGCGCCTGGCTTCAGCCACCTTCATATACCAGAAGAAACCCAATTCATCAGGCCACAAACTTCTTGCAAACTTTCACTTCAGACTCTGACACCCAGCATCCAAATCCATCCTTCAATGGAGAGAATACAGACACAAAAATCTCACCCCTGCACCCATTCACTCAATCCCTGCCTGCCACAGGCCACATCCTCCTGAAGCTGTGGCTTCAAACTGGGGCAAACTTGGGGAATTCTTAGAAATGTCTGTAGAGTGAGGCCAGCAACTGTTCTCCCAACCACGGCATCTGCCTGCCTCCACCCCCCCCATTCCCCATCCTTTGAAGACAAAGATATCTTACTTTATTCCTTTTTTGCTGTTGTGGGGCTTGAACTCTGGGCCTGGGTGCTGTCCCTGATCTCTTCAGCTCAAAGCGAGCACTCAACTACTTGAGCCACAGCACCACTTCCGGTTTTCTGGCAGTTCCTTGATGACAAGGGTCTCAGGGTCTTTCCAGACCAGGCTGGCTTTGACCCATGGTCCTCATATCTCAGCTCCTGAGTACCTAAGATTACAGCCATGAGCTACTGGCATCCAGCAAAACATACTTTTCCATGCTTGTCATTCTATCCCCTCAGGAGACTGAGATCTGAGGACTGTAGTTGCATGCCACCCTTGGCAACAAAGACCATAAGTCTTTATCTCCAATTAAACACCCAAAAAAGTTGGAAGTGGAGCTGTGGTTCAAATGGTAGTGTGCTAGCTTTCAGCATCAAAAACAAAGGATAGGACCCAGTCCCTAGTTTCATGTTTTTTCTAGCAAAGACCCACCCAAGAAAGAGAAGCTGGTCAGCACATGGGAGCTTGAAGTTAACACATAATACTCAAGACTCCCAGAACAGGCCCCATCATGCTCTGATTCTTTAGATTCTATGTCCTACATCATGACAGTCTTAGATGGGATAGACCATGCACCTAGTTAGGACATTCAAGTACAGTCTCATACTGAGGATCCCCTGACCTTATCAAAGACTCAGGATCTCTCACTGTACTGCCTCAATACTGGGCAGTGAGATGAGTTCTAGTTATCCAACCACAAGATGTGGGAACGAAAAGATTTCTGGGCCAAGGGTCCCTCTTTCATGAGGAGAAAAGGGCTCATCCATCCCAGGAATGCTCCTAGGTGGTGAGTATCCTCAATGAAACAACCCTGCTCAGAGCCTAGTGCCTCTATTTTTCCCACCAGCCTCTACCCAACTCTTCCCCACCTTCAGTGTCCCTCTCTGAGTCCCAGATCTGCCATCTAGACTAAAGGCTGAGCCAGGAAAAACACCCATCTGTGCCTCTGAGAATGGCAATCACGGAGTCCTAATGCCCACTCAAGTAAGTCTTGGGGTACCACTGATCCCGACTCCTGCCTTCATTGCCTGTCTGTCCTGTGCTAGTGGCATGCTTACCTCTGTCTCTGGTCGAGAAATGAGCACCGGAATGTGATCTTCAGATTGAGCCTGGAAATCCCAGTTCCCAAAGTCGTACTGCACAGGCATCCTGCGGTGGATGATAGCCAGGTGGTCAACAGGCACCAGGACATTTAATAGCAATGTGTCTGAGTCCAAAGGTCTATCAGTGATGGTCTAGGTTGACAGGTGAGGTCCTGACACACCTGACCTGGGATCATCCTCCCTCTTCATTCCTCTTTATCCCTTGCTCCCCCCTC
This sequence comes from Dipodomys merriami, assembly GCF_024711535.1. Lineage (NCBI taxonomy): Eukaryota > Metazoa > Chordata > Mammalia > Rodentia > Heteromyidae > Dipodomys > Dipodomys merriami. The sequence goes on from NW_027206117.1 coordinate 75,500, forward strand.
TTGACACTCCATCACCCCAACACCTCCATAGCCCTTAGACATTTCCTTCTTATCTGACCAGAAAATAAACTCCTTGGGGCCAGAGATGATTGAAACCTGGTGACCCTCCCTGAGCCCAAGGGTCTACCTGAGGCTGCTTCCCTCTGCGGTTGGGGAACACAAGGCTCCTGGATGTCATGAATTTGCTGAGGGGTCAGTGGCTTGGTCCTACATACTGCCTTTATGCTCTGAATCTGTCCCCACAGAGATTGTGAATGGTTGGCTCCTTTGATCCAGGGACTCCATACCAAGGCTTGCTTGTTCTTCCTTCTTCCTTCCTTTCTTCCTTTTCTATCTCTGTAATTCCCTCCTCTCTCTCTTTCCTTTCTTTCTCTCACTCCTGGGCCTTGAACTCAGAACCTGGGTGATGTCCTTGAGCCTTTTACTCAAGGCCAACAGACTACAGCTTCAGCCACACATGCACTTCTGCTGTTTTCTTTTTGTTAGTTAGTTGGAGATAAGAGTCTTACAGGCTTTCCTGACCCGGCCTTAAGTCTCTATCCTCCCATCTCAGCCTCTTAGTAGCTAGGATGACAGGTGTGAAGCATCAGCATCCAGCTCAAACTCAAGGTTTCTTCATGTGCTGTGGAACCAGCACTGGAATCTTTCATTGTCTATGAAGCCCCAGGATCCTGGTTCACACTGTAACTGTTTGTTGGATAAATAAATGAGCATCTTCCTACAAAAATACTACAGAAAAGTCCCATCTGAAACAGGTAAGCATCCTGGTGGGGCGAAGCCTGATGTAGATCTCCCACAGTTCTCTGTCTTCCCTCTTCCCGCCCTCCTGGTGCCACTGCACTTAACTGATTTGGCTCTGAGAAGTGAGGCACAATGTACTCGCTGGATTCTGGGGCTTCTGGGATGCCTATCTTCTCAAAGAACTCTGTCCATTGGCTGACCACCTCTGTGGAACTCAATTCCCCACACAGGTGTGAACGAGGTTGCCTTGAGCTGAAGGCCTGGCTGAAGGGGCCTCCTCTTCTCCCCCTGGGGCCAGCCAGGATGGTCTACCATATCCGGCCCCCAAGATTCATGTTGCAGAGAAAGGATCCTTGAAGCATCCTGGGTTTCTGAATCTCCAAGAGTCCATTGCAGGTTCTGAGAATCATCTCTGCTCACAGCTGGCCGGCTGGGGATGGTGAAGTCACAATCTCTGCTCTCTACGATGTCTTCGACTGTGGTGGTCATCCGAGAGAGAGCAGGAATAGAATCAACAGCTGTCAGAGAAAGGCAGTCAAGACATGACGTTCATAGCAGGAGACCATCTGGCTAGGGAACTCTACCTGTGCTGCTTTGAACGTCATTGTTTGGTGGATGAAATGGTCCATCAAATTTGACCCATAATCCCAGGTGTTAGTGGAAATTTCCAGCTTCAAGATAAAACCCTGGAAAACATGGTATTTAATTTGTCCCAATCAAAGGGTTCCAAAGTCAGCAGTCCCCTTTTCCTTCCATACAGCCTACAGCAGGTTACAGAAACTGGCATTCAGAGAGCCCTAGCTAACGTCTACAGCCTGATACCAAGCGGGCTCCGCAAGGGGAACGCACTTGCATACCACTGCCCAGTTGGAAACTGCCCAGGATGGAAATAGACTGGAGTCTGCAGGACCCAAGGGATGATTTACCACTGGTACAATGCCTCGGGAGGGAATACATGTCACCAGTAGGGGCCTGGAGCATCCTTCCCAGATGCCCACGGACACAGTCAATACCCTGGGTAAGGTTGCCTTCTCATTCTCGGTTGTAGTGAACCATGTGCCTTGTCACATCATTTGCCACTCCTTGCCTCACAACCCCTGCCCTACTCTCCCCGCATATAGTTCCTTGATTATGTTTGGCAGACACATTCCTAACCCTTGAATTAGCTCCAACTATACACACAAGAGCAGACTGGCTAGAAGAGTACAGCTGCATTCACACTTGCCTCATGGCCTTCTGGCTGAAGACAGAAGGAGAGGTTTCCACTCTGGTCTGTAATTCACACAGGCCTCCTAGGGGAGGCCCACACAGGCCCAGCAGCTACTGTGGGCTTTAGGAAAAGGTGAAGAGGTAGGAGGAAAGGAACGTCTACTGAAAATTTCCCCAAAGGAGCCATGAAACAGTGAAGGAGGAAACAAATTATGGCTGGACTCATACTTGGCATTGATGAAAAAAGAAGAACAAATACACACACACACACACACACACACACACACACACACACACACACACATACACATAAAACGCTTTTGCTCTTTTTAGACACAATGACTTAAATATGTTTTCATTGTTCTCCCTGCTCTCTGAACACACACACACACACACACACACACACACACACACACACACACACACACACACACAAACGCACACACAAATAGACTCAGCAGTGTCTCTCCTGAGTTTGTTGGTTCCTCCTCTGGAACAAGGTACAAGCTGGAGTACAGGGATTCCCTTGTCAAAATAGTGGCTCCCACCCATAGGAGCACCGCTCTAATAACGCAGAACCACTCTGCCTCTCCCTTTCTCAAGGGCCAGACCCTTTTCCTTGGGAACAACCAGCATTTACTCCCCATTCACCAAAATCCCAGGCCAGCACGCTATGTGAAGGTGTCCTGAGATAGGTGGCTCCTCAGACCCAGGACTGAAAACAAGCAAGGGGTCACAGTGTCCCAGAGGGGTGTCTGACCTGGGGTGGGGGCAGTGTTGGGAAATGCATGGGGTCCTAAAGGCTACATACATGGACAGACTCCATACTTCCACCCTAGATGCTCCTGGGTGACTTGGTGGATTCTTGTGAAGAACTAGGAGAGCAGATCGACTGTGAGCCAGCAGATGCTGGGAGAGCTGGGAAATGTGATCACCCTGTGAGAACTGTTGACAGCTAATGTGGGGGGGACAGGTCAGGTATATGTGTGTCGGAGGGGGTGTGTTCTTCCCAGATATTCACCTTCTATCTGACTCCAAGAGCCCTCACATAACTTGTGGGCTCTTCTGGGACCCTCCTCAGGTGAAAGTGTGACTGAGCACAGAAGACAAGGGCTCACACAGCAAGGAGGGCCTATCTTTTGCGTCCAACACCCACCACCCTCAGCAAAAAGGAAAAGACCCAAGAAGGCAGGTGTGGAGGTGCTGCTCCCCACCTCTGACTAAAGCCACCAGGTTCCCAACAGGGAGAGGAAGGGTGCAGATGTGCGGCTGTGTGGCTCTCACTGCTCCAGGCCAGGAGCTCTGTGGTGACCCTTCCTCACCCATTCCTGCATCTCCCCATTTCCTGGTACATGGGTTACTAGGGATGGGGGTGGGATCCCCGGGTCAACCCCCACTCCCACACTCCAACCCTGGGGCACATTTGTAGCAGGGACATGACAGACTGTGGGGCATGGACCAGGCAATAGCAGGACAGGAGAGGGGAGGCAGGAGGGGCGGGTCCATGTCAGCAGGATTGGGGCATTTGGCAGGAAGGTTCCCAGGGCACAGGCCCATGGGGCAGCCACTCGTGAACTACTGGCAGAAGCTGTAGGCAGCGGCTCTGGGTACATGCAGGCCCGGAGTCCTAGGACCAGGATCAGAGACCTGGTGGGGGCTGCAAGCAGGCCAGGGGGGGTGCCATCTCTGCTGGGCGACTTCAAGAGGAACCGTGGGTGCGAGCCGAAAACACCATGTTTGAAACGCGATGCTGCAGGTAGTAGGCAGGCTCGCGTCTGCGGGGACATGTCGGGGCTGCACATGGCCTCTGCACCTCCTCATCAGCCAACACTGTGCCAGCCTCAGCCATCTCCACTGCCGTGCTCCCTGCGCAGGGACCTCAGACTCAGGCCTATCATGGCCACCACACCTACGAGTGGCTGCCTGTGGCAATGTGCCTGCTGCACGAGCTCCACATGCTCTGTGCTCCCCTCCAGGACCTCGCTAAGATTTGGGAGGTCACCAGCTGATAAAGCTGCTTGACCTTGTGTGTGTGCTCACTCTTCGATCTGCTCTCTCTCTCTGCCCCCACTCCTCTCCTGGGCTGCCTTGCCCCCATGGGGTGCACCGTCCCATACTGTGAACACAGTGTCCTCTGGGTCCTACCCCTCTTCCCCTTGTCCCTGCCCCCTTCCCCCACCCCTGCTGCATGCCCAGCCCTGACTGGGCCCTAAGGCTTCCAGTCCACGTGATTGTTGCCTCATCTCAGATCATAACTCCTCCCTAACCCCAGTACCTGCCTGGGGGATCGAATCTCCCCTCAGACCCACCACTGGAGCAGACTCTCCTCCTTCCCCCTCCACTCTACACACCAAGCAGGTGTACAGTGACCCGTGTGTTTGTGTGTGTGTGTGTGTGTGTGTGTGTGTGTGTGTGTGTGTGTGTGATTGTTGGGGATAACTGCCTCTCAAGGACTCAGAACATAGCACCCTTTGAGATGACTCAGTACACAACACATTTCTAAAAACAGCACAAAGCATCCTGTGTATAGGACTCAGCACACAGCTCCCTTTTAATGACTCAGCAAATAGTAACCTGTGTAGAGGACTCAGCACAGAGCTCTCTTTAAATGAGGGAGTCCATAGCCAACAGTGTAAAGGACTCAGCACATGGCATACTATGAAAATCTCAAGCACACAGCACTCTTTCCCAGGGACTTAGTACATAGCATCCTGTGTTAAGACACACGCAGCTCCCTTTGAAGGACTGAGTACATTGCACCCTGTGTAAAACACTCAGTGCTTTACAGCACCCTTCAAAAAACTTAGCAGATAGCACAATTTTTTTAAATTGTATTTTATTTTATTTGAGAACATACTGTACAGGGGGGCTACAATTACATGGGCAGGATAATGCATACATTTCTTACCAAGCATTGCAGCCTCCTCCTTTGTTTACCCTTCACTTCCCTTCCCCGCCTCCCCCCTCCCCCCACCCAATTTTACCCCCCTCCCCCCTCCCCCCACCCAATTATACCCCCCTCCCCCCCCCACACCGACATTGTAAAGCTGGTTTTGACATGACATTTTGTACTTCTCATTGTTGCAACAGGTCCACCTGAATCCTTAAACGACTTTTTGTCCCCATCTCCTCCACATGTTATACTGACATCAAATATAGTGAAAGCGGGGGTTACACTGTGGGGGAGGGACATACAAAGCAACAAAGAAATAATCTTATAAATGCCTTAGAAACACATGCATGAAAGAAACGAAAACATTAAAATACATATTTAAGGGTTCATTTTCCTAACATCACATTATCTGACCTTTTCCGCTTGACTCATACCTATACTAGATATTGCAAATAAGGGAAACCATGGGACCTATGCTTCTTTGGGCCTGGCTTACTTCACTTAATATAATTTTTTCCAAACCTTTCCATTTCCTAACAAATGGGGAAATGTCATTCTTTCTGATGGAGGCATAGAATTCCATTGTGTATATATACCACATTTTCTTGATCCATTCCAGATAGCACAATTTTGAAAGACTCAGCACATTACTACAGTGTGGAAGAACTCAGTACATACCACACTGTTGAAGGACTCAGCCCAGAGACAGTACAGAGCACTCTATTTTAAGGTCTTGGCACAAAGCACTTGAAAAATTCACCTCCTCCCTCACTTCTCAAGGGCTCAGCACATAACAGCACCCTTTGGGGTGAATTGGCACACCACACCTTTTGAAGGACTCAGCATATAGAATGTTGTGTAATGGATTGAGCACACAGTACATTTTGAAAAGCCCAGCATGGCCCACTCTTCTCAGGGACTCAGCACATAGCACCCTTTGGGATGACTCAGAAAACAGTACCTTTTTGAGGACTCAGCACAAAATTCCATGTGGGAAAGCCTCAGCAAACAGCATCCTGTGAACTACTCAGCACATAGCTGTATGTCACAAATTCAGCTGTCATTAGAATTAGGGTGCTTTCTTTTTTATCACCATTCTTCAGAAACACTTCACAAATCCTACAAGTTTACTTTAGCCAACCTGTGTTTTATGGGGGAGGGTCAGCTGGGGGTCTTGAACTCAAAGCTTGGGGTCCCTGTCCCTAAGCTCTTTGGATCAATGCTAGAGTTCTAGCACTTTGACCCACAGCTCCAATTTTGTTTTGGGGGGGTTGTTCTTTGACAGGTCTTATGGTGATCAGGAAGGCCAAGTTGGGGTGTCTGTGGGCAAAGGATCTTAACTTGGCCAGGAGCTGACCTCTCCCTTACTTGTGCCCTTGGAGCCGGGCCTCCTGGAGCTCTCTTGGCCTAGGGTGGAACAGACCTGCTCTGGCATCAGTACCTAGGGTGAGCAAAAGTCAGCTTGGCCCTGGTTACTTCCCCCAATTAACTCTAGAGTAGGATGGCACAGCCTCTCATGTTCCATGTCTGGCTAGCAGGGGGCAGGAGTTGCCCACCATAGGGATTGTACCTGTGAGTTCTGTTTACTCTTGTTTACCTGGGGCCCCATCATGCTTCCAAGCCACCCTGGACAGGAAAGTCCTTGAGACTCTTACCTACAATTAACCATCAAAAAGCAAGTGGGACTGTGGCTCAAGTGGCAGAGCACTAGGCTTTACCAAGAAAACTCAGGGATAGAGCCTAGGCCCTGAGTTCTCACACAGACACAGACACAGACACACAGACACAGGCACATTCACAGACACAGACAGACACAGGCACAGACACAGACACAGACACACATAGACACAGACACACACACACACACACAGACACACACACACACACACACACACACACACCACATGCATGCAAAATCAGAGATTTCTACACTGCAATCTTCAGGTATTCTTTACCTATTCCCCACTAAGCCTGGTGGCTGTTGGCCTAGGTGTTTGATGCACACAACCCCATCTGGCATCTTTAATTGTGGAGAACAGAATGGCTAGAAGGTCAGTCTTCCTCCATCACAGCTCCTTATTTGGGTCATGGTCTATCCAGGCCCTTTGGGACTCTTTTTACAGACTCGACAAGATGTCTTCAAAAGGCATCACAAGCTGGGCACTGGGGGCTCTTACCTGTCATCCTAGATACTCAGGAAGCTGAAATCTGGAGGATCATGGTGCCAAGTCAGCTTGGGCAGGAAAGTGTGTGAGACTCTTACCTTCGATGAAACATCAGAAAACATTCAACTAGTAGAGTGCCAGCCTTAACCAAAAAGAGCTCAGGGACAGAGGCCAGGCCCTGAGTTCAAACCCCATGACTGGAAGAACAAATCTTTGTTGGAGGCTTTTCTTCCCCTTGAAAACAATTTATTGTTTGAGATAAGCATAACATGGGTCTCTTCCCTGGCCACCAATGGGCTATTAGATGTCCCTTGAATTTGGGCTGCTTCCCGGCAGCCTCTGCCCTACCTGACCTGCAGTTTACCCTTCCCATCACCTGGCAGATGGAGGCCTGACAGAAGGCTGCCTGACCACCTATTTCTGGTGGCTGCCGTGGCTTTTGAGAATCATTATGTCATATAGAGAGTCATAATCCACATCGGTCTACAGAAGAAAGAAAGCGAGCACTCCTTGACCAAGCCCGCCAGCTGTAGGCAGCTCTGGATGTGGGACATCTGTTGCAGGATGTGCTCCATAGGGGAATCATCTACAGAGTCGGGAACCCAGACCTCTCCTCTGGCAGTTTCCAAGCTGTCTTGAAGTTGCAATTTTTCAAAACCTTTCTGCTCCTCCCTCATTTTGCCCACTGCAGAGCCTGAGGCATCTGAAGCACCTGCGGTGGTGGGGGCTCATCCTGTGCTGGCATCTGGAGCCCTCTATCCACTCCTTCCCCTGCAAGAAGGGACAGCAGCTCCCCCAGTTCTCTTTTCTCCATCTTCTCTTGGGAGAGCCAGCACATGCGCTTGACTTTCTCCTGACACAGTTCATCCAGGATGAACATCTGTTCTTTACATGCCATGAGGGACTCCAAGACAGTGCAGATGTGTGCCAACAGCTGGCTGCATCAATGGCGGTGCTCATCCACTGGACTATGGAAGTACAGGTCATCATGCAGGTCATGGATGAAGCAGATTTTGTTCTCCGATGCCCGAATATCCCACTTCCCATCCCCACGCCTGCTCTGGTGGCAGCTCATGGGGCGGGAGGCCTGTGGCTCCACCTCTGTCTGCCGCTGAGCTGCTGTGTTTGCCGGGCACCTTCAAAGGGGTCACCACTCCTGCAGTGGGAGTTTCCTTTCCCCCTGTGGATCTCAGCCTCTGAGAGTGTTCGCAGAGCCACATCCCTCTAGGTCTGGAGCACCTCTCCATCCTCTGAGATGCTCAATTTGTGGAGGCGTAACCTCCTCAACTTTTGCTTCTCCAGGGTTCACAACCTAAGTTGTCGTGCAAGACAATGGCTTCCCCAATATCCCGCCATTAAAAAAAAATAGCCCCCAGGTTTGCAATTGTACCATTTTTTCTGCCAGGCCTGGTATTTGAACTCAAGGTCTGGGTAAATATGCAGCACTGTGAGAGAAGGGAATCTGACCATGCTTGAAGACAAGAAAGTCAGGCCTGTTCCCTAGGCCTGAATTCAAACTTCAGGCTGGGAAAACATACCCTTTATATCCATTTTAAACATAGGATTTATACCTCCATGCAGATATTCAGTCCATATTGTGTTTGGTGTAGTTATTCATTTTATTTCTTGTTTTATTTGTTTATTTACCATTTATTTTATTGACTCTGATGACACCGCTACCATTTATTACATTGTTTACATCCTATCACACAGCATCCAGATTTGTAGATATGATATCCATCATGCCTGACACTCAGGACGCTCCCAGAAAAGGAAAACATGTGTCACACTCGTCTTCTTTCTCCAAGATTAAATTTTTGGCAGTGCTCGGATCTGAAGTCAGGACCTAGCAGGCCCAATTCATGAATGGATGAGTGTGAGCACAGCAACCTCTAGCCAATGAAGCTATCAGATGGATCCCAAGTGCTGAGATCCAGCCCCAGTTTTGGCCAAAACAGTGATACATGGATAAGCAGATGATGGTATACAAATAAATACATATTGGAAAGGAGCTCCAGATCTGTCTGTTTATGGTTGAATGAAACCTACTGTGATGTTCCTACCAACTCTTAGGCATTTATTATACTGCCATTGAAGTAATATTATTCTTTTCATGTTCAATAAACTATTAATTAAGATCAATCCGCATGATAGGATTATTGCATCCAATTTTAGACTAGACTGAAGCATGAAGTACTCTTTCAATAGGTATTCCTATGCACAGGAATGAGTCTCTTGTAACATCCTTTCATTGGTAGATGTCAGGACCTGGATTTGAACCCAGGGCCTATGTTGACAGGTAGGCCTATGGCTTCCCTGATAGTCCACCAGCCTTCAGCAATGGCTGGTCAGGTCCAATTGTAGCTGTGTCATTCAGACCGAGGATGGTCACCTTGCAAAGAAAAAAATGTAAACCCCCAGCTCTCTGCAGCTCACCACTCTTTGTGGTATCCTACTTTTTTTTTCTTCGTGCAAGCGCTCTGGGCCTAAGAGCCCAAGACCGGCTATAGGTCCAAAAGTTGTACCCCAGCCTAGAGCGATCAAAGCTGAGGCAGGGTTGCACGACCTGAGTTCAAACCCCATGTTGGCAAAATAAAGAATAAATTAAAAAATTAATTAATCATTTAACTAAAATAAAAAACAAAGCTCCCTGGTTTGGAATTTCTACTAGTTTTCTTTCCTAGCCTTGGATTTGAACTCAGGGTCTTGGTAAATGTGTCACAATGTGAGGGAAAGTGCAGAGTTGCCACTACTTGAGATCAAACCCTGTGCAAAGCCAAAAATAAAAAAAAAATTGTTACTGAGATCGGCAGGGGGAGTAGATGTGGAGATGGGAGGGAAGGGATGTTATGGGGAAAACAAAGGAGGAGGCAACAATGTTCAATAGGAAATATACTCATTACCTTGCTCATTTAACTGTAACCCATCTGTATAATATTTTTACAATAAAAAATGAAATAAGTCATGCTCAGAGAAGCATTTTGGGGGTAAGGGAAAAATGTCTGAATAGATGTACAAAATTCTACACTGCTATTTTTTAATGTTCAGTATGGAACTGAATAAGCATAACTGCTTGATTAAAAAAATTAAGTCACTGTCTTGGAACTGGGGACTATTTCCAGCATTGGTGGGATTTGATCTCACATTCCAGGTAACTCTTTTGCACTACGGATGAACGCAAAGCTCACTGTCCTGGAGGAAAAGAAATTCAGGCTAGAGTTCTGAATGAAGGATCTGCAATGGAAAAAATATTTCTATATATGTGTAATATATGATATATTTACATATGTATGTTTATTACATATTATGATTTTTATTGATTTTTGTATTTATTTTATCTTATACATTTTATAGTTTATTGAATTTAGAATTATTATACACATAATATTTATTATGTTTTGTACATCTATTATGAAATTATACAAAATAAATTAGGTCATTGACTCGTTTTTCATTAATACTTTATTAAGTGTTGAAACATCATACATAATTAAATGGAGGCATTAGTCACAGTCATCACATGTTTAGAGTCTCTCCCAAATGTGAGCTTTGCCTTATTTATCTTTTGACAACTTCCTCAGGGATTTCTTTAGATGATTTATACTCAGAAGCTTTTTCTTAAGGATAGGCAAGTTGTGGGATAAAATTGTAAGGGTGGGGGTGGGAATGTGGTATAGAGCTTGCTCAGCATGCATGAATGCCAGCGTTTGAATCCTCAGTGCCACATATTCAGAAAAACCTAGAAGCTGTGGAGTGGCTCAAGTGATGGAACGCTAGAATTGAGAAAAAGAAGCTCAGAGACAGTACCCAGGCCCTTAGAACAAGGCCCAGGACTGTGTGAAACAATAGGGCAGATGCCAGTGGCTCACAACTGGAAACCTAGCTTCTCAGGAAGCTGAGATCTGAAGACCACAGTTCAAATACAGCCTAGGCAAGGAAAGTCTGTTAGACTCTTATCTCCAATGAACCACAAAAAGACCACATGTGGCGCTATGACTCAAGTGGTAGAGTGTTCACCTTGAGCTGATGGGCTCAGGGATATTGCCCAGGTTTGATTTTGAGACACACAACTGGAAAAAGTGACGGTCAATCAAATTACTTTTCCTATTTGCTGATTAGGAGAACATTCTCTGGAAATGAACGCTGAGGTACACCAGAATTGGAGTCAGAGCTCCAGGTTCAAGTGTAGTACATCCATATGCCCAGCCTCTTAGACTCTAGCATTACAACATTGTGTCCTACAGGGTTCTGAAATGTCCATTGTTGAAAGACTTAATATGCTCCCCAAGCCCTTTGTGATAAGCAGTTGACTTGTATTGTCAATATCATTACAGTTATGAACCTAGCACAGCACCAGTACCTGACACCTGTCATCCTACCTCAGGAGGCTGAGGTCTGAAGATCACAGGGTGAAGCCAGCCAGGGCAGGAAAGTCTATGACACTCTTACTTCCACTGCTGAAATGTCAGAAGTTCAGGAGTTTCCTGTATTTCCCTTGGTGATAAAATGCTTGCACTCTAAATGTTCTTAGAGTTCTCCAGCTATAGAAGCAGCAAAGAAACATTATTGACCCATCCTGGGTTCAAATGAAGTTCTCAGGATCTGAGCCTTAGCCTTGTTAGCAGGACAAACTCCAGGGTAACATTGTATTTGAACGCAGAAAACAGTTACGAACGCCCTTCTTTCCTCCTGATATCCAAAACCAGATTCATCTATCATCTTTCTATGGATATATCTATGTATCTACGTATCTATGTATCTATGTTTCTATGTATCTATGTATCTACCTACCTAGCTACGTACCCACATACCTAGCTGTCTCTTTGCCAGTTCTTGGGTTGAACACAAGGCCTGGGCACTTTCTGTAGCTCTCTATTACTTGAGCCACAGAACAAATTCTGGCTTTTTCTGTGTATGTGCTACTGAGGAATCGAACCCAGGGCTTCTTGCATGTAGGCAAGAACTCTCTCAGTTATCCACATTCCCAGCCTCCTCATCTTTTTTTTAAATGGTAGTTTTTACATAAGTATGCTACCATTTTATGTTCCCAAGGTTAATTTTCTGAATATCGGTTACTTCTAAGAAACCTCATCTTCTCTTTCCCTGCCTGGTTTGTGCTGTTTCTGCATTGGCCTCATTATAAAATGTGAATAAAGGCTGCTGAGGGTGATCTGCTTTAGCTGGATGGCTGCACAGATTGTTCTGTATGTCTGTTTGTTGCCAGTTCCAGACCTTGAACTCAGGATCTGGGCACAGTCGATGAGCTGCTTTTGCTTAAGGCTAGCTCTCTACAACTGGAGCCATGCGGCCATACTTCTGGCTTGTTGGCACTGAAGTAGGAAAGGGGGCTCAAGGACTTTTCTGCCTAGGGTGACTTTGACCATGATCCTCCTATCACAGCCTTGTAAGTATCAAGGAGGAATGCTGAGAGCCACTTGTGCCTGCCTAATCACTGGTGTTGATGATGTTCTTGGACAGACAGGTGAGTTCCCTATCCTCAGGTTTAAGTGGTGGGAGCTGGAGCCCATAGTTCGAATCCTGATCCTGCCACCTTAAAATGGCAGGAGATCCTAAGTAACTCATTCCTATCCATATGAATACCAATGGAATGTGATGTTTGTCATGATTGAATGGGCAATCCTTGAATCATTCTAGGATAAAATCATACACAATTATATTATAGGACACTGATCGATTTTAATTAATACCTTATGAAGGATTTAAACAATCACATTCATTAAATAGAGACAAAATGAAATACCTATGAATTGGGCATCACATAGTATAGAGATGCCATTTTTTCTTCCAGTGCTTTCTTTAGTTAATCAGTACATACCATTTTCGGAATGTAGTTTAGTATAGGAATCTAGGATATATTAGACCTGACCAGAAAATCAATTATGCATACTTTTTTATCAGAAATGCTTATAGCGAATTGTAGAGGTAAATTCAAATTACGTATGTTTGAAGGCAATGCTTGGTTAATCCTCTTTTCACATTCCCCATTCCCTTCATGAGAATAATACACATTTTAAGGAAATACTTAGAATGTTTTGGAGAGATAGGTTGATTTTAAACCAATGAGGTAATCTATGATGCATAATGTTACTTTATATCTAGAAAATCTAAATTCTTACTTTATCATTTTCCTTAGGCTTTATATTCAGATTTAATCTCTGATGGGTGACAAAGATTTAAACAATTTTTAACAGTGGCTAAATTTAGGTTGAGGAATTTAGGTACAATGATACTCATGCAGACAGGCCTCATCAATCATGAGACCCTGATATCCAAATGTTAACCAATGCTTATTGTTGCCATGTTTATGAGATTTAGTGTATTATAAACAGTGGCTATTAGAATTTTTTTTTGTAATCAACACCATTTCATGGGTTAGGAAGTACAGTGAAACATTACACTCAGAACAAAATTTAAGGAGGCATCCAAAATTAGTTACCAAGATTTACATCATTTAACACAATGTTTTTTTAAAAAACAAGCTAAAGGAAATAATTAATGAAAAAAATCAACATTTACAATACAGAATCAGTATCACTGATTTTTCTTTTTTATTGTGAAAATACTATACAGAGGGGTTACAATTACATGGGTAAATAATGAGTACATTTCTTATCAAACATTGTAGCCTCCTCCTTTGTTTTCCCTTCCTATCCCTTCCCATTCTCCTCCCGCATCCCCATCTCCCCCCCCCCAAAGATGTAAAGTTCATTTTCGACATAACGACTTGTATATCTCATTGTTGAAATGGATCCACCACTATCCCTATTTAAACGATTTGTTTTTTCCCTTCCCCTCCACAAATTATACCGACATCAAATACTGTGAAAGCACAGGTTATACAGTGGGAGAGGGACATACAAACAAGAGAGAAATCATCTTATAAATGTGTTAGAAACAATCGCATTAAAGAAAAAAAAAATATTTGAATATATATCTTAGGGGTCATTTCCCTAACATCAACTTATCTGACCTTTTCTGCTTGACTCAGATATATTCTAGTTATTGCAAATAGGGGAAACTATAGGACATATGTTTCTTTGGGCCTGGCTTACTTCACTTAATATCATTTTTTCCAAGTTTTTCCATTTCCTAACAAATGGGGCAATGTCATTCTTTCTGATGGAGGCATAGAATTTCATTGTGTATATATACCACATTTTCTTGATACCTTCATCTACTGAGGGACATCTGGGTTGGTTCCATATCCTAGCTATGGTCAATAAGGCTGCAATGAACATAGTCATGCTGGTAGCTTTAGTGTGGTCTTGTCTGTGAATATTTGGGTAAATGCCCAAAAGTGGGATTGCTGGGTTATAGGGGAGCTCTATGTGGAGTTTTTGAGGACCCTCCATACTGCTTTCCAAAGTGGTTGAACAAGTTTACACTTCCACCAACAATGCATTAAGTTTCCCTTGTGTCCACATCCTGACCAACATCTCTTGTTACTAGAGTTCTTGATTATAGCCATTCTAATTGGGGTAAAGTGGTATCTCAATTTTACCCCAGTTGCAATACGGCTTACATGATGACTTTTCTGGTTATATGTTTAGTTAGGTCTTGATATTTAGTTGGGGAAGTTATGTTCTTTCATATATTTATTTGTCAGATCAAAGAGGAAATGAATTCCTTGCCAGAGTCAACATTCTGCTACTTTGCCAAAGTTTCAAATAAGCTCGAGTAACTTGGGTCTTTTTCTGGATCTAACTAAATAGGTGTGCAATTTTTTCAGTGCTAGAAAGATTTTGACCATCATTTATTGAACTAGAATTTTCCAGTAACTACTTCTCTCTTTTCATGAGATTTTTTAAAATTCATTTATATCATGTGTTGAAGTTTTCCTTTAGATAACCCACAATCAGTCTTCTACAAAGTGTAATTTGGAGTAGTTTAAAATTATGTAGACTCAAGGACACTGTTCAGATTGTGTTAGTTGCATATTTTTTCTTGTTATAGCAGTAGGAATTAGTTTTCAATATGGATATTATTGGACCTATTCATAGCATTTCTCAATTTTTAAAGTATGTCATGATTTCGTTATTTTATTCTTTTAAATATGTGCAGATCTGACTCCACATACAGTTACATTTGTTTTAAACAATTTTATCCATTTAAGGGATTTGCTATATTAGGTTCATCTAGATTAATTTAATTACAAATTAACACAACCGTATTTCTGAGACACAGTTATCTTTATTGCTCTACTCTAAGTTAACATGTTTTTGAGTTATTTGTGTTTTCCAAAAAAAGCCGACACAACAGGGTTTTGTTCCTGGGGGAGTTCTACTTTGTTGATTGTTTTTCCAGTTGTGGTGACATCAACATATGTGTGCATTTTATTTCAATTTTTTTGTGTCTATATTTTGTTTTATATAACAGAAAGTACAAAAAGAATCAGTGATTGAGAACTTTTACAAATAGAATTCTAAGAGAGACACTTGAAGCTTTGTGACAACTGGGAATTGGCAGGTCATCAAAGAGGAGGGGTTAGCAGAATAACAGACACATTGTTTGACATGATTTTAATTTTTCCTCCTCTTGCCTCACTATTTCTAATAGTATTACTTCAAAGTCTTTAGTGGACAGAAAATAATTTTGTCTGTATGAACTCAGAATTTTTGGTTCAGTTGGGACACACTACACATTCATATGTCATTTTAACTTTAAAATCTTCTTTCCTTCGTTTAAAATCACAGATGTGAATTTATAATGCTAAAATAGCATCTACTAATTCATATGAAATGGTTCACTTCACACTATATGTAATATAGACTCTAACAATAATAGTGAGTAATATAGTATATAATAATTGACTTTGTGGAAAGTCAATTACATTGGATTTTTGTAAGATACTTAGTAATAATGAAACTTATATTTGATTCTATTAAAAAAACTCACAGTTACATCTACACTAATGCTGAAAAAGTAAGACTGTTTCTTGGAAAAAGCCAGAAGTTTCAATAAGCTTGCTTTTTTAAAATTGTCTTGGATCTGGGCTTTGTTGACTCATGCCTATAATCCTAGCTACCCCAAAGTCTGAGATCTGAGGATAGTGGTTCAAAGCTTGTGCAGAAAAGTCTGTGAGACTCTTTATCTCCAATATAACTCTTGAAAAATTGAAATGGCACTGTGGCTCAAGTGGTATAGTGGTATCCTTGAGCTGAAGAGCTGAGGGACAGTGCCAAGGCTCGGAGTTCAAGTTCCATGACCGACCAAAAAATTGACATATATTTTTACTTTATTATTTCATGATTTTTTATTGTAAAAATACATACAGAGGGTTGACAATTATATGAATACCGTAATGAGTACATTTCTTGTCAATCATCGTTGCCTCCTCCTTTGTTTCCCCTTCCCATCCCTTCCCATCTACCCCTCTGCACCCCCCTCACTCCACGCCAAAGTTATAAAGATTGGTTATCAACATAACGACTTGTACATGTTATTGTTGCAATGGGTCATCCTGTATCCCAATTATTTTTTTCCCTTCCCCTCCCCAAATTATACCAACGTCAAATATACTGAAAACAGGGGTTATACCTTGGAGTAGGAACATTCAAAGCAACAGAGAAATCATCTTTTAAATATGCTAGAAACCATAGCAAGAAAGAAAAACAATTTGAGTCCTTACCATGGGGCTCATTTCGCCTAACATCAACTTATGTGACCGTTTATGCTTGTCTCAGACATAAATTAGTTATTGCAAATAAGGGAAACTATGGGACCTATATTTCTTTGTGTCTGGCTTACTTCATTTAATTTAATTTTTTCCAAGTCTTTCCATTTCCTAACAAATGTGGCAATTCATTCTTTCTGATGGAGGCATAGAATTTCATTGTTTATATATACCATATTTTCTTGATCCATTCATCTACTGAGGGGCATCGGGGTTGGTTCCATATCTTAACTATGGTAAATAATGCTGCAATGAACATAATTGTGCTGGTAGCTTTAGTATGTTCTTGTTTTTGATTGCTTGGGTAAATGCCCAAAAGTGAGATTGCTGGGTCATCAAGGAGCTCTATGTGGAGTCTTTTGAGGAATCTCCATACAACTTTCCAAAGTGATTGAACAAGTTTACAATCTCACGAACATCCCATCCAGCATCTGGTGTTATTAGAGTTCTTGATAATAGCCATTCTAACTGGAGTGATGTTATATTTCAGTGTTCTTTAGATTTGCATTTCTTTTATGGCTCCGGAGGTTGAGCATTTCTTCATGTGTCTATTGGCGATCCTATTTTCCTCTTCGGTGAAGATTCTCTGTAAGTCTTTAGCCCACTTATTTTTTGGGCAGTGGTTTCTTTGAGGATTTGTTGTTGGGCGATTTAATTTTTTGAGTTCCAGGTGTATTTTAGATATGAGACCCTTGTCCCTTTTATGGCTAGTGAAGATCTTCTCCTAATACGTGGGCTTTCTATTGATCTTGCGAGCTTTGTCCTTTGCCATGCAAAAGCTCTGTAATTTCATACAATCCCATTTGTCCAACCTTTCTTTGATTTGTTGTATTCATGGGTCTCGATTAAGAAAATTTATTCCTGTTCCAAGGATACCTAGAGTATCTCCTATTTTGTCCTGTAATGTTTTTAGTGTGTCTGCTTTGACTCCGAGGTCTTGAATCCATTTGGAATTGATTCTGGTGCAGGGTGATATATAAGGATCTAGTTTTAGTTTTCTACAAATGATTAACCAACTTTGCAAACATTATTTACTGAAGAGGCTGTCTTTCTTCCATTCTATTTTTTAGGTCCCTTCTCGAAGATTAGGTGGCTATAGGTCTGTGTGTTCATTTTCTGGGTTTTCAATTCTATTCCATTGGTCCTTAGGTCTGTTTTTGTGCAAGTACCAAGCTGTTTTGATTACTATAGTTTTGTAGTACAGCTTGAAATTTGGTTTTGATATTCCTTCAGCACTATTGTTTCTGTTGAGGATTGTTTTTGCTATTCGGGGTCCTTTATTGTTCCATATGAATTTTTGGATTGCCTCTTCTATTTCCTTGAAGAATGAGGTTGGAATATGGATAGGTATCACATTAATTGATAGATAGCCTTGTTAGATAGCCTTGGGAAGTATTACAATTTTCATCATGTTGATCTTTCTAATCCAGGAGCATGGGAGTTTTTGCCACTTTCTAAATTCTGTTTTGATTTCCTTTTTCAGGTTTTTAAGGTTTTCATCAAAAAGGTCCTTCACTTCTTTGATTAAGTTAATTCCTAGGTATTTTCTTTTTGTGGGGTATTATGAATGGAGTTGTTTTCCTAATTTCAGCCAAGCTTTTCTCATTTTTGGCATACAGAAAAGTCATTTATTTCTGAGAGTTAATTTTATACCCTGCTACTTTGCCAAAGTTTTGAATCAGCATGAGTAATTTCTGAGTGGGTCCATGGGATTCTTTAAATACAAGATCATGTCATCTCGAAGAGGGAGAATTTTACTTCATCTTTCCCTATTTGGATCCCATTTTTATTTGCATCTTATTGCTGTAGATAGTCATTCTAATACTAGATTGAAGAGAAGTGGACAGAGTGGACATCCTTGTCTCCTATCTGAGTTAAGAGAAAATTGATTTAGTTTTTCATCATAAGTATAATGCTGGCTGTAGGTTTGTCATATACAGCCTTTATTGTATTGAGGAATGTTCTCTGGATTCATAGTTTTTCCAGAGCCTTCTTTATAAAGGGGTGTTGGATCTTGTCTAATGCTTTTTCTGCATCTATTGAGATAACCATGTGGTTCTCATCCTTGCACTTGTTGATATAGTGAGTTACATTAATTGATTTACATATATTTAATCAGCTTTGCATCACTGAAGTAAATACTGATTGATCGTTGTGTATGATTTTTGGATGAAATATTGAAGTCGATTGGACAAAATTTTCTTGAGGTGTTTTACATCAATGCTCATCAAAAAATGGGTTTATAGTTCTCTTTCTTTGATGAGTCCCTGCCTGGCTATGGGATGAAGATTATGATGGCTTCATAGAAAGAATTCTGTAGTGAACTTTCTCTGTCAATTTCATTGAAGAGTTTTTGGAGAATTGGTGTGAGCTCTGCTTTGAAGGCCTTGTAGATTTCCTTTGTAAATCCATCTGGTCCTGGGCTTATCTTAGATGGGAAGTTTCTTATTGGTCTTTCTATTCTATGCTTGATATGGTCATGTTACTTGATTTATCTCATCTTGGTTGAGTTTCTGCAAGTCAATATTAGCTAGGAAAATGTCCATTTCTGTCAGGTTCTCAAACTTATTAGCATAATGGTTTGAGAAGTATGCCCTTATACTGTTCTGAATATTGGTTGTTTCTGTGGTGATGTTTCCATTCTCATCTTTGAGCTTTTTTGGGTCTCTTGTCTTCTTTGTCTGTTAAGAATTGCTAAGGGTCTATCAATATTGTTAAATTTTTCGAAGAACCAATTCTTTGTTTTGTTGATTCTTTATATGGTGTTTTTGGATTCTAATTCATTTCATTCTGATTTAATTTTAATTATTTCTTTCCATTTCTTGGATTGGGGTTTATCTTACTGCTCTTTTTTAAGGAGGTTCAGATGTCTTATTAAATTGTTGGTTTCAGATCTCTCTAATTTATTGATATAGGAACTCACAGCCATAAATTTGCTTCTCTGTACTGCCTATGCTGTGTCCCAGAGGAGCTGGTAATTTGTGTGTTCATATTTGTTGAATATCATGAACATTTGTATGTATTTCCTTTCTAATCTCTTCCATGATCCATTTTTGATTCAACAGTTTGTTGTTCAACCTCCATGTGTTACAGGACTTCAGTTGTGGCCTTTGCTGTTGAGTTGTAATTTTTTTCCCTTGAATGCAGTTTCTCGCCCTTTACTGTGGTCTTGTTGGTTTTCTATGTGTAGGACATCTTTAAGTATCTTTTGTACAGCTGGTTTGGTGGAGATATCTTGCTTCAATTTTTCTTTGCAATGGACTGTTTTTATTTGACCTTTGGTTTTGAAGGAGGTTTTAGCTGGGATCAGTATTCTTGGCTGATACTTATTTATCTTTAGGGCATGGCATACTTGATGCCAGGCTCTTGCTTTATTCATCTCTGCTGAGAAATCTGAGGTTATTCTAATTGTTTTTCCTTTAGAGGCGATTGATCTGTTCTCCTTGACATCTTTAAGGATCCTTTCCTTGCTCTGAATTGATCCTGTGCAGATTACAATGTGACGGTGGGATATTCTGTTCCGGGCTGGTCTATAGGGGGTTCTAATAGCTTCTTGTATCTGAATAGGCCTATCTTTGCCTGTTTGGGAAGTTCTCTGCTAGGATTCTGTTAAATAAATTTCCTGGACCATTAACTTCTGTCTCTAGGTGATCCTTTACACCAAGTATCCTCACATTTGCCTTCTGATGGTGTCTTCCAAATATTGAATAGATCATATTTCTAGGATTTGTCTTGGATAATTGTATGTTCTTTCTCTACAATATCCAGGCTGGCTTCAATCCCCGAGATTCGATCTTCTGCATGGTCTAACTTACTGTCAAGTCTTTCCACTTTGTTTTTTATTTCTCTTCCTTCTAATTGGTAAGCTTTGATGGCTCCAAATTCTTTGTTGGAGATTTGTTTTAGATATTGTTTCAACTTTAATTCCTTAATTTGGTGTTCAGTGTTTATTCTCAAATCACTTAGTTGATTGTTGATGGTTTCCTTGGACTCCAATTCCTTCTGTTGGTCTCCATTCATCATTCCTTTTGTGGTCTCTCTGAATTGTTTCAGCTGTCTGTTTTATAGATTCCATGAATGCCTGTATTGATCTTCATCTATTCTCATCCCACTCTCTCAATTCCTGTATTACACTTTGATAAGTTTCCTCACATTTACACAATTCCTGTAATTCTCCATGACTGTTTTCAGACTTCTCATGTTATCCCTGTATTTCTCTTTGACTGTTCTCAGCCTGCTTATGCAATTCCTGTTTTAATCTTTAAGTAGCTTCCTAATGCTCACAAGATTCTGTATTAATTTTTGTTTGCCTCCTCTCACTCTCTATCATACTCACTTTGAGTCCTTAGCAAGTTTTCAATCATTTCATTCACCATGTTTACCAGCAGTTTCTGTAGAGCTTTTGATAACTCTCCTCTGGATTATTCATCAACTATTCTGTCATCTGGTTATCATGAGTGGGAGTTCAGACACGTGGACTTGCCATATCTTTTGTGTTCTTCCAGCTTATTCTGCCAATTTGGTATGAAAATAACACCAATTTTGTGCTAGAATACTATTTTAAGTCAAGCATCAACCAAATCCTGTAGTCGCACAACCAAAATAGCTTCAAATACAATATAGTTCAACAGATACAATCTATTCAACATCAGACAACCATGGATTAATAAGTTACAAACAGCAAAGAAGGATTTGCCAAACCAGAACTTATTAACTATAGGTAGAAATGTGGGGAAAAATAGGACTATTGGGATCTGGACAGATTAAAGGAGAGTAAATATAACCAAGTCCTAATCTCTGAGCGGGAAATGGATTGGGCAGAATGATTGGGGAGATATTTTAAAGAAAAAATGGAAAAACTAAAATTTAAATTTAAGAAGTAAAACACTTACAATTTATGTAAGTTTCAAGAAATGATATTGAGAGAAGAAAAGAATAGGATGAGAAGAAGGGAGGACAGAAAGGAGATATGAAAAACTAAAAAATAAAAATAAATTAAATTGGTTGCTAGAAAATTATGTAGGTATAAAGAGATAAGACTGCTCATAAAGAATTTAAGCCTAAGAGGTTGTGAATTGAGTAATAAATTTCTGGATTAATTATGTACGAAATGGGGGATAAGGTATAATAATTGACAACAGGTATATATCTGGGATGAGCTGAACAGCAATTAAGGCATGCAAAAAAGAAAGAGAAAATATGAAAACAATAAAAAGACCAAAAGTTCAAAAGATATTAAACACACACATGCACATACACCAAAAATACAAATTATGAGAAAAAAACATTCACAGAAAACACTTTAAAAAATTAAAATTAAAAAAAATCATAAAAGAGTTCTTTGGTTTTTTAGGTTTTTTGGGGCGGGGGCGGGGAATGGAAAGAACCTGTATCGCCCCTGTGTCCATACCAGTCTCTTGGTCGAGTCTCTGGTCTGTTTGTGGTGCTTGGTTTTCCTATGGCTTGATTGGTTTCTTAAGTCAGTTTGTTTGGGCAGGCAGAAAATGCTCTGTGTTAGGCAGGATGTCGTGATCCTCCTCCCAGGTTAGTTCAATGGGAGAGAGATCTGCTTTCAGTATTCCAAAAGAGGGAAGTGGGAATTTTCTCTAGTTTGGAGATGCTGTGATGAGGCTGGGTTCTGGGTAGGGTTGAGGCCTTTCAGCAAACAGTAGCTTTTCCCTGAAGGGCTACCTCTTGAGACACAGAGTCCAGCTTCGAGCCATTCTCAGAATTTATTTTTACTGAATTTCAATTGTTTGTCTAGGCTTCTGTAGGGAGGGGCAGACTCTGGCTCTGTTTACAGGGTGAAGAAAGTCGCTTCTGTGAGGGAAGAGCTCTCTCTGCCTGGGCGGGGTGACTTTCCTCTGGGTGGAACTGAGCCTGGCAGGTCACTTTTAATTCCTGTGATTTGCAAAATGACTCTTGTTTTCTTCCAAGGCCTGAATTGGAGCTAGCTGCTCAGCAAGGCCTTTGTCAGTATCAAAGATGGAGATCTCCAGTGGTGGTAGGGGAGAGGGCTGGCATTCCCACCTTTTTTCCCTGAGAGGGCGTGAGGATTTCAGGGTTCTACTCATGTCAGAATCTTGGTTCCTGGGCCCTCTCTGGTCTGCAATCTGAAGCATGAAAGTATCTGCTCTTTCTCAGTCCTTAGTGGTATTGAGTAGAATCCACTCCTCCGCTGTGTCTGGCACCTTTGTCCTGGGATCTCTCTGTTGTAGGGATGATGGCTATGGCCGCCAGTGCTGCAGCTGCAGCCACTCTAGGCATGGCTACTAGCAAGTGCTCAGATCTGTCTCCTTGTCTGGATTTTCCCCCTCTGGCCACACTCTCTGTACTGTGATGGCACATTTGGTGTGATTCTCTACCCTAGGCCTGTTCACTGGAACACTAAAACTGCTTTCTATGAGAGACATTGTTTAGCCTACAGCTTCTTCTCCATCTTCCTCAGAACTCCCTTAACACTTTATTATGACATGATATTGTGACATCATATTGACATTGTGGTATTACTCTACCATTCTGTTTTCACAAACCTTTTATGACATCACATGTTAGAAAATTCATGGGTTATAGGACCTCTAGCTCCTTCCTGGAATTCTTATCCTCATTGTAAACTAGTAGCAATTGAAATCAGACAGGTGATTGTAATATTACAAACTCATAATGACATCACTATTCCATGGGTGACCTCATGACCACGGTAATATCACAAACCTATTGCATCATCACATTGTCATTGTGACATCACCATCACATTGTGACGTTTTAATCGGTTATGACCTTTTAGCACCTTTGAAACAGCCTATGGCATTTGTGACAAAAAAGTTCAGTTGTTTACCCATATAATCATTGTGGCCTAACAATTGAGATCAGTTATACCATTGTAATATTACAAACCCTTCGAGGCAGAATCACCAGTGTGACATCATTAACTGGTCCTCTCCTCATAACTTGGACATTATGCCCTATTGATACATAGGCCATTTTTGATCTCATAATCTGTTTTTTACTTATTTCAGGTATGACATGTGATATTAGAAATGCACTCTGATATCATGAAAATTATGTCACCACTCTGTCAGATATCATGAACATCATGTCACATTGTGACATTACATAATTATTGGGAGTTCATAATGTTTAGGCCAATGCATGACTTTGTAGATCTCACAATCCCATTGTGAATTTATAATCTCATTTGGAGTTAAGGAAAATTAAAGCCTAGCATGCCATTTTGACATCATCAATCCATTGTGACATCATAAAACTATTGTGACCTCATCACCATTATGGCATCAACTAATTATGACATCAAAATTTTATTATGACTTTATATGGTGACATCATATTGCCATTGTGATATCACTGTCCCATTGGATTTTGCAATCCTATTATGCCCTCATAACATTTTACGAAATTCGTGGCCTTTGACACTAACTTGTAAACTCGTATACTTATGTTACATAAAGTACAAGACAATCTAATGAGGCACATTGAGGATAACTTTATTTACGCTAGCAATGGGCCTACATTTACCTTGTCCTGGACTGTACACTCAGTGACAAGCCAGCCCCAACCACCAAATCTCAGACCTCCAAAGGGCAACCCTGCACATAGTTAATTAGTCTGCAAACCACCAACCCCCCAAATTATCATCTCCAAAACTCCATACTTCAATAGGTAAGGCTTTTTTCGATTTTTCTTACTCCCTCCTTTTTTATAGACATGTCCTTCATTTCCCTTTTTCCCTTCCATCATTTCCTTCTTCTATTTAGGCTTCTCGACTATCCACAGGCCTACAATTCTCTGGCCTGGTGGCCAATTGGCATCCTTCCCCTCCTGCACTCCCTCAACTTCCTCTTCTCCAAAGTTTTTCCCCTCCTGCTATCTCACCACTTCCTTCCTTCCAGGTCTTCACTTGATTTTCTCCAATTCCATTGCTATGACCATGCAGCCTATATATGGATTGAAGCCCTCTATCACTCCAGTGGGTCTCCTGCCTAACAGTTTTCAACCATCACTTCATGAACTGCACATTCCTCAATAACTTCTTCACAGCTCATTTGATGATGACATACTACCCCCTCCAGCAGCATACCCTGTCCCTTTTGGTGGCATGACTCATGCACTTCTGTGGGCCAGGACATGGGGCCACATTGATTAGTGGGTCATGCTGATTATTAGGGCTTTGCTGTTTTGTACATCCCCCACTGGTTTTCATGTCCAATCAAATCCTTGATTCCTTTCTACCAAGTCCTAAAAATTCCCATATCTCTACCCAATGAACAGGCTTAAAATGTAAATTTAATTGTAAACAAGTAAATTATAGAAACACACTAGTTATTACTAATTAATACTTAGTAAGTCTTATCCTTAAGGGATCCTTTGAGTGTCTGCACAGTCCATCTTGTAGCCTTCTCTATATATGGGTCGACTGCCTATTTCACTAGAGACTGATGGATCTAGTGCTGTTTTCGTACTAATATAATAGGCAACAGTGAAGTTAGCATGACTAAGTAAGGTCCTTGCTATTTCGGTTCCAATTCAGGAGCATGATGCATTTTACCCATACCAGCTGTCCAGGCAAGGAAGAGTGGGTGGAGTTTCTTTTTTCCTTTTTTTAACTCAATTTCTTAGTTTATTTCATTTACTTGAGGTCTAGCTTTTGAATTTAATGCTGAACTGATACTTGCTATAGAATAAACTACATTACTCTCCCCAAAGAAATTTTCCTTCCAACTGGATTTAATTTCTTATTTTATATTTGAACTTTTTTATTGTCATGCTAATAGTTATTTATTTTTAAACGCTTTTTATTATTATCTTTAAGTAGTTGTACAAAGAAGTTTCCATTCTACAGAACAGTATATGAATACAAGGTGTCTGACAACATTGTCACTCATCCCTCATAAAACTTCCCTTCTCACACATTTTGTAAAAATTGAGATAGGTGATTACATATATTTCACATTTCTGTGGAATTTTGATAGTTAAAGTCACAAACACATTTTAACCTTGACTAGGCAAATTATTGTTATCATGGTCTAAAGTTTGTTAATTCTATGAGCTTTGACAATTGTAATTATTTTTCCTACCTCAGATAATGTTTACATTTTTTTCCTTTTGCTTAGTGTAGGGTATTCCCTCTTTACCTCTTTCCCAAACATCCCTCCCTTCCCATCACTGTGTTTGTCTTGCTTAGTTATTTTTCTTGTATGTCCAGTGCAGCTGATGGGCCACTTTGTTGTATGTTGTTCCATTTTCCACTTATTGTGTTCCTCCTCCTGGCTTCTCTCCATTGCGTGCATATTTCTACTATCTACATGGTCAAGAACATGGAATCATTAATGGTGATACAACAAAATGAGTGGCTGTCCTTTGTTTATCAAGTCCTGTTTATTTTGTCATACCTTCTTGCATTTTGGCTTTAGAATCCACATATCAGGTAGACCCTGTGCCGTTTGTTTGTTATTCTTGGCTTACCTCACTCAAATAATTTGGTCGAGTTCCATTCATTTCCCTGAAAATGCCATTATTTTGTCCTTTAAAGGCTGCATAGTATTCCACTTTATATAGGTACCACAATTTTTGGATCCACTTATCAGTAGTGGCTAATCTGGGTAGTTTCCAAATCTTGGCTACTGTGAACAGTGCTGCAATAATCATTGACATGTGTGTCTTTTTATACTGGTTCCTGTTGTTCAGAGTAGGTGCCTACGAGTGGTATGGCCAATTCATAAGAGAGGTCGATATTTAGCTTTCTGAGGTACCTCCAGAATGCTTTAAAAAGTGGTTATATTAATACACATTACCGCCAGCAATGCAGTAATGTTTCTCTTTCTTTGCATCCCTTCCAGCATTTGTCATTGGCTGAATTTAGGATGTGGGCCAATCTGAATGGAGTAAGGTGGTATCTCAGAGTTGTTTTTATTTGCATTTCCTTTACAGCCAGGGATTATGAACATTTCCTCACGTGTTTCTGTGCTGTTTTTTATCTCTTCTTCTGAGAAGTCTCTCTTTAGCTCCCTTGACCATTTCAAGATTGGTGTGTTAGATTTGTGAAGAGGTAGTTTCTTGAGTTCACCATATATAATGGCTATTAGACCCTTGTCTAATCTATTGCTGGTTAATAATTTTCCCAATTATTTGACTTTCCTTCTAGTTTGGTTGCTATTTTTATTTGTGCAGAAACTTTTTATTTTAAGGTAGTCCCATTGAGTCATTCTCAAATTTGTTGTGACCCTGGGCATCTCTTCTGGAAGTTCCTACCTATGCCTACAAGTTAAAGTGTCTCTCATACTCAGTCCTGCAGTAGTTTCAGAGTTTCAGGCTTGATGTTAAGGTCTTTAATCTATTTTGAGTTGATGTGAGTGCACTGTGATAGGCTAGGATCCACTTTTAGTTTTCTGCATGTGGCCAGTTTTCCCAACACCAGTAGTTGAAGAGGTGGTGCTTCTTTCACTGTATATCTTTGGCTCCTTTGTCAAATATCAACTGACTGTCCATATGCGGCTATATTTCTGGGTCCTCTAACCTGTCTCATTTATTTTTGGGTTTCTTTGTGTGCCAGTTCCAAGCTGTCTTTTTTATTATGACTCTATAGTATAGCTTGAAGTCCTGCATTCTTTGTTTTGCCTAAAATTGTTTTGGCTATGCTAGGTCTTTTGTCGTTCCATATGAATTTTTGGAATATTTTCTCTATTTCAGAGAAGTAGGTCACTGGAATTTTAATGGAAATAGCATAGAATGCGTTTATTAATTGGCAGTATGGCCATTTTCACCATATTAATTCTGCCTATCCATGAATATGGGAAATCTTTCAATTTCCTGGTATCCTCTATTGTCAAAGTCTATTGCCTTGGGGTCCCTAGGTAAGGGTAACAAAATCACCAGGACGCAGAGGATGCAGAGTGCAAACAACAATTGCCACTGCATGCTGTACTTTATTGTTAGTGAGTATTTAAAGACAAGGAAGCATGATCTTGGCCAAGATTTGGTCAGAAGACATTCACATAAAAATTGCAACAGATACATTTTTACTTGACCTATGAGACAATGTCTTGGTATATAATTATATAAACTATTTTAGAGCAAGCTCAAACCACTTCTCCAATCTCAGGAAAATGCTTGACCAACTGTTAATCTATGCGTAAGCAAGCAGAAGAGCTACTTCCTCGGCTCCCAGGAGTCTATGACATGTGTTTTGAGATAGGGAGAGAGAACATTTTCCCTCTCTAGCCCAGCATGCCAAGAGCTTTCCTAATCCCAAACACAGTCCTCAGATAATCCTGAGGCTGGAGCCTGTATCATTCTGCCCCCTCAACATAGACCCCGAGTCTTCACAATTTCTTTCTTTTTTCATTTGTTTTAAAAGTAAATCATTCCACAAGGAAAAAAAAGCTTTCCACAAGCTGGCATTGGTTTCATAAAAATCAAATATAACCACACAAGTGCAAACAGAATAATAACAATCATAATTCCCAAACCACTAGCAGTATGTGAAATGCTTTGTAGTATTCCTTTCAGATATAACCCTTCCAACTGTTTAATAAATGTATCAGCAATATTAGAAGCACCATCATTTGCAGATTGTTTACCAATAATATCATGTACATTAAATTGTAATTGAGCAATCAATTGAGCAGCAGTAGAATTTCCTCATAAATACTGCTGTATTACATTCCAATCATGTATAGATTTATTATATTTTACATTAGTAATGAAAAAGGTAGTAGAATTCCAATCACATTTTAACAATAACTGTTTTTCCACAACCAATAACTTTTTTCCTAACCATCCCACTGTCTGTTTAAGAATATTAATCTGTGTTTTTAATCGAGCATTAATTTTTACCTCTGAGACCCACAATTTATATGAATCCCGGTGCCATTCTTTCACAAAGTGTTGTTTGTAAGGAAGTGTCTAGGGCAATTCCAGACACCATAGCACCAGTGGTAATAGCAATTAAGCTTAAAATCACAGCTATAATGGCTCCAATCATACGTTTTGTACGTTTTAGTAGTTTGGTAAAAAATTCAATAACAACACTATCCAAAGAATTTTGGGACCATTCTCTTCCTAATTTAACAGGTAGCCAAATACGAGCTCTTTGTTGTAATATCATAGTTCTATCACTGTCATTAAAATTAAGAGACGAATTAACGCAAGAATACAGGCGACAATTAAAACATGAAATAGTAGTGGAAAATGTAAAATTTCCCACTAAAAATACATAAGGCAGAGGTACACAGGAAGTTACATTATAAGATTTGTACAAAGTAAAATTATAAGTGGACGCAGAGTTCGCCATCCCCAAAAATTATCCTTTTGATAGCATCACGGGTGTCAGCGCCTCTGCGACCTTCCAAAGATGAGTCTGAACAGCAGTGGGTGCAGCCATGAAAGCCCATCGAGCATCTGCAATGCCTCCATCTCCCCAGGCCATCAATCGACCTTCAGTAAGCGATCCATTAATGGCATCCAGCATCCTAGTAACATTTGATAATTCACATCTGGTAATATTCCATTCTGAACATGTGTTAATAAACTCTCCAAAAGGTCTCCAATTAATAAAATTATTGAACATTTTTCCAAATGTTCCTCTACACTCTTAACACACAAAAGGCTGATATTTTAAATTAATATAAGTAAAATTAGGGCACATAGGTAAGGATATCTCGCCATCATAGGTGATGCTTTCCCAGCTACTATTAATGGACTAAGTAGTTAATCGCTGCAGCTGTGTTTTAGAATTGGAAGTGTGTTTCCCAGGTAAAACCCAATGTTGCCAATTCATAACAAAACATGGAGGAGGCCCCAGGCGAACAGTCAACGAATGAGTAAGTAATATTTAAAAAGCTATCATCATCCTTATTGTAAAATGTCAAATTATTCCAAGGAGGAGATAAAACAGCAGGAACATTATAGACAGATATATCCATGTCTCCCCAAACAACAGGTTCCAATAAAGGAGAGTAAGGAACAAAGGCCCAATAACTCACATAAGCATTAGCATGGACAGAGTTTACAGTAAGCAGGGCACAAATGGCCAGGAACAAGTTCTCAACCGTGACAGGTTTACCAGTGCGTTGTAACATCTTTTGACCTTCTGCAGTCAACTTTTTAACCTGCCCCCTGGTGCGCAGTGGGGATTTCTTTTTTCTCAACTGGTGGCCGATTCCTTGCAGGATACAGGGCTGTCCTGACTGGGCTGTGTCTGTATCCATTGGGGAGGAAGTCAGTATTGTTTGCCATCCTTTGTAGACACAAAACCTTATCCTTCCCCCTTATTGGATAATTTTAATAGTTGACATTCTGCTTTCAATGTAATCTTAATCCATGTGGGAGTGTTTAAATAAAGTTTTTTGGTATTTGTTCAAAATGGTGCTCAGCTCTAGTTAAAATATCTCCTTGTGGTAAGTTTAAGAAGTTAAGAAAAAAAAAGAGCTTGATGTAAAATTATTTTAGGATTTTGCATGGAAAACCACAAAATATCCAAGAATACTGTACCCAGCTAAACTCTCCTTCATAACTGAAGGCCAAATAAAAACCTTCCATAGCAAAGAAAAATTGAAACAATACATCTCCACCAAGCCAGCCCTACAAAAGATTCTTAAAGATGTCTTACACATAGAAAACCAACAAGGCTACAATAAAGGCCAAAAAACTGCACCCAAACTGAGAATCCAAGAACCATAGGAAGAACAGAGTTTTCACAACCCCCAAGAAGATGGATAACATGACAGGAACTCCCAAATACCTCTTCGTCCTATCTCTTAACATTAACCGACTTAACTTTACAATTAAGCGACATAGACTTTCTAGTTGGATTAAAAAACAAGGTCCTTCTACCTGCTGCCTTCAGGAGTCACATCTTGCCCATACAAACAAACACATTTTCAATGTTAAAAGCTGGAACAAAATCTACCAAGCAAATGGCCCCCATAAACAGGCGGCAGTTGCAATCCTAATATCAGATAAAATAGACTTCCGATTAAAACTCATGAGAAGAGATAAAGGTCGCTACATACTAATTAATGGATCTCTCCTTCAGGAGGATATTTCATTTCTAAATTTCTATTCGCAAAACAATTGAGCACCCAAATTTATCCAAGAAACACTACTTTCCCTCAAATCCCACAAATATCCAAAGACATTAATTGCTGGGGACTTTAAGACACCACTCTCCCCACTAGATAGATCAACTTCTGCAAAAACTAAACGGAGAAACCGCAGATCTAAACAACTGCATACATCAACTAGATTTAACAGACATCTACCAAATATTTCACCCAGAAGCATCAGAAAACACGTTTTTCTCAGCAGCACATGGAACATTTTCTAAAATAGACCACATTTTAGACCACAAAGCAAACTTGTCCAAATTCAGAAACATTGAAATTATACCTTGAATTCTCTCTGACCACAAGGGAATAAAATTGGAACTCAACAACAAAAGCCACCAAAGAAAGTCCGATAACACGTGGAAGCTGAACAACACACTGTTGAATCACGAGTGGGTCATGGAAGAGATAAAGAAAGGAAATTCAAATGTTCATGCTATCCAACAAAAATGAGCACACTAATTACCAGCTCCTCTGGGACACAGTAAGGGCAGTACTCAGAGGCAAGTTTATATTTCTGAGCTCCTACATCAACAAATTGGAGAGATCTGAAACCAACAATTTAAAGGCACATCTAAATCTCCTTGAAAAAGAGCAGCAAGATGAACCCCAAACCAGTAGATGGAAAGAAATAATTAAAATTAAATAAGAATGAAATGAATAGGAATCCAAAAAACTATAGAAAGAATCAACAAAACAAAGAGTTGGTTGTTCGACAAAATTAACAAAATTGACCGATCCTTAGCAAATCTTATTAAAAAAAGAATAGAACATACCCAAATAAATAAACTCAAAGATGAGAATGGAAACATCACCACAGAAACAACCAAGATTCAGAACATTATAAGGGAATACTTCTCAAAACTTTATTCTAATAAGTTTGAGAACTTGGCAGAATGGATATTTTCCTAGCAAATACTGACATGACAAAACTAAACCAAGATGAGTTAAACCAGCTTAACAGGCCCATATCAAGCATTGAAATAGAAACAGTAATAAGAGACCTTCCAGCTAAGAAACGTCCAGGACCAGATGGTTTTACAGCGGAATTTTACAAGGCCTTCAAAGCAGAGCTCACGCCAAAACTCCTCCAAATCTTCAATGAAATTGAAAGACAAAGTTTACTACCAAACACATTCCATGAAGCCATCATAACCTTCATCCCAAAACCAGGAAGGGACTCATCAAAGAAAGAGAACTATAGACCCATTTCTTTGATGACCATTGATGCAAAATTTCTCAAAAAAATTTTGACCAATCGACTTCAACAATTCATCCAAAAAATCATGCACCACGATCAAACAGGATTCATTTCAGGGATGCAAAGCTGGTTAAATATATGCAAATCAATTAATATTATTCATCACATCAACATTAGCAAGGATAAGAATCACATGGTTATCTCAATAGATACAGGAAAAGCATTCGACAAGATCCAATACCCCTTTATGATGAAGGTTTTGGAAAAATTAAGAATCCATGGAACATTTCTCAATACAATAAAGGCTATATATGACAAACCTACAGACAGCATTATACTTAATGTTGAAAAAGTAAAGCCATTTCCTCTTAACTCAGGAACAAGACAAGGATGCCCACTTTCTCCACTTCTCTTCAATGTAGTAAAATAGAATGCCTAGCTACATCAATAAGACAAGATGGAAACATAAAGAGGAACCACATAGGGAAAGAAGAAGTAAAACTCCCTCTTTGCAGATGACATGGTCTTGTATTTAAAGAATACCATAGACTCCACTCCCAAATTACTCAAGTTAATCTAAAACTTTGGCAAAGTAGCAAGGTATAAAATGAACCCCCCAAAATCAATGGTTTTTCTGTATGACAACAATGAGAAAAGTGTGGTTGAAATTAGGAAAGCAACTGCATTTGTAATAGCCCCCCCAAAATAAAATGTCTAGGAATCAACTTAACCAAAGAAGTGAAGGACCTCTATGATGAAAACTTTAAAAACATGTAAAAGGAAATCAAAACAGAACTTAGAAAATGGCAAAACCTCCCATGCTCCTGGTTTGGAAATATTAACATCGTGTAAATGGCAATACTTCCCAAGGCTATCTACAAATTTAATGTGATACCTATCAAAATTCCAACCTCATGATTCAAGGAAATAGAAGAGGCAATCAAAAAATTCATATGGAACAATAAAAGACCCCATGTAGCAAAAACGCTTCGCATCGGGAAGAACACTGCTGGAGGAATATCAATACCAAATTTCAAATTCTACTAGAAAGGTATAGTAATCAAATCAGTTTGTAGTGGCACAAGAACAGACCTCAGGTCAAATTGAATAGAATTGAAAACCCAGAAATGAAACCTACAGACCTGTAGCTATCTAATCTTTGATAAGGGAGCTAAAAAAATAGAATGGAACAAAGACAGCCTCTTCAGTAAATGGTGCTGGCAAAATTGGTTAACTACTTGTAGAAAACTAAAGCTAGATCTTTATATATCACCCTGCACCAGAATCAACTCCAAATGGATTACAGACCTCGGAGTCAAAGCAGACACTCTGAAAATATTAGAGGATAGAATAGGAGAAACCCTAGGTCTCCTTCGAACAGGGCAAATTTTTCTTAGAGAGCCAAAACACAACAAATCAAAGAAAGGTTGGACAAATGGATAACATGAAGTTCCAGAGCTTCTGAATGGCGAAGGACATAGCTAGCAAGATCAATAGAAAGCCCACGGATTGGGAGAAGATCTTCACTAGCCATACAACGGCCAAGGGTCTCATATCTAAAATATACTTGGAACTCAAAAAATTAAATCCCCCAACAACAAATCCTCAAAGAAACAACTGCCCAATAAATAAGTGGGTTAAAGACTTAAAGAGAAACTTCTCTGAAGAAGAAAGAATGATGGCCAAAAGACACATGAGGTAATGCTCAACCTCCCTAGCCATAAAAGAAATGCAAATAAAAACAACATTGTGATACTACCTCACCCCAGTTAGAATGGCAAAAATCAAGAACTCTAATAACAACAGATACTGGAGGGGATGTGGACAGAAGGGAACCTTACTTCATTGTTGGTGGGAGTGTTAACTTGTTCAACCACTTTGGAAAGCAGTATGGAACTTCCTCAGAAGACTTCACATAGAACTCCCCTATGACCTACCCATCCCACTATTGGGCATTTACCCTAATGTTTACAAACAAGACCACACTAAACCTACCAGCAAGACTATGTTTATTGCAGCACTATTTACTATAACTAAGATATGGTTCCAACCCAGATGACCCTCAGTAGATTAATGGATCAAGAAAATGTGGTATATATACACAATGGAATTTTATGCCTCCATCAGAAAGAATGACATTGCCCAATTTGTTAGGAAATGGAAAGGCTTGGAAAAAATTATATTAAGTGAAGTACGCCAAGCCTAAAGAAAGATAGGTCCCATGGTTTCCCTTATTTGCAATATCTAGTATATTTATGAGTGAAGCAGAAAAGGTCAGATAATGTGATGTTAGGAAAATGAACCCTTAGATATGTGTTTAAATTTTTTTTCATGCATTTGTTTCTAACGCATTTATAAGATTATCTCTTTGTTGCTTTGTATGTCTGTCCCCCACACTACACCCCTGCTTTCACTATATTTGATGTCGGTATAATTTGTGGAGGAGAAGGGGAAAAACAAATTGTTGCAACAATGAGAAGTACAAGTTGTCACGTCAAAAACGAACTTTACAACTTTGGTGGGGGGGGACCATTTGGTGGGGGTACAGGGGGAGGCTGGGAAGGGATGTAAAGGGTAAACAAAGGAGGAGGCTGCAATGCTTGATAAGAAATGTACTCATTATCTTGCCCATGTAATTGTAACCCCTCTGTACAGTATGTTCACAATAAAAAATATTAAAAAAAATACTCAGGAGCCTGAGATCTGAGGATAATTGTTCAAAACCAGCCCGGGCAGGAAAGTCCGTTAGACACTTATCTCCAATAAACCACTAGAATATCAGAAGTGAAACTGTGGCTCAAGTGATAGTGTGCTCGCCTTGAGCTGAAGAGCGCAGGGGCAGTCCCCAAGCCCAGATTTCAAGCCCCACGACCTACCAAAAAAAATCACATTCTCCAAAATAACATTTGACAAACAGATGATACTTAGTGGCAATAGAGTTATAATAGAGTTACAATAGAGTTGATTTACTTACCCCGCAATAATGCCAATCAGGTTCAACCATTCATTGAACTGTAGAAATAGTACCACCCACCATTTGTGTT
This sequence comes from Dipodomys merriami, assembly GCF_024711535.1. NCBI lineage: Eukaryota > Metazoa > Chordata > Mammalia > Rodentia > Heteromyidae > Dipodomys > Dipodomys merriami. The sequence continues at coordinate 110,570 of NW_027206117.1, forward strand.
GTTCTTTAGGTGCCTTCCAAAATTTGTTAAATATATCAGCCTCCCATATTTCAAAACCAAACATTAGCTAATAAAGTAAATTTTATCATTTAATAAGGTACATTTTAAAAAGTCACAAATAGTTGCCTTATCATATGTTATTTTGTATTTTCCCTATCTGTCTAACATAGTAAGTCTTGAATATGGGTACTCGTCAGAGATGTGACAAACATAAAATCTATCTTCTATTTCTATCATATTCCAATATAATAGTAAATTTTAATTTTCTTGTTTGAAAACTTAAATGTAGTAGAAAATATTATCCCATGTAAAATAAAATAATCACACACCATTGTACAAAGCCATTTATAAAAACCGGTAGGTAGGAATACATTCTAAACCATTTTTAAACTTGCTTATTGACTAAAGATCAATCTTCCAAATGGATGAGAATTAAATCATGTCTAGGTGATTCACGCCTCCAGTCTTGCAAATTATTATTGCAGATGAATGAATTATGGAAATATAAGCTGACATAAGTTCAAGTATATGCAGGATTGAAATTCCATGGAATGTATATAAACCTTTCAAACTATTAACAGACAGTTTAACAGAATGACTATCAGGAAGTTGAAACCAGAGAGGAATAATAGTAAATACAAAGAATGAATGAGAAATGGAACAAGGAGCAAATACAGCTAGAACATCAATGTACATATGTGATAAATGAAGTGGTAAATCTGAAATAAATCTTGGAGAAGGAGTTGGTTGACAATGATAGAAGGAGTGAATGTGATCCAGGAGCATTGGTCAATTAGATGGACATATTTAATTGTAACACACTTGCACAATCTTTTGAAAATCAGTGAAAAAACACACAAAAATTACAACCAAATAGCAATCTCTAAAGAATATGAATATGACCTCTCAAAATTTTAAGCAGTTAATAAAGGGCAGTCTTGGGAAAAGCAAACAAAACTATTCAAAGAGGGCAGTTTGGGGTGGAGGAGAAATTTGAACGGATTTAAATAGATTGTCTCAGGTTACAAATCTCCTATATTTGCTGCAAATGTTATCTTCCTTCTGTGAGTTATCTCTGTCTGAAATGGATACTCCAGTCCTGAGCCACACTTAATAGCTTGTGAAGACAGAATGGAAGAAACAAGATCAAGAACCTATTACTCGGCTGGAGAGAAAACAATCCTCTATGTTTTCTTTCATCTCTCTTCACTACTCTTTCCTCATACTTTAAAGTCAATTGATTTTGAGTGATATATATTTCCTTCTTTGTTCTGGAAAAGTGATGATGAAAGTAATTCACAAAATATTATTTGCCATTTTTTTTGGTGCTGTCGTGGGGCCTGAATTCTGGGCCTGGTTGCTGTCCCTTAGCTCTTCAGTTCAAGGCTAGTGCGCTACCACTTGAGCCACAGCGCCACTTCTGGATTTTTTTTAATTTTTATTTTTTATTGTGAACATACTGTACAGAGGGGTTACAATTACATGGGCAAAATAATGAGTACATTTCTTATCAAGCATTGCAGCCTCCTCCTTTGTTTACCCTTCACATCCCTTCCCAGCCTCCCCTTACCCCCCCAACGAACCCTCCCCCCCAGCAAAGTTGTAAAGTTCGTTTTTGACATGATAATTTGTACTTCTCCTTGTTCTAACGGGTCCACAGTTATCCTTCAACGACTTGCTTTTCCCCTTCTCCTCCACAAATTACACTGACATCAAATATAGTGAAAGCAGGGGTGTAGTGTGGGGGACAGACATACAAAGCAACAAAGAGATAATCTTATAAATGCGTTAGAAACAAATGCATGAAAAAAAAATTTAAACACATATCTAAGGGTTCATTTTCCTAACATCACATTATCTGCCCTTTTCTGCTTCACTCATAAATATACTAGATATTGCAAATAAGGGAAACCATGGGACCTATCTTTCTTTAGCCTTGGCTTACTTCACTTAATATAATTTTTTCCAAGCCTTTCCATTTCCTAACAAATTGGGCAATGTCATTCTTTCTGATGGAGGCATAGAATTCCATTGTGTATATATACCACATTTTCTTGATCCATTAATCTACTGAGGGGCATCTGGGTTGGTTCCATATCTTAGCTATGGTAAATAGTGCTGCAATAAACATAGTTGTGCTGGTAGGTTTAGTGTGGTCTTGTTTGTTATGTGGTGCTTAGGAATCAAACCCAGGGCCTCAGGCATGCAAGGCCAGCGCTCTACCACTGAGCCACCTTCCCAGCCCCTAAAGTAATGGGTACTTTTTTTGGGGGGTGGTCATTGGGCTTGAACTCTGGGCACTGTACCTTCGCTCTTCAGCTCAAGGTTACCACTCTACCGCTTGAGCCACAGCACTACTTCTGCCATTTTTTTTTATCATGCTGTTTACTTTTTCAAGGGAGTCCATTAAAATTCACCCCTGCATTTGGTTGCCATAAAAACCCAACATTGATGTTAATCAGACTAAACTCTAATGTAAAACTTTGTCTCCAAAAAAACCAGTCCAAGAAATTGTGATCACAAATATTTGGATATCCGTTTTTCTTTATTCTTTTACCTTGAAAGTCTTCTTGTGTCTAAAGTGCCCACAAACATAAGTACTCCAACACTTTTTGGTTCAATCACTTCTAACCTCAAAGATATATTTTGCTAACTAGGTGCTTAGAGAAACCGCAGAATACTCCACTTTTATCTTCTCTCTTAAGAATCTCCTTTGATACCATATCAGGAACAGTGAAGTTATTCTTTGCAAAATTATTTCAGTAGATTTTTTTCTCTTAGTTTTGCATTTGCTCATCAAGATGTATGGAAGAGAATAAAGTTAAATCACCCATACCTTGGATGACAGTGTCTGTTACAAAGGACAATGCTTCTATGTCCTATTTTATGTCTTCCTCTTATCTCTTGTCTGATTTCCAATTAATCACAACTTCTTGGCTTCAAGTCTAGTGAAGCTAAAGGACTATAAGGCCTCCCTCACTGCTACATCTTCATGGTTTCTCCTTTAAAAATCTTTGAATTTGCCTCGTTTGGATGTGGGGTTTATTTTCATGTTTTCATTCAATCAGTTCTGCATTGTAGTGAGCCAAATCGGCTTTGTAATATCACTTTAGGTAGCAAAAATATTACAATCTATATCAAAAAGTTTTTACCTCCCTCCACTGCTGAAGCCAATTTGCTTAGCTAGGGCTTCTAAGGACACTGTTTTCTTACCTTTTCCATGTGCTCAATTCTTTTCTGAACCCAAAACTTTTTGTCTTATGTAATAGGAGAAGTCATCTCTATCTCATGTTAATAAGGATATTATATTTGTGAGCCACTTAGAAATGTGAAATCACTGGTTTGAAGGAGCCAATCAGATTTTTTTTCGGTTTCAGTGCTTTACGTGCAAAGACATTGTGGAAAGTATTACAAACAGAAATGTGTTTACCCAATACCTTTTTTCATTGTGGAGGGCACTTTCTCCCAAAATATTTTGACCCAAATTATCTTTTTCAGAGAATTACTGTTTGGTAATTAAAGGTCAGTTCACAAATTTTGATGTCTTTTTTTAAAAAAAGAAATTTGAATTAAATTGCACTATAACCTTGTTTCACACAGTAAGAGTATATTTCCTGGGTAAGGACAATTTTCAAGGGAAGCTACAGGATTTACAGAAAGGTTTCTGAGGTTTGTTTGTTTAGTGTGAATATGAGCCATCTTCACTCACATTGCTCCCTCTCCCCTAAGTATCCATAGATTTCTTTGCATGAAAGCCTATTTTCCCAGGCAATTTTAAATTTTCTTAATAGGCTACGTTGTTAAAAAGTTTGAACAATTAAAATTTACTTGTCATAATTTTAAAACTCTTTTAAAATTCCTTTATCAAAACCGCGAATTCACCAATCCTAATTCCACCTTTACCATCAAAAACAGCTAACATGCTGTTTTCACTATATAGTGTCCATTCAACTATTATTTTCCCGTGACTTCGTTATGCATATATATGACCATATAAGCTGATGTTGAACAAAATGAACTCCAAGATATGGAATCAGAGATTTTTATTTGCGGTTGTTTTTTTTTTATGTATTATGTGATTTCTATTTTCTTTGGTTTTCCCCCTTTGGTTTATCCCTTGCTGTATTTGATTTTGGTACCCTGTGTATTGTGTATACATTTACCTTAATTAGGGAAGGGAAGAGGAACATAACAATGGTGACACAAATGACAAAGGGCAAACCAATGCATTAGCAATACTCACAAGACAATATGTTGGAAATATACATTACAACTTGTGAGGGGTATTGAGGTGAAGGAAAACTGTGAGAAAAGTGCGGGAGGGGGTAACAAGTTTGAAAAGTTATGTATTAACTACCTTACAATTACTGTTACCCGACTGTACATCACTTTGACAGTAAAATTAAATTTAACAAATGAGCTGCATAAAATAAAATTTCACTGTATTGGTATAGTTAATGTTATTCTTTATAGAGTAAAATTTTAAAAAATCAATACTATTTGTCATCTAATTTGGTTTAATTAACCTTTGTTTATCAGAAGTTCGTCAACTTGAATGTTTTCCAACTAGACAATATTTTCACAATGTACTTGCATATTTTGGAAAAAATAAATTTAGCACTTTCACACATATAAAACCGAAAACAGTTTAATTGTATAGAAACCCATAACTTTAAAAATTAAATAATTTGTTAGGACAGAATATATGTGTTCTTCAAAATTCCTATGACTAATAACTACTCATTTTCAAATTCTGAACATTCCATACCTGAGAGATTCAAAACAGTACTTGTTTTCATGTTATATAATTCTGCAATAGATGCAGTTTCCAATGGGGTGTTAAAGATTGAGAAGTCAACAGAAAAATAGTCACATTCTTGTAGAGGATAAAACTATGAAGTATCTGTAATAATTCTTCAAGAGTAAGCAATCCCCAGCTTTATGCCATAAAGTCATCCTATCCCAACAGTTTCCAAATTGTAAGGTGCACCTTAAAATTCCCTTAATTCACATCATGAATAGTTTATCTCTACTGTGAAAAAAATAGTACATGTCTGGTATTGTGATGCCCTCCTTGTTCTGCAAAGAACACCACAATAAACTCAGTTGCATCAATTTTCCCCCAGTGGTATTCTTAAGATCAGAACACTTGCAAATATTACTTATATTTATACTTTTTTAACTATCATAGATATTCAGGATACTAAGATCAGAAGATTATGGTTCAAAGCCTATCCAGGCAGGAAGGTCCCTTAGAATCTTATCGCCAATAAACTTCTCAGAAATAGCCAGACACAAGTGGCACTGAGGTTGAAGTGCTAGGGCAGGAGCCTTGAGCTCAGAGACAGTGTCCAGGCCCAGAGTTCAAGCTCTAGGTCAAATCAATAAAACAAAAACAAAAATTGGGCTGGTAAGGTGGCTCAATGGTAGAGTGCCTTGCATGCATGTTTGATTCCTCAGCACCACATATGCAAAAAGAAAAAAAGCCAGAAGTGGCGCTGTGGCTCAAGTGGTAGAGCGCTAGCCTTGAACAGGAGAGCTGAGGGACAGCACCCAGGCCCAGAGTTCAGGCCTCACGACCGGACCCCCCTAAAAAAATATAAAACAAAAATGAACCCAAACCTAGCGTTATTCTCATTGCATACCGAGGCACATAATTAAGGAAATTGCTTCCTGTGTAACATATAGGTAGAAGAAAGATGTCACACAATCATCCTCTTCATACCATGTTATACCAAACCCTCAAAAAAAGATTTTTCTAAATTTATAAATTAATATCATCCATTTGTTGGCAATTCTGTCTAGATTATTCACATTATTATTTTATACATGAACTTTTGGAATTACCTATTAGCTAAGTTCAAATTATAACTCTCTTAAAAGAATATTCTAGGCAAATAGAATGCCAGAATAATTTGTGAATTTGTCAGTTAAAGCCTCTACTTAAAAAGTATTTTGTAGTATCCTATAGAATATGGAATTATAAAAAAAAACAATCTATTTATTTTGAATCTAAATTCTAATTTTGCAAGGTCCACAAAGTCCTACATTAGACGAACTGTGCTATTTCTCCGGGCTTAAATTTTGTAAACCTTCATCATTTCTTTGGCATCCAACAGAATGACGTTTACTTACTTTTTCAAATTTTGGATGGGAATCATGAGCTATTTTGCATCTAAGAATGTTTGTAATGAAGAGAACATTTAAAACACAACTGAGGATTATATATCAGTTGCATTTCAATAGGAAACTTGACTTCTCAAAACATAATGACAAAATTAGCCCAAACTTCCAACTGTGTATTCCTTTCTTGTAATTTGGTTTGTTTTGAGACAAAACTATACTACCTGGTCCAGGGAAGGTATAACTGTGTAATTCCACTCTCTAATCTCCTGTCTTAGTCTGTGTGCTAGAATTCCAGGATTGTATCACATTGCCCTGCCATAGTTTGTTGGTTTATTTAATCTAGAAACACTCTAGCAATTCTGAACTTCTCTGAGGATCTTATCCATTGACTGCTCAGACTGTTTATGTACAATTTGAAAGATGTTCTAACATTTGACACAGGATATGACCATTTTCAGATGCACATGCAGGGGTCTCTGATTCTTTCCCCCATGAACCCGATCCCTTTAATAATGATTACTTGACTTTCTTACTATCTCTGGTCCCTACCTATGTAATAGTCTCAAACATTTTTGAATAAAGTTCACTTGAGGACTTTTTAATATTAAAATTTATCACTTGATTCTAGTTTTACTCAGAAAATATTTTCTATTGCTTTCTAACTTTTCTACATATTCTGAGAGTTGTTTCATTTGTGTATTCATGTGTGCACATATAAGTGCCTCTGTGTGTATGCGTATGTTTGTATGTATGTATGCAAAAGCCTCAAGCTCTTATTCAACAATCTTGCTCATGAGTGGTATTCCATCACTTGAACTGTTCTTCCAATGCAGCTTTGGCTGGTTAATTATAGATAGTGACTCAAAGATTGTTCTGCCCAGGCGGGATGCAAACTGAACTTCCCAGACTCCTTTACATTCTTAAGTTTTAGTTTTCCAGGAGTATCAACTTTTAAACGACAAACGTTTTGTGAGTGTGAAGTCTAACCTGTAGCACAGATTTTTAACTTAAGAATTTATATAATGATAGATGAACATACACATTACATATGCTGAATGTACACTGTTAGAAATGTGATCTTAAGCTGGGTGGTGGTGAGATCTGAGGATTGAGGTTGAAAGCCAGCCCTGGTAGGAAAGTCCCAGAGACTCTTTTCTCTAACTACAAGAAAACTGGAAGTGGTACTGTGGCTCAAGTGGTAGAGCACTAGCCTGAAGCTGAATAGCAGAGGGACAGCGCCCATATATATATATATATATATATATATATATATATATATGAAATAAAAATAAACATGATCTTTGCCTCCAGGTTCATTGCAAGTATAATACCTGCACTTTCAAAATGGACTTTTTTTTCCAGTTAAGCCCATTCTCTTATATTTGACTTGCATGGAACCAGAATCATTCTTCGATTCTACTTTTTACAAATTTGCACAATTGGAAATGTGATTTAGAAAGGGAGTGGTGTCATACTTTATGTTCCACTTAGGAGAAATGCTTTCTCTATATCACTTCTGTAAATCTACATACTGAACTTGGCTTCATTGTTTCAATGTTGTCTTATTTGTAGAGTCTTCTATATTGTATTGAACCCTTAAACACAGAGCTTCTCTTTCTCCTATTATTGCTATTGTTTCTCTTACTATTAACTTTTGTACACTTGAAAATAATGCACAGCACATACACTCACAAAAAATGATCTGAGAACCCTCTTCCCATTTAAAATTCACCTTAATTTACAGAGCACTTATGAAGTTTGAACTCAATGAACTCATGGATAATGTATTTATAAGCAATTTAAATTTCATATTTTCTCTTTACTAAGTTGTATCTTAAACACTGCTACATGATGTCCAAAGGTTTCCTTGTGCTATTTCAATGAAGCCAGCATACATTCATTATACATCAAGCAGCACCATAAATTGCTACTGGAAGTAACTATTACTGGAAGTGGAAACTGATCCCAGGAGAGGAATTGAACATAGATGTATGACAAAGTTCAAGTTAATTTGTTTTCCTTTTTACTGTACCAGAAAAGGAACCAAGGCTTGAGAGAAACTCTGTCCCTGATTTTTCGAGTGTGTTTTTACTCATATAAAACTTGTTTTAAACTTCTGGTTGCGAATATTACAAAAGGAAATAATGTGCCATTTGAGGGCCAGCATGGAAGAAAAGGAAATAACGTTGTTTTAAAAGTGTTCTACTGAAAAGAAAAATAGACATAGAGATTTTAAAGTGCTTTATGGATGGATATTTCACTCCTGAGATGATTCTCTTGTTGCATGATTTAGTTATCCATTCCTTTAGTCTGGTCCTGAGTTCTCCATAGCAATATAGATTCCAAAAAAGCAGGATCCAGTGAGTATAATCAACAAATTCAGTCTCTTCTCAGACCAGTACTCCTTTAAGGAGGGTCCCAAAGAAATACCTGTTTTTTTTTTTGTTGTTTGTTTGCTTGTTTGTTCAGTTTGTGCTGATTCTGGAGCTTGATCCCAGAGGCTGGACCATGTACCTGAATAGATGTCTTTACTGCCCACCTGCCCCCAAAGCTTGTACTTTACTGCTTGAGCCAGACCCCCACTTCTGGACTTTTTGGTGGTTAATTAGAGATGAGAGGTTGACAGACTCTCCTGCCTGGGTTTGCTTTGAACTGAGATAGTAAGAAAGCCAAGTGATGGGCTGAGAAGGTGGCTGAGGAGTAGAGTGCTTGCCTTGAATGCATGAGGCCCTGGCTTCGATTCCTCAGCACCACAAGAGCAGAAAAAGCTGCTGGATGTGGTGCTGTGTCTCAAGTGGTAGAGCACTAGCCTTGAGCTGAACAGCTTAAGGACAGTGCCCAGGCCCAGAGTTCAGGCACCTTGACTGGCAAAAAAAGCCAAGTGACATTAACTGTATCAAGACTTCTGATTTGAACCAATAAATACTAAATGAAGTTTATTATAAAGCTAATATTTGACAATTTTCAAAAGAAGAGAATATGTCCATTCAAGAAGCCATAACTTAAATAACTCAGCAAAAGAAAGTGCAATGAATCATTTTGGAATTTTTTTCTGCTTTGGAAGATTACTATTGACATTGTCCTTCCTTTTGGGGAAACTTAAAGTCATAGTTGCACTTTTTTGTTAGTCGTGGGGCTTGAACTCTGATCCTGGGTGCTGTCCCTCAACGATTCAGCACAAGCTCAGTGCTCTACACCTTTATCTATGGCACCACTTCTGGGGTTCTGGTAGTTAATTGAAGATAAGAGTCTCATGGACTTTCCAGAGCAGGCTGGCTTTGAACTGGAATCCTGTGGTCTAAACCTCCTGATTAGCTAGGATTACAAGCTTAAGCAACCAGCACCCAGCTCATATTTCCATTTAGTGCATTTAATGACACTATTTAGACAAAGAATGGAAATTTGAATCAAATGATGACATGGCCCCTTTTCAGAAAAATTGAGGTAGCAATGCATAAGTCCTCCTATTCCATTTTGTTACATTAATGACACATGAGCTATGGAACCCTTACATTAGCAACCTCTTGCCATCTGTGTAGGTGTATTTAGTATCAGGAAAGACTGAGATTTTTAAAAAGAAAAAGAGATCAGGTGTGGAAAAACAGCATAGGAGGAGATACATTTATCACACAGAGATTAAGAACTAGGTTGATAACTAGTTCTTCAATAACCAAAAATGGTTCCTTAGAATGGTTTCTGGTATGCGTTAGTTACTATCATTTGTTCCTTCCATCTTGAGTTTTTCCTTCTCTTGTCCCAACTGATAATTTGCCTCTGCATTTTTGGTGCCATGACTGACCCAAAAGATTTCCAAATCTCACTTGACTATCCTTCTCATTGTGATTAGCAGTGACCACTCAAAAGCCTAGAATCTTTGAGTTTCCAGAATTAATCTTCACCTGACTTCTAAGCACATTCCTAGCATTAATTGCTGTGATCTAATGAACAAAACTTTTTTTTCAACACAGTGTCCTAATATAGGTAAAATACATGAATTAGGGAGTATTTTCAGGTATTAGTATGGAAGGAGCAATATATATTCCAAGTATGGATTATTTATTTTGCATTTACTAACTAAAATTTTTTTGCCAGTCCTATAGTACTGCGGCTTAACCTCAGGGTTAGGGAATTATTCCTGAGCTTTTTCTTTCTCTCATGGCTAACATTCTACCACTTGAGGCACAGCACCATTTCCAGTGTTTCTTTTTCTGTTTATGTGGTATGAGGAATTGAACTCAGGTTTTCATGCATGGTAGGCAATCACCGTACGACGAAGCCACATTCCCAGAGCTCTAAATGACTTTCTTAAGATGGTATCATATTTTCCTTCCATAACTATGTATCATTATTGTGGCCAATTGCTAGAAAAGGATGTAGAAAACAATACTAAGTCCAATAAGGCTAGATGGACAATGAATAACTGTCACGGTCTAGCCAGGCACAGAGGGGCTTACCTCATGGGGCTGGTTCAACAGGCTGAGTGAGACAGTTCCTGACCCACAACCCACCTCCAGAATGAGAGGGCCACCTTGGGTTCCAGCCACATGGGAACACTGGGCCACCTCTTCAGCACCCATTCAACCAGTTCCTGTGAGAGAAAGAGAGAGAGATAAAGAAAGTCAGAATTACAATTAAGCCGGGTGCCGGTGGCTCAGGACTATAATCCTAACTAAGAGGCTGAGATATGATGAACATGGTTCATAGCCAGCCCAGGCGGGAACATCCATGAGACTCTTATCTCCAAAGAACCACCAGAAAACTGGAAGTAGCACTGTGGCTCAAGGGGTAGAGTGCTAGTCTTAAGCTGAGAAGCTCAAGGACAGCACCCAAGCCCAGAGTTCAAGCCCCACGACTGACAAGAAGTGGACTTCCCACCACAAGAAGTGTACTGAATACCACACATTCTCCTCGGGACCATGGCATAGAAGTCAGGCTGAGTTTTCTGTCAACTGGAGGTCATGAGTTGGTCACCTGGCTTTCCATGCCTCATTTTCCCCAGCTACAAAACTGAACACAGTGAAGGATCTCCTTCCTCATGGGAATAGGATAAGGATGAAAGAGAAGCATGTTTTGTTTCATAATCCCGTACATTTCACATGACAAAAAACAGGCCCCATCTGAGAACTTTCCCAGTTATCTTCCTGTCATATGCTCACAGAATTGCCAAGAACCGTATCTGACAGCTGCTCCCTCTGTGCCTGGCCTTGCTGCAGAGATCCCCCTGTATTGATCCCTTGTTTCCTCACAACTGGAGGCAACCCAGAGCTTTACGGTTGCTGTAAACTAAGTTCAGGACAATCATCTAAAGCAATGACTGAGCATGGCGCTATATGTCTACCATCCCAACTAAGGAGGACCAGGCCTCATGGCTCATGCCTGTCACAGATAGGAGGATCACGATCCAGCCCAGCCTGAGCACATATGGAGTGAGTGTCTATCTCGGAATTGCCCAAGAGAGAAAGGCTTGTCTACCGTGGTAGACGACCTGACTGGCAAGCCTAAGGCCTTGAGTTCAAACCCTAATACACCAAAAAGAATGAGAGTCCAAATGCCAGAGACTCATGCATATAATCCTAGCTACTCAGGAGGCTGAGATATGAAGATCACAGCAAAAGATATAAAATAGGTTTGGCCTCACCCATCAGAAGTCATGATGAGAAAACACGGAGTCTGATTTATGCTGGTGAACTCCATACCAGCAGGGCTCACATCCGTACTAAGTCCCGACCATACTGTCTGTCCCCCTTGGAAGCCAAACCCTGTGGGCTTCATATCCAGGTCCTCCCAAGCTCCAGGTGCCACCAACCAGGCCCAAAGGAGTAGACAGCTCCAAGGCACAGAGGACCCTTGGTCTTGTAATTTAATGTTGCTGAGTCCCCTTCAAGCATCTCACACTTCCAGGCCCCCAGACCCCAGGCACAAAGTCCATGCATCCCCCAAATGTAGCAAGCAGAAGTTACCAAAGGACCCAGCCTCCTTATTGCAACCCACTTCTACAAACACACATACACACACACGCACACACACACACACACACACACACACACACACACACACACAGAGTCTCAGAGCAGTGCCTCTCCAGAGTTTGTTGGTTCCTCATCTGGGACAATGTACAAGTTGAAGCACAGGGGTTCCCTTAGAGGAATCAGGGGCTCCCACTCAAGTGGACACCACTCTAATGATGCAGCACCACCCTGCCTATCCATTTCTCCAGGGCCAGACCCTTCACTCCCCATTCACCAAAACCCTAGGCTAGGCCGCTTGGTTAAGGAGTCCCGAGACAAGTGGCTCCTCAGAGCCAGGACTGAAAACAAGCAGGGGGTCATGGGGTCCCCATGGGGGTGTCTGACCCGAGGTGAGGGCGGCGTTGGGGAAATGGATGGAGTCTTAAAAGCTTCATACATAGACTTACTCCCTACTTCCAGGCTACATGCTTCTGGGCCACATGGCAGATTCTTGGAAAGGACAAGGAGACCAGATGGACTGGGAGCACCAGCAGAATCTGGCAGAGCTGGGAAATGTGATCACTCTGTGAGAACTGTTGATAGTTGGGGGGAGGGTACAGGCTGGGTGTATGTGTGTTTGTTTTGGGGGTCCTCCCAGATATTCACATTCTGCTCTGACCCCCAGCACTCTCACTTCCCTAATGGCCTCTTCTGGGACCCTCTCTTCAGGTGAAAGGGTGACTGAGCATGGAGGACAAGGGCTCACACAGCAAGAGAGACCTATCTTCTGCATCCAACACCCCAAGCCCCCAGAAAAAAGGAAAATACCCAAGAAGGCAGGTGTGTAGGTGCGGCTCCCCACCTCTGACTAAAGCCACCAGGTTCCCACCAAGAAGAGGAAGGGTACAGATGCGTGGCTGTGTGGCTCTCACTGCTCCAGGCCAGGGCCTCTGTGGTGACTTCTCCTCACCCATCCCTGCATCTCATTGTTTCCTGGGACACTGGCAGCTAGGGATAGGAGTGGGATCCCCTGATCAATACACACTCCCACCCCCACCCCTGGGGCACATTTGTGGCAGAGCCCTGGCCAGAGTGGAGGGTATAGGGGAGCCAGAACTCCAATCGGCAGTGAGGGGATCGTGTGTTGTGTGTGTCACAGGATATGGGCCCAGGAGGAGGCTGAATGGAACCCAACAGAAGGAATGGGAGTCCAAAGAAACCATAACCAATCAACTAAGTGATTTGAGAACAAACACTGAACACCAAATTAAGGAAGTAAAGAAATTCATACAAGACCTAAAACAGAGCTTCAACAAAGAACTTGAAGCCATCAAAGCTGACCAATTAGAAGGAAAAAAGATAAAAAACAAAGTAGAGAGTCTTGACAGCAGGTTAGACCATGCAGAAGATCGATTCTCAGGGATTGAAGACAGCCTAGATATTATAGAGAAAGAACATACAACCATCCAAGACAAGTCCAAGAAATATGATAGGTCTATCCAACACCTGGAAGACACCATCAGAAGGCCCAATCTAAGGATAATGGGTGTAGAGGAGCACCTAGAAACAGAAGTTAATGGTCTAGGAAATTTGTTTAAGAGGATCCTAGCAGAGAACTTCCCAAACATACAAAAAGATAGGCCTATTCAGATACAAGAAGCTTTTAGAAACCCAAATAGACCAGACCAGAATAAGACATCCCACCGTCACATTATAATCCACACAGGATCAACCCAGACCAAGGAAAAGATCCTTAAAGCTGTCAAGGAGAAAAGGTTCATCACCTATAAAGGGAAACCAATTAGAATTACCTCAGATTTCTCAGCAGAGACAATCAAAGCAAGAAGAGCCTGGAATGACGTATGCCATGCCCTAAAAACAAACAACTATCAACCAAGAATACTGTACCCAGCTAAACTCTCCTTCATAACTGAAGGCCAAATAAAAACCTTCCATAGCAAAGAAAAATTGAAACAATACATCTCCACCAAACCAGCCCTACAAAAGATTCTTAAAGATGTCCTACACATAGAAAACCAACAAGAACGCAACAAAGGCCAAGAAACTGCACCCAAACTGAGAATCCAAGAACCTTAGGAAGAACCCAGCTTTCACAGCCCCCAAGAAGGTGGATAACATGGCAGGAACTCCCAAATACCTCTCAGTCCTATCTCTTAACGTTAACGGACTGAACTCTCCAATTAAGCGACATAGACTGTCTAATTGGATTAAAAAACAAGACCCTTCTATTTGCTGCCTGCAGGAGTCACATCTTGCCCGTAAAAACAAACATATTTTCAAGGTTAAAGGCTGGAACAAAATCTACCAAGCAAACGGCCCTCATAAACAGGCGGGAGTTGCAATACTAATATCTGATAAAATAGACTTCAAATTAAAATTCGTGAGAAGAGATAAAGAAGGTCGCTACATACTAATTAAAGGATATTACAATTCTAAATATCTATTCGCCAAACAATGGAGCACCCAAATTTATCAAAGAAACACTACTTTCCCTCAAATCCCATATATATCCAAAGGCATTAATTGTTGGGGATTTTAACACACCACTCTCCCCACTAGATAGATCAACTCGGCAAAAACTCAACAGAGAAACCACAGATCTAAACAGCTGCAAAGATCAACTAGACTTAACAGACATTTACCGAACATTTCACCCAGCAGCATCAGAATACACGTTCTTCTCAGCAGCACATGGAACGTTTTCTAAAATAGATCACATTTTAGGCCACAAAGCAAACTTGTCTAAATTCAGAAACATTGAAGTTATACCTTGCATTCTCTCTGACCACAAGGGAATAAAATTAGAACTCAACACCAAAAGCCACCAAAGAAAGTCCGGTATCACATGGAGGCTGAACAACACACTGCTGAATCATGAGTGGGTCATGGAAGAGATTAGAAAGGAAATTCAAATGTTCATGCTATTCAACAAAAATGAACACACAAATTACCAGCTCCTCTGGGACAAAGCAAAGGCAGTACTCAGAGGCAAGTTTATAGCTCTGATCTCCTACATCAACAAATTGGAGAGATCGGAAACTAGCAATTTAATGACACATCTAAACCTCCTTGAAAAAGAGCAGCAAAATAAACCCCAATCCAGTAGACGGAAAGAAATAATCAAAATTAAATCAGAATTAAATGAATTAGAATCCAAAAAAACTATAGAAAGAATCAAGGAAACAAAGAGTTGGTTCTTCGAAAAACTTAACAAAATTGACAGACCCTTAGCAAACCTTATCAGAAAAAGGAGAGAACACACCCAAATTAATAAACTCAGAGATGAGAATGGAAACATCACCACGGAAACAACCAAGATTCAGAACATTATAAGGGAATACTTCTCAAAACTTTATGCTAATAAGTTTGAGAACTTGACAGAAATGGACCTTTTCCTAGCAAATATTGACATGCCAAAACTAAACCAAGATGAGTTAAACCAGCGTAACAGGCCCATATCAAGCATTGAAATAGAAACAGCAATAAGAGACCTCCCAGCTAAGAAAACTCCAGGACCAGATGGTTTTACAGCGGAATTTTACAAGGCCTTCAAAGCAGAGCTCACACCAATACTCCTCCAACTCTTCAATGAAATTGAAAGAGAAAGCTCACTACCCAACACATTCTATGAAGCCATCATAACCCTCATCCCAAAACCAGGAAGGGACTCATCAAAGAAAGAGAACTATAGACCCATTTCTTTGATGAACATTGATGCAAAACTTCTCAACAAAATTTTGGCCAATCGACTTCAACAATTCATCCAAAAAATCATACACCATGATCAAACAGGATTCATTTCAGGGATGCAAAGCTGGTTCAATATACGCAAATCAATTAATATTATTCATCACATCAACAGGAGCAAGAATAAGAACCACATGGTTATCTCAATAGATGCAGAAAAAGCATTTGACAAGATCCAACACCCCTTTATGATGAAGGTTCTGGAAAAATTAGGAATCCATGGAACATTCCTCAATACAATAAAGGCTGTATATGACAAACCTACAGCCAGCATTATACTCAATGGTGAAAAACTAAAGCCATTTCCTCTTAACTCAGGAACAAGACAAGGATGCCCACTCTCTCCACTTCTCTTCAATCTAGTATTAGAATGCCTAGCTACAGCAATAAGACAAGATGCAGACATAAAGGTGATCCAAATAGGGAAAGAAGAAATAAAACTCTCCCTCTTTGCAGATGACATGATCTTGTATTTAAAGAATCCCATAGACTCCATTCCCAAATTACTCAAGCTGATTCAAAACTTTGGCAAAGTAGCAGGTTATAAAATTAACCCCCAAAAATCAATGGCTTTTCTAAATGCCAACAATGAGAAAAGTGTGGCTGAAATTAGGAAAGCAACTCCATTCATAATAGCTGCACAAAAAATAAAATACCTAGGAATTAACTTAACCAAAGAAGTGAAGGACCTCTATGATGAAAACTTTAAAATCTTGAAAAAGGAAATCAACACAGAACTTAAAAAATGGCAAAACCTCCCATGCTCCTGGATTGGCAAGATTAACATCGTGAAAATGGCAATACTTCCCAAGGCTATCTACAAATTCAATGCGATACCTATCAAAATTCCACCCTCATTCTTCAAGGAAATAGAGGAGGCAATCCAAAAATTCATATGGAACAATAAAAGACCCCGAATAGCAAAAACGCTCCTCAACGGAAAGAACACTGCTGGAGGAATAGCAATACCAAATTTCAAACTCTACTATAAAGCCATAGTAATCAAAACAGCTTGGTATTGGCATAAGAACACACCTCAGGACCAATGGAATAGAATTGAAAACCCAGAAATGAACCTACAGACCTATAGCCATCTAATCTTCGAGAAGGAAGCTAAAACAATAGAATGGAAGAAAGACAGCCTCTTCATTAAATGCTGCTGGCAAAATTGGTTAACCACATGTAGAAAACTAAAGCTAGATCCTTATATATCACCCTGCACCAGAATCAACTCCAAATGGATCAAAGACCTTGAACTCAAAACAGACACTCTGAAAACATTACAGGATGGAATAGGAGAAACCCTAGGTCTCCTTGGCTCAGGTCGAAATTTTCTGAATACAGACCCGGAAGCACAACAAATCAAAGAAAGGTTGGACAAATGGGATTGCATAAGATTGCAGAGCTTCTGCAGGGCAAATGACATAGCTGGCAAGATCAATAGAAAGCCCATGGATTGGGAGAAGATCTTTTCTAGCCATACAAAGGACAAGGGTCTCATATCTAAAATATACTTGGAACTCAAAAAATTAAACCAGCCAACAACAAATCCTCAAAGAAACAACTGCCCAATAAATAAGTGGGCGAAAGACTTAAAGAGAAGCTTCTCTGAAGAAGAAAGAAGGATGGCCAATAGACACATGAAGAAATGTTCAACATCCCTAGCCATAAAAGAAATGCAAATCAAAACAACATTGAGATATCACCTCACTCCAGTTAGAACAGCAAAAATCAAGAACTCTAACAACAACAGATGCTGGAGGGGATGTGGACAGAAAGGAACCTTACTTCATTGTTCTTGGGAATGTAAACTTGTTCAACCACTTTGGAAAGCAGTATGGAGGTTCCTCAAAAGACTTCACATAGATCTCCCCTATGATCCAGCAATCCCACTTTTGGGCATTTACCCAAATGTTTACAAACAAGACCACACTAAAGCTACCAGCACAACTATGTTTATTGCAGCATTATTTACCATAGCTAAGACATGGAACCAACCCAGATGCCCCTCAGTAGATGAATGGATCAAGAAAATGTGGTATATATACACAATGGAATTCTATGCCTCCATCAGAAAGAATGACATTTCCCCATTTGTTAGGAAATGGAAAGGCTTGGAAAAAATTATATTAAGTGAAGTAAGCCAGGCCCAAAGAAGCATAGGTCCCATGGTTTCCCTTATTTGCAATATCTAGTATAGGTATGAGTCAAGCGGAAAAGGTCAGATAATGTGATGTTAGGAAAATGAACCCTTAAATATGTATTTTAATGTTTTCGTTTCTTTCATGCATGTGTTTCTAAGGCATTTATAAGATTATTTCTTTGTTGCTTTGTATGTCCCTCCCCCACAGTGTAACCCCCGCTTTCACTATATTTGATGTCAGTATAACATGTGGAGGAGATGGGGACAAACAAGTCGTTTAAGGATTCAGGTGGACCTGTTGCAACAATGAGAAGTACAAAATGTCATGTAAAAACCAGCTTTACAATGTCGGTGTTGGGGGGAGGGGGGTATAATTGGGTGGGGGGAGGGGGGTAAAATTGGGTGGGGGGAGGGGGGAGGCGGGGAAGGGAAGTGAAGGGTAAACAAAGGAGGAGGCTGCAATGCTTGGTAAGAAATGTATGCATTATCCTGCCCATGTAATTGTAGCCCCTCTGTACAGTATGTTCTCAAATAAAATAAAATACAATTAAAAAAATAAATATAGGATCTGTATTTACATATATGTGTGGACAGCATCTCGTGTTCGGTGTACTTCTTATTTTGTGTCTTATCCATGGAGGTATAGTGTATTTTACTGAGTACTGTAACAGATATAACAGTGTTTACATGGATGACAACCTATTGCCATGTCTATAGGGTTTCTTATGCGTTCTCCATCCTAGTGGAGACTCAGGACATTCACAAGACAGGAAAATAGGTGAATGGTTTGGCTTATCACATCAGGATACATATTTTGGCTGTGTTGGGATTTGAACTCAGAGCCTAGCAGGCCCAATGGAGGAAAAGATCAAGATGAGGACACCAGTCTGTGAGCAGTGAAGGAGATAGGCCATTTCCAGGACCTGACATCGAGTGCCTGGGATGGCCAGATAGTCATAAATTCATAATTTAAACATAGGCTCTATATTTACATACATGTGTGAGCAGCATCTTGCATTCAGTACACTTCTTTCCCTTATTTTGTTCCTAATTCATGGAGGTATTGTGTATTTTATTGGTGACAGGTATAACTGTGCTGACATGGATGATAACCTGTTCCCATAGTTATAGGGTTGCCTATGCATTCATTCTCCATCCTAGTTGAGACCCAGGAGTATCACAGGAGAGGAAAACATTTGCAACAAGTGGCTTCTGACATCACTATGAAACTTTTGTCAGTGCTGGGATGTGAATTCAGGTCTGGGTAGCTCTGTTGAACTGTGGTGGAAGGAGAAGCTCACCATCCTTGAAGACTAGAATGTGAGGCCAGGTCCCAGGCTGAAGCCCCAGCACTGGACAAAATAACAAGCCCACCTTTTTTAAACATAGGATCTCTCTTTATCTACAGGTGTGTTATGCAACTTGCATTCAGTGTAGTTATTCTCTTTATTTTGTGTCTTATTCATGGATGTATTGTATGTTTTATTGAGTATGACAGATATAACTGTGCTGACATGGATGTCAACCTATTCCCATTGCTATAGAGTTGCGTATATAGTATTCTCCATCTGTGCTGAGACCCAGGACTTTCACAGGACAGCAAAACAGATGGATCAATTGTCTTCTCACATCAGGGTGAAGCTTTTGGCAGTGCTGGGATTTGAACTCAAGGCTTAGCAGGCCCAATTGGTGAATGGGACATGGTGAGCACACCAGCCTGTGAGCCACTAAGAAGCTTGGCCATTTCCAGGACCTGAGATCAAGCCTCCCAGTGTGGAGGCCAAAACAGTAAAAATTTCCCAATTTAAACAGAGGACCTCTATTTCCATACATGGGTGGGCAGTACCTTGCATTCTGTGTAGTCATTCTCATTATTTTGTCTTATTCATTGATGTGGTGTGTATTTTCTTGAGTATAGAATGACAAATATAACTGTGTTGACCTGGATGATAACCTATTCAAATAAGTAGAGAGTTGCCTATGCATTCTCCATCCTAGCTGAGACCCAGAACATGCACAGCACAGAAAAAAAAAAAAAAAAAAAAAAAAAAAAAAAAAAAAAAAAAAAACGGTGCAAAGTCTGGCTTCTCACATCAGGGTGAATTTTTGGCAGTGCTGGGATTTGAACTTGGGGCCTGGGACTCCCAAATGGCCAGTGGGTCCAGGTGTGCACTCCAGCCTGTGAGCCATGAAGGAGCTGGGCCATTCCCCGGAACTGAGGTCGAGCCCCAGGGAGGCTACAATAGACATCAATGCATCATTGAAACATGGAAAGTATATTCACATCTGTGTGTGGACTGCATCGATAATTTAGTGTAGTTATTCTCTCTATTTTGTATGCTATTCATGGATGTAGGGTGTATTTTCTTGAGTATATGATGACAGGTATAACTGCACTGACATGGATGACAACCAATTCCCATGGCCACAGGGAGATCCATGCATTCTCCATCCTAGCTGAGACCCAGAATTTGCACAGGAAAGGAAAACAAGTGCAATGATTGGCTTCTGACATCAGGATGATTCTTTTGGCAGTGCTGGGGTCTGAACTCAAGGCCTAGCAGGCCCAAGAGGTGAATGGGTCCACATGAGTAGACCAGCCTGTGAGCCACTAAGGAGCTAGACTGTTCTCAGGACCTGAGATTGAGCCCACAGGTGGGGGTAGGGGGAGAGTGCACAGCAGTCATCCATTCATAAGCTGAAGGTAGTATGCAAATAAGTACATATTTGTACAGAGTAGGAGAGATGGCCACCTTTGATGGAATCGAATCTCCTGTGTGACTACCGATTCTTGGATCTTTCCTGATACCTCCGTTTCACAATTGATGATTATTGTCATGCTTCATCAAATCTTCATTGCAAATAAGCAATATCCCATGATTCTTGCCTATCATTTCCTACACCTATAACACATGAACTACTGATTCAAAGATGACATCAATTGCATTCCATGACTCTTCTAGGTCCATAAACAAATATCTTGGGATCTTCCTCCATACCGTCTTAGTATGGTGACTGAATTCAAGCCTCAGGCCTGGAAAACACACTCTTTATATACATTTTTAAAGATAGCACTTATACTTCCATACAGATGTTCAGTCCATATCCTGTTTGGTGTGGTAGGGTTTATACTTCCATAGAGATGCTCAGTCCATACAGTGTTTTGTGTGATTATTCATTTTATTTCTTGTTTTATTCATTTATTTACCATTTATTTTATTGACTCTGATGACACCTATCATTTATTATATTGTTTATATCCTATCACATTGCATCTAGATTTTTAGATGTGTTCTCCATCATGCCAGAAACACAGGGCTCTCCCAGAAATGGAAAACATGTGTCACAGTCGGCTTCTTAATTCAAGATTAAATTTTCACAGTGCTAGGATATGAACTCAGGGCCTAGCTTGCCCAATTCATGAATGGGTGAGTGTGAGCCTGGCAGCCTCTAGCCAATGAAGCTGTCAGGTGGTTCCCAGGTGCTGAGATTGAGCCTCAGGTTTGGCCAAAACAGCAATACATGGATAGGCAGATGGCAATATATAAATAAATATATATTGGTAAAAAATTGCCAGAGCCGACCATGTATTAATGAATGACATCTACTACTTTCCTACCAACTCTTAGGTATTTATTATACTTCCATTGAAGGAATATTATTCTTTTCATGCTTAATAAACTATTAAGATCAATCAGCATCCTAGGATTCTTGCATCCAGTCTTAGACTAAACCACTGCACGAACTACACTTTCAATCAGTATTCCTATGCATAGAAACGAGTATCTTAGGATCTCTGCCACTGGTAGGTGTCAGGACAGGGATTTGAAACTGGGACCTATGTTGATAGGTGGGCCTATTGCTTCCCTGATAGCCCACCAGCCTTCAGCAATGGCAGGTCAGGTCCACTTTGCAGCTGTATCATTCTGAACCAGTAGGGTCACCCTGCAAAGAAAAAAATTATAACCCCCCCAACCCTCTGCAGCTCACTATTTTTGGTGCTGTTCCACGTTATTTTTCTTCCTGCAAGCCCTCTTGGCTTGGGATCCCAGGATTGGCTATGGGTCCAGAGGCTGCAGCCCAGCCTAGGGATATCATGCTTAGGCAGTTGCCATGATCTGAGTTCAAGACCCCTGGTTGGCAAAAAAAGAACAAACAAACAAACAAACAAATAAATTATTTATCTATTTATTTATGTATTTATTTAACTAAATTGAAAAAATAAAGCTCCATGATTTGGAATTTCTGCTAGTTTTATTTCCTATCCTGGGATTTGAACTCAAGGTCTTGGTAAATCCATAACAATGTGAGGGAAGGTGCAGAGTCACCACTCCTTTAGTTCAAACCCGTGCCAAGCCAAAATTAAAAAAATAAGTCACTGATCTTGGCAGGGGGGAGGTAGTTGTGCAGATGGGAGGGAAGGGATAGTAGGGGGAAAACAAAGGAAGAGGCAACAATGCTCAATAGGAAATGTACTCATTACTTTGCTCATATAACTGTAACCCTATGTACATCATTTTTACAATAAACATCATACAAAAAATAAACAATGAAGTGCTCAGAGAAGCACTTTGGGGGTAAGGGAAAGCTGTCTGAATAGCTGTCCAAAATTCTACACTGTTTTTTCTTTGAAATGTTCAGTATGGAACTGAATGAACATAACTGCTTTCATCAAAAAAATTGTCAGTCTCTTGGAAATAGGGCTAGTATTTCTGCCATTGCTGGGATTTGATCTCACATTCCAGGTAACTCTTTTGCACCATGGGTAAATGCAAAGTTTACTGTCCTTGAGGAAAACAAATTCAGGCTAGAGTTCCCAAGGCCTGCAGTAGGGCCCTGCAATGGAAAAATATTTATGATATATACTTACATATGAATGTTTATTAAATATTATTATTATTGTCATTGTTTTTTATTTATTTTATTTTTATTTTATTCATTTATTCATTGTTTAAAATATTTAGTATTATGCATGCATAACATTTATTATATTTTGTACATCTATTATAAAATTATACACAATAATTTAGGACATGGAGTCATTTTTCATTAATTATTGAGTGTTGAAATATGATACATAATTAAATGGAGGCATTTGTCACAGTCATCACATGTTTAGTGTCTGTCCCAAGTATGAGCTTTGTCTTATTCATCTTTGGACAACTTCTTACAGGGATTTCTTTAGATGATTTATACTCAGAGGCTTTTTCTTGAGGATAGGAAAGTTGAGGGATAAGATAGTAAGAGTGAAGCTGGGAATGTGGCTTATATGTAGAGAGCTTGCTCAGCATGGATGAATGCCAGGGTTTAAATCCTCAGTGCCAAGTACTCAGAAAAAGCCAGAAGCTGTGGAATGGCTCAAGTGGTAGAGTGCTAGCCTTGAGAAACAGAAGCTCAGAGACAGTACCCTGAACCTAGGTTCAAGCCCCAGAAGTGGCAAAAACAATAGGCCAGATGCTGGTGGCTCACACCTACAACCCTAGCTAATCAGGAGGCTGAGACCGCAAGACCACAGTTCAAAGACAGCCTAGGGAATGAAAGCCTTTTAGACTCTTATCTCCAATGAACCACCAAAAGACCCCACGTGGAGCTGTGACTTAAGTGGTAGAGTGTTCACCTTGAGCTGAAGGGCTTAGTGATAGTGCCTAGGCTTGAGTTCGAGACACATACCTGGAAAAAAAGTGAGGGTTAATCAAAGTACTTTTCCTATTTGTTAATTATGAGAACATTTTTCTGTAAAATGAATGCTAGTGGAATCAGAGCTCAATGTTCAAGTATAGCAGATCCATATGTCCAGACATTCAGGCTCTAGCATTAAAACCTTGTGTGCTACAGGGTTCTGAAAGGTCCAATGTTGAAAGGGTTAATATGCTCCCCAAGCCCTTTATGATGAACAGTTGACTTGTATTTTCAATGTTATTACAGTTCTGAACTTAGCAGAGCAACAGAAACTCATGCTTGTCACCCTCGCTTAGGAGTCTGAGGTCTGAGGATCACAGGGTGAAGACAGCCAGGACAGGAATGTTTATGAGGCTCTGACTTCCACTTCACCACAGACAAAGCAGAAAGGGACTTGTGGCAGAGTGCTAGCCTTGAGCCAAAAGAGCCCAGGGACAGAGCCTAGATCCACATTTCAAGCCCAAAATCTGCAAAACATTTAAAGCAAAGGACAGAAAAAGAAGGAAAAAGCCAGGAACTCCCTTTGGGTTTGATCAATCTATTTCTATCTTGGAAGCTCCTGAGGAGCTAGCAGGACAAGCACCAAAGAAGGACATGGACTAGGAGAGCAGGCCGAGTTCAAGGTTCAAGTGTAGCAGATCCATCTGCTACAAGATGTAATCATCTTGTGTCCTCCAGTGGGCTTCTGAAATGTCACATGTTCAAGAATTCCTGTGTTTCCCTTGGTGATGAGAAGTTACTTGCACTCTAAATGTTCTTAGATTTCTCAAGCTATAGAAGCAGGAAAGAAACATCATTGACCCATCCTGGGTATAAATGAAGTTCTTAGGATCCAAGACCTAGACCTGTTAGTAGAAAGAATTCCAATGTACCTCTGTATTTGAAGGACAGGAAACAGTTTCAAAAAAACAGGCTAGGTGCAGAGACCTAGGCCTGCAGGATTAGGAGGCAGAATGTACACACTCAACAGGGAAGTGAGCTGCAAAACCACTTCATTCATTCCAGGCACAACCAGCAATGGGGGAGGGGCAACTTCAAATATTTGTTAGAGTTACACCAGGGTCAGGCTTTTCTCAGCCTCTTCAAACAATGCCTGATTAACCTTCCTCCTTCAGGTGATGGGAGCCTCAGGCTATCTTTAGGTTACCAATAGAGAGCCAGTTTAGTGGGGGACAGGGGGAGGAACAGAGTAGAAAAATCCTGCTTTTTGGTCTTAGGGAGTGGGTTCTTGACTCTCCATCTGTCAGATTTGAAGGCCCTTCTTCTACCTCTGCCAGTCCATTCTCCTTCCTTCATTCTCCACATCATTAATGTAAATCCCCAGTCCAATGAGAGGCAGTGTCCTTTCTCTTCTGCCTCCAAGCACCTGAGTTAGAACCTGGCTCTGCCCTCTTGACTCTGGGGCTCTCCACTGCCTGAGAAGTGAGAGAGAGACAGTCTTCCTGCTGTGTGGTTATGTGAAGGTGATGCAGGTGTCCTGGCACACTGCAGATGGCCTCATGGTTGGGAAGTGTTCCCTTCTTTCCTACTGACATCCAATACCAGATTCACCTATCATCTTTCTATCTATCTATTTATCTACCTATCTATCCATCTATCTATCTATCTATCTATCTATCTATCTATCTATCTATCTATCTATCTATCAATCAATCATCTATCTATCTATCTATCTATCTATCTATCTATCTATCTATCTATCTATCTATCTATCTATCTATCTATCTATCTATCTATCTGTCTGTCTGTCTATCTGTCTATCTATCTATCTATCTATCTATCTATCTATCTATCTATCTATCTATCTATCTATCTATCTATCTATCTATCTATCTATCTATCTGTCTGTCTGTCTGTCTGTCTGTCTGTCTGTCTGCCAGTCTGCCTGTCTGTCTGTCTGTCTGTCTGTCTGTCTGTCGGTCTCTCTATCTATCTATCTATCTATCTATCTATCTATCTATCTATCTATCTATCTATCTATCTATCTATCTATCTATCTATCTATCTATCTATCTATCTATCTATCTATCTATCTACCTACCTACCTACCTACATACATACCTACATGTTATCTCTTTAAGGCCTGGGCACTGTCTCTAGCGCTCTGCTACTTGAGTCACAGCACCAATTCTGGCTTTCTCTGTGAATGTGCAACTGAGGAATCAAACCCAGGGCTTCTTGCATGCTAGGCAAACACTCACTAATCCACATTCCCAGCCCCCTCATCTTTTTCTTAATGGTAGTTTTTACATAAGTATGCGACCATTTTTCATCCCCAGGTTAATTTTTCTGAATACCTGTTATAACTATGAACCTTGATCTTCTCTTCCCCTGCCTGATTTGTGACTGTTCCTGCGTTGGCCTCATAATAAAATGTAAATAAAGGCTTCTGAGAGCTTAAGTGTGCATCATATAAGGGTGCAGGTGTGGAGCCTTGGAAAGAAAAGTGGTGGGCCTGAAATGAGAATGCTGCAGTATGCACAATGAGCATATCTGAAAAATAAATCAGTAAGTAAAAGTAAAAGCATTTATATGGTCTGTTTGTAGTCAGGGAAGTAATATACACACATAAGTTGGTAGGAGGACACTGATACATAACTTGGCCTTCTCTTTTTGAATTTTTTGTAGGCATCCCAGGGTTTAAACACAGAGCCCAATGCATTCCTGAGCTATTTTGCTCAAGGCTGAGGCTCTACGACCGCCACAGCTCCACGTCCAGCCATCTGGTCAATAATTGGACATAAGCGCCCCCCAGGTTTTCCTGCCTGCTCTGGACAATATCTCCTACTTGGATTTCTCTCTCAAAGCTGGAGTTCTACCCTCTGGGCCACTGCTCCACTTCTGGTTTGCTGATGGTTTATTGGAAATTAGAGGCTCACAGACTTTCCTGCTCAGGTTGGCTTTGAATGGAGACACTCCTCATTTTTGGCTTCAAACCTGTGGCCAAAGGGGAAGATGAGGAGAGTAAATCCTTCTCAGAGAAACCAGCTATGAAGAACATTGGGTAGTTTACTTATAAATTCAAACCATTGGAAAGACCCTGCTAAGAAGTCAGATGTCCAGAGTAAAAACTGAAGAAGAAAAGAAAGGCAAGTGCCAGTGGCTGCTAACTGTAATCCAGGCTCATCAGAAGGCTAAAATGGGGCTGTGACTCAATTTTAATGTGCTACCTCTGAGCAAAAGGAGTTCAGGGACAATGGCTAGGGTTAGTGTCCAACCCCAGGACCTGCCCCCCACCAAAAATAAAGACCGTGTAGCTCCAGGTGAATCTCCAGAGTAGCTATGATGAATGGCACTGAATTAGGAAATTTGTTTTAAATACAATGATTTCATAGCACAGAAAGTGCTTTCAAGACATTGCATGTTCTGGGGCTCCCCTCACTGTTCCCAGTGTAGCCTGAGGGTTTCTCTGCATCCCAGGGCTGTTGGAAGAAGTCACTCATTGTCTGGACAGGCAGACAAAAGGCCTCACTCCTGTACAGCTATGTAACCAACAACTCCATCTGGGCCAATTAGTGAGGATGAGTGTGGGTAGGCTGTGAAGGTCAGGAGAAAAAGACCTCTTTGTACCCCAAGCTATCTCTATCACCAGTGCTCTGTTTTGACAGGAAGCCTTCATTTATGCCATCACCCTTGGCAGGCCAAGTTTCCTGAACGTATCCTGCCTTTGTGAAACTATATTCCGGTGTATAGATACAGTGTTCACTATAATTCAGTAGTCCTTCTGACAGACAACTAGGGCACTAAACCTAATGGAATGTTTAATTGCAGGCGATGATGGGACTATGATGCCTCTCCTAGGTTTCTGGAACCTTGGAAAATCCAAGCACATGTCGGATATCACAAAGCTTCCTGTCATCTAGGGCTGGTAAAGCTCATCAGGTTTTGAAACATTTGACCTCTCCTAGGTGGGCCCTGGGTGGCTAGGTTTTGGGGTGGAACACAGGACCTGGGTGCTGAAGATGAGCTCAGTGCAGAAGCCCAGTGCTCTACCATTTGGTGTCACAGCTTCACTTCTGGTCTGTGTGTGTGTGTGTGTGTGTGTGTGTGTGTGTGTGTGTGTGTGTGTGTGTGTGTGTGTGTGTCCGTGTGCATGTGTGCATACACCAGTCTTGCAGATTGAACTTAGGACCCTAGCAGTGTACCTAGTTTATCTTGTACAAAGATATCTATCTCCCACTTGAGCCACAGAGACTTTTCAGGCTTTTTTCTAATGGTGTGGTCCTGAGAAATCATGCCCAGGGTTTCATATATGCAAAGCACTCTACACTTAAGGCCCATTCCCAGGCCTCTATTTCAGATTTGTTAGTTTGTTTCTGTCTTTTTCTTATTGTTGTTGTTGTCTGTTGTAGCAGTTAAAGTCTGGACCTGGGTGCTGTCCCTGAGTTCTTCAGCTCAAGTGTTGTGCTCTACCACTTGAGCCACAGCACCACTTCAGGTTTCCTTGTGGTTCATTGGAGTTAAGTATCTCAAGGACTTTCCTGCTCAGACTAGCTTTGAACCATGTTCCTCAGATCTCATCCTCCTGAGTAGCAAGGATGACAGGCATGAGCCACAAGCACCACACTTCCACTTCAGGTGTCTGGAGATAATTGTCTCATGGGACCTTTTGTGTTTGAGATAGTTTGGAACCCAGATCCTCAGATCTCAGCTTCCTGAGATGGCATGATGACAGACCTCAGCTATAGACCCCTAGGCTGTGGCACTCTGCTGCAAAGGGCTCCTTGGCTCCACGTGGTGGAGGGCTATCCATGAGCCCAGAGATAAGGGTCAGTGCCTAGGGCCCAAGTTCAAGATTCATGACTGAGAAAATACAGAACAAAACAATTGTCTGCATGAGACAACTCACTAGTCTTCAGTAATACATAATTTTGTCCATGCCATGGTGACACATCTGATCCACAATATACTTTTGTTTTTAAATCAAACTTCTTTTTTTTCTTTATTGTGAAAATACCATACAGTTACAATTACCTCGGCAAAGTATTGAACACATTTCTTAGTAAACATTGTTGCCTCCTTCTTTGTTTCACCTTCCTATCCCTTCTCCCTCACTCCCAGCCACCAAAGTTGTAAAGTTCGTTTTTAGACGTAATGAATTGTACATCTCATTGTGGCAATGGGTCCACCTGTATCCCTATTTAAACGATTTGCTTTTTCCCTTCCCCTCCACAAATTATACGAACATCAAATACAGTGAAAACAAGGGTTATACTGTGGGGGAGAGACCTACAATGCAACAAATAAATCATCCTATAAATATATTATAAACAACCGCATGAAATAAAAAGAAAACATTTGAATCCTTATGGTGTGGTTCATTTCGTCTAAGAGCAACATATCTGACATTACCTGCTTGTCTCATGCATATACTGGTTATTGCAAATAAGGAAAACCATAGGACCTATGTTTCTTTAGGCCTGTCTTACAACACTTAATATAATTTTTTCCAAGTCTTTCCATTTCCTAACAAATGTAGCAGTGTCATTTTTTCATATATATATATATATATATATATATATATATATATATATATCACATTTCGTCTGCAAAATCATCTGAGTTGTGGAGCTCTTACAAGGACCAGATGAATGAATGCACCCTATAAAGGACACAGCACGTGAAATTTTGCATGACTCCGCACACAGCACCCAATGTAGTACTCAGCACACTGCACCCTTTAAAGTACTCAGCACATAGCACACTGTGCAAGACTCAGCACAGAGCACCCTATGAAGGGCTCAGCACATAGCTCTATTCCATAAATTGTCATTAGAATTAGGGTGGTTTCATCAGTATCATCCTTCTTTGAGGAACATTTCACAAACCACACAAGATCACATCTAATGGTTTAGAGGGGTGTTTTTATTTGAGGGGGATTACCCATGGGGCTTGAACTCAAAGCATGTGGATACTGTTCTAATAACATTTGCTCAGGGCTAGAGCTCTGCCACTAGGAGCCACGTTTTGAAGGGTCTCACAGACTTCCTGCCAGGGCTGGGTTTTAAAGCCCCCAAACAGCTAGGATGATGGGGTTAAACCAGCCATCAGCGTCTGGTTCGGTGCAGCTGGGTTGCAGCAGTTTTCATATGGCTAAGTCAGGTTAAGTGGCAGCTGTCAGCGCCAGACTCCTAGCTTGCTCTGTGATTATGTATTTGAAGTCCTGTCCTTATATCATTGCAGGTAGAACATTCTACCTTTATTTTGGCAGCAGTCCTGGGGCTTGAATAAGGGCTTAGAAAATGTCCCTAAGTGTTGGTGCTGCAGGCTAGCATTCCCTTGATTGAAAAACAGCAGAACTTCTGGATTTTCTGTTTATGTGGCACTGAGAAATCCACCCCAGGGCTTCTTGCTTACTAGGCGAGCATTCAACCACCGAGCCCCAGGAGTGAATGAGGTATAAATAGATAGAGTTTCCTGTATATAAGTATTATATACACAAAAAGAGAGATGTCTGTATATTATTGAATTATAGATAATATTACTACCAATTATTAGGTTTTAAATTATGTCTCCATTTAATGATGTGTCCCAGTTGAACAATTAATAAAGCATTAATTAATAATTACTCAATATACTATTATTATTTATCATATATGTACATTCATCCATACATATAATTACATATTTTATAAATGAGACAAATTAAATTATGAATCGTGTGTTACTACCAATTAGTAGGTATTTAATTATGTCTCCATGTAATTTTTATTCTCATAATGCTCAATAAAATATTAATTAAACATCCAAGTCCTATAATTATTGCGTCTAAATTTATCCCAGAATGATTCACTACTAATTCAATCTGTTTTTCTTCCAACTATGTCATTTCTTACCTTTATGACATCCTATTGCATAGCATATAGATTTGCATATAATTTATACATCCTACCTGTCACCGAGCACTTTCAAAGAAGAGGAAAATGTGTCACCCTCGGCTTCTCACTCCATGATTACATTTTTGGCAGTGCTGGGATCTAAACTCAGGGCCTAGAAGGCTCAGTTCATGAA
The DNA here is from genome assembly GCF_024711535.1 of Dipodomys merriami. NCBI lineage: Eukaryota > Metazoa > Chordata > Mammalia > Rodentia > Heteromyidae > Dipodomys > Dipodomys merriami. The sequence continues at coordinate 141,245 of NW_027206117.1, forward strand.
TGGGTGACTGCCAGCACAGCAGCCTCTAGCCAATTCAGCTTCCAGGCAGTTCCCAGGCCCTGAGATCGAGCCCTGTATGTTGACTCCATATTGCACTTAGTGTAGTTATTCATTTTATTTTTTGTTTTATTCATTTATTTACCATTTATTTTATTGACTGTTATTACACATGAAACATTTACTACATTTATTACATAGGATATAGATTTGCCTATGTATGAAACTTCACACCCGACATCCAGGACTTTCACAGAAAAGGAAAACATGTGTCACCATAGGCTTCTTACTATATGATTCAATTTTTGTGAGTGCTGGCATCTGAACTCATAGCCTACAAGGCCCAATTCATGAATGGGTGAGTGTCAGCACACCAGGCTGGGGCATATAAAGCTTACAAAAGTTCCCAGAACCTGAGATCGAGACCCAGGTGTTGACAAAATAAGAACAGATTGACATGCAGATAGTAGTACACAAATAAATACAGATCTTTAAAGAGTGCCAGAGATGTCTATACATTCTTCAGTTATATATACTACATTCCTAGCAATTCTTGGGTATTTATTATGCCTCCATGTAATTAATATTTTTGTTTTCACCCTTAATGAAATATTAATTAAATCAACTTCTCTCCTGAAACTATTGCGTCCATGTAATTAATAGTAAACTTTTAATGTGTCAAAAATATCCATTAAAATCCATTGGCCTCCTAAAATCACTCTGTTTAATTATATAGTAGTATCATTCAAGAACAACTAATTCAACATTGACATTCATAAACTTCTATCGGTATTCCTATGTATAAGAACCAGACTCTTGGGATCTCCTGCATTGGTAGGGGTCAGGACCGGGCTTTGAACACAGGGCCTATGTGGCCGTGTTGGCCTATGGCTTCCTTGGTAGCCTGCCAGCCTTCAGCAATGCCAAGTTAGAAAAACTTTTCAGCCATGTCATTCAGACCCAGTATGGTCACCTTGCAAAGAAAACAAATGTAAAACCGGCAGCCATCTGCAAGTTGCCGATATTTTTTTGTTTTTGTTTTGTTTTGTTTTGTTTTTAATACCGTACAGAAGGGTTACAATTACATGGGCAAGATAATGAGTACATTTTTTTAATCCAACATCATTGCCTCCTCATATGTTTCCCCTTCCCATCCCTTCCCATACCCTCCCTGACACCCTACCAGGTCCTCCCCCCACCAATGTTGTAAAGTTCGTTTTTTGACATAATGACTTGTACATCTCATTGTTGCAATAGGTCCACCTGTATCCCTATTTAAACGATTTGGTATCCCTATTTAAACGATTTGTTTTTTCCCTACCCCTCCACAAATTATACCACCATCAAATGCAGTGAAAGCTTGGGTTATACCGTGGGAAAGGGACATACAAACAACATAGAAATCATCTTATAAATATGTTAGAAATAATTGAATAAAATAAAAATCCTTTTCAATACTTATCTTGGAGTTCATTTTCCTAACATCACCTTATCTGACCTTTTCTGCTTGACTCAGACATATACTAGTTATTGCAAATAAGGGAAACTTTATCTGTGTCGTTTTATTTCTTTTTATTCCTGTCAATCTTTGGGGCCCAGGAACCCAGGTTCGGCTGTGAGTCCAGTGGCTTCAACCCAGCCTGGAGTGATCAAAGCTGAGGCAGAGGGGGCTGGGAGGTGGCTCAGTGGTAGAGTGCTTGCCTTGCATGCATGAGGCCCAGGGTTCGATTCCTCAGCACCACATATGCAGAAAAAGCCGCAAGTGGTGCTGTGGCTCAAGTGGTAGATCACTAGCCTTGAGCTGAAGAGCTGAGGGACAGCACCCAGGGCCAGAGTTCAGGCCCCACAACCAGCAAAAAAAAAAAAAAAAAATGCTGCGGCAGAGTTGCCATGATCTGAGTTCAAGCCCTGTGCCTGACAAAATAAAAATAAATGAATAAACACATTAAAAATATTTTAAAAATTATGAGGCCCCATGGCTTGGAATTGATGCCATTTTTTTTCTGCCAGGCCTGGGATTTGATCTCAGGGTCTGGGAAATCTGCAGCATTGTGGGGGAAGGGGAAGCTCACCATGCTGGAAGACAAGAAAGTCAGGCCTGTTCCCAGGGCCTGAATTCAAGTCCTAGCACTTGAAACAATATTTTTATATATTTTAAATACATGATTTATATTTACAGTTTATTGCATATTGCGATTCATGTAGTTATTGATTTTATTTTGTGTTTTACTTATTAAGTATTTTAGTGAGTATGATTACACATATAATATTTTTACATCCTATTACATAGAACATAGATATGCCTACATATTATTCATCATTGCTGAGACCCAGGACTTTCGCTGATAAGGAAAACAAGTGGGAGAATTAGCCTCTTCCACCAGGATTAAGTTTTTGGCAGTTCTGTGATTTGAACTCTGGGCCTACAAGACCCACTTCATAAACGGGTCAATGTTAGCACACCAGTCTGATGCAAGTGAAGTTGGCGGGTAAATTTGAGGACCTGAGATCAAACCCTAGGAGTGGCCAATATATAAACAGATAGATGTGTAGATTGCAGTATGTGTGTGTATTTCCATATGCATATGCATCTATACATAAATGTATACCTAGACAGATAGACATTTGTATAGATTCTACTGCATAACTCTATATATAAGTGATGTCTATACCTTCTTTTTATATATTCTATTGCTACCTATTATTTGGTCTAAAATTATGAGTCCATTAATTAATCTCGGTAGAAGACTTAATTAAGTATTAATTCAATTAATCAATGACCTATATTTATTGTGTACAATCTTACACTAGATTGACTAGCTAATTAGTAATTCAATTAGTACATGCCAAACATTCTATTAGTCTTCCTATAGATAGGAATAGATAGGAATGAGTTTCCTAGCATCTTCAGCCATGTATAGGTGGCAGCCCCAGGATCAAACTCAGGGCCTAGATATCTGGATTGGGCTCAGGCTTCACTGACAGCCCCCAGCCTTAGGCCCTTCAAGGTCACGTACAATTTTCAAGTTGAGTTATTGAGACCCAGGGTTGTCACAGTGCAAAGGAAACAAAGGTAAAATGGGTGTATAAAACTTCCTGGTTTTTTCCTCCTCCATTTTTGTTGCTTTGATGTTTTTTTTGCCAGTGCTAGGAGTTGAAGTCGGGTCCTAGGATCCCTGGATCATCTGTGGGTGTAAATGCTGCACCCCAGCCTAGGGTAATCATAGTTTAAGAAACAATAAAGTGCTTCCTTCAGCAAAAGGATCTCAGGGACAATGTCTAGGCTCACAGTTCAAGCCTCAGGAGTGGCCACACAAAAAAGAGCCATTAAGTCTGTGTGTCTGTATATGTATGCATGTATTTCTATCGGAGAACATCCAAAGTCGCTATGAAGAGAGGAACCCAGACAGGAAATTTGCTTTGAATAGAATGACTTCATAGCACAGAGAGTGCTTTCAAGACAGTGCATGATCCTGGGATCCCTTCACTGTTTCCAGTGTAGCCTGAGGGTTTCTGCACACCCGAGGCTGTTGGAGGAAGTCTGCCTCATTGTTGGAACAGGCAGAAAAAAAGCTTCACTCCTGTTCAGCTTTCTAACAAAAAATTCATGTGGGGCAATTAGTGAGGATGAATGAGGGCAGGCTCTGAAGGCCAGGAGAAAAAGGCACCTAGCTCTCTCTCTCTCTCCGCAGTGCTCTGTTTTGACAGGAAGCCTTCATTTGTGCCACCTCCCATGGCAGGTCAAGTTTCCTGTACTCATCCTGTCTTTGTTAGACTATGTTCCAATATTGAAAAAAACTACTACAATTAATTCAAGAGTTCTTCTTGCAGACAACTAGGGAGCTGAACCTAATAATATTCCTAATTATCAAAGGGATAATTTGCACAAGTGCAAAATCACAATGCTTCTTGTCATCTAGAGCTGGTGAAGCTCATCATGTATTGAAACCTTTGCCATCTTCGAGTTGGGCCTTGGGTAGTAGACTTCGGGTTAAACACAGGATCAGGGTGCTGACCTTGAGCTCAGAGGAGAAGCTCTTTGCTTTACCATTTGGTGTCACTGCTTCATTTCTTGTATCTTTGTGTGTGTTGTGTGTGTGTGTGTGTGTGTGTGTGTGTGTGTGTGTGTGTGTGTGTGTGTGTGTGTGCAAGTGCATACACCAGACCTGGAGCTTTTATTCAGGACCTGAGCACTGTACCTCAGTTTCTCCTGTACAAGTACAGCACTCTACCACTTGAGCCACACAGCCAATTCAGGCTTTTTTTCTAGGGATGTGGTACTGAGGATTCAAGCCTAGGGTTTCACACATGCAAAGCATTCTACCCCTAAGACACATTCCCAGCACTCCACTTAAGGTTTCTTAATTTCTTTTCTTGTAAGTTGGAGGAGTTGACATCTGGGCCTGGGTGCTGTCTCTGAGCTCTTCAGCTCAAGTCTAACACTCTACCACTTGAGCTACAGCGCCCCTTCAGGCTTTCTGGTGTTTCTTTGGAGATAACCATCTCAAAGAATCACCTGCCAAGGCTGGCTTTGGACCATGATCCTCAGCTCTCAGGCTCCTGAATAGCTAGGATGAAAGGTGCGAGTCACTGGTACCCAGCTTCCACTTTAAGTTTCTAAGTTGTGAATAGGAGATAATAGTCTCATGGGACCGTTTGTTTCTGGGATAGTTTGGAACCCAAATCCTCAGCTTCCTGAGCAGGCAGGATGATAGACCTCAGCTAAAAGCACCTAAGCCGTGACACTTTGCTGCGTGGTAGAGTGCTAGCCCAAGAGGAAAATCAGCGCCTAGGCTTTGGGTTGAAGGTTCATGATGGATAAAACTAAACCAAACCAATTGTCAGCAGGAGACAAGTCACTAGAGTTCAGTACATACATAAATTTGGCTCTGCCTTGGGGACATATCTGAGCCTCAACTTTCTCATCTGCAAAATCATCTTACTTGTGGAGCTCTAACAAGGACCAGATGGAAGAATACACCCCATGAAGGACTCAGCACATAAAACCCTATGAAGGAATCAGGACCCAGCACCCCAGGAGGGACTCATCACATAGTTCTATCCCACAAGCTGTCATTAGAATTCAGGTGCTTTCATCAGTATCACGATTCTTTCAGAAAAATGTCAAAAAACACAAAAGTTCACATCTAATGGTTTAGAGGGGTGGTTAATTGGGGGGAGGGTCCTCAGCCTCGGGGATTGCACTCATAGGTTGAGGCTACTCTCCTAAGACCTTTTCCTCAACCCAAGAACTCTACCACTTTGAGCCTCAGCTCAGTGTCTCTCAGACTTCCTGCCAGGGCTGAGTACTCAAACCACCAGTTTCAGAACTCATCCCCGAGCAGCTAGGGGTGAGCCAGCAGTGTCTGGTTCCATGGATTTGGTTTGCAGCTGTTGACCTCTGGCTAAGTCAGGTTAGATGATATCCATCAGCTTCAGACTCCCGGCTTGCTCTGTCATGATGTATTTGAAATCCTGGCATTCTATACTTGCAGTCATAACTTTCTAACTTGTTTTTGGTGCTTCAGTGACAGCACCACTTCTGGCTTTACATACTAGGCAAACACACTACCATTGAGCCCCAGTAGTGACAAGTGTAGAAATATATATTTTTTGTTTTATATATATACATATATACATATAAAACAAGAGAGAGATGTCTGTATATTATTAAGTTATATATACTATTTTACTACCAATTATCAATAATTAAATTATTTCTTCCTTTATTTAGGTATCATGTTTGAATTCATAATAAAGTATTAATTGAAAATTAAGCAATGTACTATGGTTATTGTGTATAATTTTATAATATAAACATATACTAAGTACTAATGTAATTGTTACTTTGACAACATTCCATTCTTATCGCTGTCTATCGGAATGCATTTTTTAGGATCTCCTGACATTCGTATGTGGCGGGGATTTGAACCCCGGACCAATTTGCTGGTTTTGGTTATGGCTTCCCTGATAGCCCATCAAACTTCAGCAGTGCAAGGTCACATACACTTTCCGGGCCCTGTCATTTAGACCCAAGATGGTCACAATTCAAAGGAAAAAACTATGTAAAACCACCTTCTGGATCTTCCCGGTTTTATTCCTCTCCTTCTTTCACCCTCGTTTTTTTGTCAGTTGTCAGACAGAAGTCTTAGTCTGTGCACTGTCCCTCAACTCTTCAGCTTAAGGCTATCGTTCTACCACTTGAGCCATAGCAACACTTCCAGCTTTTTTCTGCTTATGTGTTGTTGAGGAATCGAACTCAGGACCTTATGCATGGAAGGCAAGCACTCTACTACTGAGCCCCCTTCCCAACACTTCACCTCTTTTGGCCACTCGAAAGATTTGAACTCAGGTCCTAGGATGGGCTGTGGGTCCAGAAGCTGCACCCCAGCCTAGAGTGATCAAGGCTGAGGCAGAGTTGCCACCAGCTGAGTACAAGGCCCGGGACTGGCTTGGAATTTGCACAATTTTTCTGGCAGGCCTGGGATTTGAATTCAGGGTCGGGGGAACTCTGTGGCACTGTGGGGGAGGGTAAGCTCACCGTCTTTGAAGACAAGAATTTCAGACCAGCTTCAAGGGCCTGAATTCAAGCCCCATCACTGGAAAAATAATACTAATATATGAGATCTTTTTACATACATGGGTTTACTCCATTTATTACCCTTCTTTATTCATTATTTATTTTCTTTAGCATTATTACATATATAACATTTTTTTCATTTATTATATCTTATCACATGGATATATTTGCATATGGATTATACATCATATTTAGATTTTATCAGAGAAGAAAAAAATGTGTCAAAATTGGCTTCTTATTGCACATATAAGCTTTTGGCATTGCTGGGATTTGAACTCACAGCCCACAATGCATAATTTATGAATGAGTCAGTTGTAGAACAAAAGCCTTTGGCAAACTGAGCTGCCAGCCAGTTCTGAGGACCTGGGATTAAGCCATAGTAGTGGGATATATATATATATATATATATATATATATGGATAGATAGATCCATAGATAGATAGATAGATAGATGTGTAGTTTGCTATATAGATGAGAGAGACAATGTGAGGATATTAAATTATATATATTGTGAATTATTAGTTATTAAATTAGGTCTCCATTTAATGCAGTATCATGGTTGAATATTTACTAAAGTATTAATGTAAAAGAAGTCAGTGTTCTTTAATTAGGAGAACCAAACCAGGGTGTTAGAATGGAAGACATAATCCAATAATTTTTGTGTGACATTCTATAACAGAATCATGAACTAACTGTCAATTTAATTCTAACTTTTATAAATGCCATTAAGCATTCCCATGGATAGGAATGATTTTCTCAAGATCTCCCTCCATTTGTAGGTGGTGGTCCTGGCATTCCAACTCCAGGCCTGAGTAGTTTACTCAGAAATGCAAACCATTAGAATGACACTGTGAGGATTTCAGACTGTCATGAGGAAAAATAGAACAAGAAGAAAAGAAACCCAAGTGGCAGTGGATCCTGCCTGTAATCCTAGCTCTTCAGGAGTCTGAGAGGTAGAGAATGACAATTTGAATTCAGTCGGGACAGGAAAGCCCAGGACAATCTTATTTCTAAGGGATTACAAGAATTAAAAATAAAACATGGCCGGGGCTGTTGCTCAAGGGCACTACCCTTGAGCAAAAGGAGCTCAGGGACTGTGCCTAGGCTCACACCCAGACTTGCAAAAAACAAAAACAAAAACAAAAAAAACAAAAAACAGTAACTCCATGTCTACCCATGTATGTATGAATGTATTTCTATCAGTTAAGATCCAGAGTCCCTATGTTGAAAGGCACACATCTAGGAAATTTGCTTTGAATAAAATGGTTTCATAGCACAAAGCGAGATCAAGACAGTGCATATTCCAGGGCTTAGCCTCAGGGTTTCTGTGCACCTCAGGCTTCTGGATGAAGTCTGCCTCATTGTTGGAACAGGCAGACAAAAGACCTCACTCCTGTACAGCTGTGTAACAAACAACTCCATCTGGGCCAATTAGTGAGGATGAGTGTGGGCGGGTTCTGAAGGCCAGGAGAAAAAGGCTTCTTTGTATCCAAAGCTATCTCTTTCCCCAGTGCTCTGTTTGGACAGGAAGCCTTCATTTGTACCACCTCCTGTGGCAGGCCAAGTTCCTTGTACTTATCCTGTCTTTGTTAGACTATGTCCCAGTGTTGAAACAAACTGCTACAATTAATTCAAGGGTCCTTCTGGCAGACAACTAGAGAGCTGAACCGAATTTAAAGATTCCTAATTGGTAAAGTTGCCTCCTTAGGTTTCCAGAAGCTCACTGAATCTAAGCACATGGGTAATACCACAATGCTTCCTGTCATCTAGGCTGGTGAAGCTCATCAGGTTTTGAAACCTTTGAGCTCTCCTAGTTGAGCCGTGGATGGCTAGCTTTTGGGGCTGAACACAGGGCCTGGGTGCTGACCATGAGCTCAGAACAGAAGCTCAGTGTTTTACCACAATTTGGTGTCACAGCTTCACTTCTGATCTTGCTCTCTCTCTCTCTCTCTCTCTCTCTCTCTCTCTCTCTCTCTCTCTCTCTCTCTCTCTCTCTCTCTCTCTCTCTCTCTCTCTCTCTCTCTCTCTCTCTCTCTCTCTCTCTCTCTCTCTCTCTCTCTCTCTCTCTCTCTCCATACATTTGTCCTGGAACTTGAATTCAGGACCTGAGCACTGTACCTGAGTTTCTCCTGTACCAGGATAGCACTCTACCACTTGAGCCTCAGAGCCACTTCAGGCTTTTTTTTTTTTAGTGATGTGATACTGAGGAATCAAAACCCAGGGATTCATACATGCAAAGCAGTCTAACCCCTCTTCTTCAAGTTTCTTTCTTTCTCTTCTTGTATGTTGGAGGAGTTGAAGTCTAGGCCTGGGTGCTGTCCTTCAATTCTTCAGCTAAAGCCAATTGCGCTACCACTTGAGCTACAGCATTTCTTCAGGTTTTTGTTGGGTCGCTAGAGAGTAGCGTCCATCTCAAGAATTTCCTGCCCAGACTGGCTTTGGACCCTGATCCTCAGCTCTCAGGCTCCTGAGTAGCTAGGAGGACAGGCATGAGGTAGTGGTGCCCAACTTCCACTTCAAGTTTCTAAGTGGTGAATAGGAGATAATATTCTCATGGGACACTTTGTGTCTGGGATAGTTTGGAACCCAGATTCTCAGATCTCAGCTTCTTGAGTAGGCAGGGTGACAGACCTCAGCTACAGATGCATAGATCATAACACTCTGTTGCAAGAGAGTCCTTGGCTCCACGTGGGAGGGCATTAGTCATGAGCCAAGAGGGAAGGGTCAGTGCCTAGGCCCTGAGTTCAAGGTTCACGACTGAGAAAAATAAACAATTTTCTGCAGGAGACAACTCACTAGATTTCAGTACATACATAATTTTGGTGAGCCTCAAGTTTCTCATCTGCACCATCATCTTACTTGTGGAGCTCTTACAAGGACCAGATGAAAGAATGAACCCCATGAAGGACTCAGCACACACCTCATGAAGGACTCATCACATAGCTGTATCCCACACGCAGACATTAGAATTAGGGTCCTTTCTTCGGTTTCAGCATTCTTTCAGAAACACGTCACAAGCCACACAAAATTCACATCTAATGATTTAGAGGGATGGGTTTTTTTGGGAGGTCTGGGAGTCAGCCACAGGGAATGCACTGGAAGGTTGGAGGTACTGTTCTCAAATCTTTTGCTCAAGGCTAAAGCTCTACCACTGTGAGCCACAGCTCAGAGTTTTGCAGACTTCTTGCAAGGGATGGGTTTTAAACCCACCAGTGTGAGATCTCAGCCCCTGAATATCTTGGATGACAGGGCTGAGTGAACTAGCAGCATCTGGCTCCGTGGGGCTGGGTGGTAGTGATTTACTTCTGGCTGTCAGTTTAGATGTCAGCTGTCAGCACCAGACTCCTGGTTTGCTCTGTAAGGAGGTATTTGAAATCCTATACTTATACCATTGAAGTTAGAACATTCTATTTTCTTTTTTTTTGGTGCCAGTCCTGGGTCTTGAGTAAGGGTCTAGACATAGTCCCTAAGCTTTTATGCTCAAAGCTAGTGCTCGACTGCTTGATCAACAGCATGACTTCCAGATTTTTCTGTGCATGCGGTAGTGAGGAATCGAACCCAGGGATTTGTACATACTAGGCAAGCACCCAACCACTGAGCCCCGGGAGTGACGAGTATGAACAGATAAATGTGTAGATTGGTTGACAGATAAATGGATGTATATGTGTATAACAAGAGAGAGATGACTGTATACTATGTAACTGCATATAAACTATTACTACCAATTATTGGCAATTAAATTATTCCTTCCTTTTTAAAGTATCATGATTGAATATAGAATAAAATATTAATTGAAAATTAGTCAATGTAGTATAATTGTTGTGTATAATTTTATAATATAGTCGTACACTAACTACTAATTTAATTGTTACTTTTATAACATTCCATTCCTATGGATGCATATGGGAATGGGTTTATTAGATTCTCCCACCATTCATTAGTGGCAGTCCTGGGATTCGACCTCCAGACCTAATTTGCCAGTTTTGGCTATGGCTTCCTGAATAGCTGCCAAACATCAGCAATGCAAGGTCATGTACACTTTCTGGGCATTGGCATTTAGACTCAGGATGGTAACAATACAAAGGAAATAAAAAGGTAAAACTACTTTCTTGAACTTCTCAGTATTATGCTTCTCCTTTTTATTTTTTATATTTTTTGCCTGTCCGGAGATTTGAACTCAGGTCCTAGGATCCCAGTGCTGGCAGTGGCAGAGATGCCAAGACCTGACTTCAATCCCCGTACATGGCAATAATAATAATAATAATAATTATTATTATTATTATTATTATTATTATAATTATAATTATAATTATAATTATAATAATTAGACCCTGGCTTGAATTTGCACAATTTTTCTGGTAGGCATGGGATTTGAACTCAGGGTCTGGGCAACTCTGTGACAATGTGGGTGAAGGGCAATGGCTCACTGTCCTTGAAGACAAGAAATTCAGACCAGTTCCTAGGACCTGAATTGAATCCCAGCCCTGGAAAAATTAATGTTCATATATGAGATCTATTTATATACATGGGTTTACTGCATTGACATTTATTACCCTTATTTATTTAGTATTATTACACATATAACATTCCTTTTAGTATATCATACCACATAGGATATATTTTATACATCATACTGAGACCAAGGACTTTCTCAGAGAAGGAAAACAATGTGTCAAAATTGGCTTCTTACTACAAAGAATCAATTTTTGGCCATCCTGGGATTTCAACTCACAGACTACAATGCCCAATCCATAAATGGGGTCACAGTCTTAGCAGACCAGACTCTGGCAAACTGAGCTGCCAGGGAGCTCAGAGGACCTATGATCAAGCCCCACTATTCCCATGGGACTAGTGGGGCTTGATCATAGGTATGATGATATATGTATATTTATTTATATATATATATGTAAATATACATATCTATCATATATATACACATCTATCATCATATATATGTATATTTATATATAAATATACATATATACATATATATGTTGATAGATGTGTAGATTGAGATATATATTTATGTATATATATACATATATATATAGAGAGAGAGGGACTGTGAGGATATTAAATTATATATATTATTACCAATTATTAGCTATTAAATTATGTTTCCATTTAATGAAGTATCCTGGTTGAATACATATGAAAGCATTAAATAAAAATTAGTCAATATCCTTAATCATACCATGATGCTAGAATGGATGATATAAATCCAATACTTATTCTGTGGCATTCTAAAATAGAATCATGAAGCCACTGCACATTTAATTATTACTTTTATAATATTGCATTAGCATTCACATGAACAGGAATGAGTTTGTCAGGATCTCCCTCCATTTGTGGGTGGCAGACCTAGCAATCAAACTCCAAGCCTGAGTGGTTTAATTTGAATGCAATCCATTGGAATGACACCGTGAAGATTTCAGATTGTTATGAATAAAAAAAAAAAGTACAAGAAGAAAAGAAAGCAAGTTGTCAGTGGCTCCTGCCTGTAATCCTAGCTCCTTAGGAGGCTGAGATGTAAAGAATGCCAATTTCAATTCAGCCGGGGTGGGAAAGTCCATGATACCCTTCTTTCTAAGAGGTCACATGAAAAAGAAAAACCATGAATGTGTCTGTGGCTCAAGGGCAGAGTGCTACACTTCAGCAAAAGGAGCTCAGGGAGAGATCCTAGGCTCATAGTACAACCACAGATCTGCCAAAAAACATAGGAGGCAATAACTCCTTGTATCTTTGTATGGATGATGAGCATTCAGCAGGTTGCCCATGCCCAGGCACCCAACCTGGGCAAGCTAGGACAAGCCCTCAGAGAGTACTAAGTCTGAGCTGGCAACTTGAACAAAGCATCCTTCTCTGCCATTTAAAAAACGGAAGCCTTATGTTCTGGCTGAGGTGTCCCATTGGGACACCTAGAAGCCAGACACTGCCTCCAGGGAGACCACAGTTCTAGGCTATAGTAGTTGTCGAAGATTCTGGCTTCATATACTCTATCCCTCTGTATGATGTGAGCCTAGACTTCCGGGGCCTGGTGGCTATCACTCATTTATCATTCCTCATTTCCAAGTCACAGGCTGGTCCCAAATATTGGCAAAGATATGAAATAGTCAGCGATTTCTACAATTAAAGGGATAAGTTAATAAACCCCACCCTCATAACTCCCATGAGAAGTGAGCCTTGGATTGTGGGTTGTGTATGTGGCTTAGTGGTAGAGTGCTTACATAGCACGTATGCATGAAGCCTTGGGTTCTATTCCTCAGTAACACAGAAACAGAAAAAGCCAAAAGTGGCACTAGGGCTTAAGTGGTAGTGTGCTAGCCTTGAGCAAAATAAGCTCAGGAACATGTCCACACCCTGAGTTCAAGCCCCAAGACTGGCAAAACAAAAGTCAGCCTGGTGAGATATATTGTTCTGGGACTCAGAGGAGGTCCGACATTATAGGTAAGAGGTAGGGTAAAGGGCAGGTGCTGGGGGCTCACCCCTGTAATATTAGCTGATTAGGAGGCTGAGATTTGAGGATGACAATTGCAAGCAACCAAGTCTATATGAGACACTTTCCTCCAATTAAACACCCAAAAATCCAGAAGTAGAGCTGTGGTTCAAGTAGAGCGCCAGCCTTGAGCACAAAGGCTCAGGGATAGAATAGCATCCAGGCCATGAATTCAAACCCTAGGAATGGCACACACATGCGCGCGCGCACACACACACACACACACACACACACACACACACACACACACACACACACACACACATCAAGATTGAGCATTTGCCAGTCAGCCTGCACAAGTTCCATCTCTAGAAACTTAATACTAAAAAAAAAAGAGAGGGAGATTGGAAGGAAAGACTTGCTCCACGAGGTGATATAACCAGTGCCAAAATTCCACAGGAGTTCTAAGATGTGAAAGAGGACAGAGAGCCTCAGGCAGAAAGTCCAGCATGGGCAACGGTCCTGAGGTGTGGTTTAGAGCAGGTGGTGTGGGTGGAATGAAGGTTTTGTGGCTTCAGACAAGTCTGGCAGGACATTCAAGGCTGTGTCAAGGTTTGTACTTGAGTCACATGTAGAGCAGAGGTTGGGATCCCAGATTGGGGCCCAGGAGGAAGATTAGCTTGTCTTTTCACCATGGACCCCAGCCATTTCCTGTGGCTGGCAGCCTATTTTTCATAGCTCCTGACCCTCAGGCCTCCTTTGCATGGAGGAATCAGGGCAAATGCAGGGAAGAACACTTGCTTAAGAAAAGCTTCTAGGAACTGAGAAGGTGTTTCAGTGGTAGTGCTTGCTTGAGGCTCTGGGTTCGATTCCTCAGTACCACATAAGCAAAAAAGAAAAAGGCTGGAAGTAGTGCTGTGGCTCAAGTGGTAGAGCGCTAGCTTTGAGCTGAAGAGCTGAGGGACAGCGCCCAGGCCCAGAGTTCAGGCCCCATGACTGGACTCCCCACCTCAAAAAAAGCTAGCTTCTAGCCTAATGCCACTAGTGGCACAACCCCTGTAAATCCTAGCTACTCAGGAGACTGAGATCAGAGGGAGGAAAGTTGCTAAGACCCTTCTTGCCGCTGAACTACCAAAAGCCAGAAATGGAGCTGTAGCTCAAGTGATACAGTGCCAGCATTGAGGGAAAAAATTAAGAGACCAAATCCCAGACCCTGAATTCAAGCCCCAGTACTGGCACCTAAAAATATAAAGTAAAGCTTTCAGGAGCTCCTAGTCCACTGTAGTGAAACTCCTAGCACCGGTGGCTCACACCTGTCCTCCTAGTTCCTCAGGAGGCTGAGACCTGAGGATCGCGGTTCAAAGCCAGCCCAGGCCAGAAAGTCCAGGAGACTCTGATCTCCAAGGAACCTCCAGAAAACTGGAAGTGGCGCTGTGGCTCAAGTGGTAAGCTGAAGAGCTGGGGGACATCTCCCAGGCCCAGAGTTCAAGCCGCATGAACAGCACCTGGCCTGCTTGGACCTCACTCTGTGGCAGAGTACTTTCCAGTGTGCCCCTGAGGGTCTCCCAATGTCTAGGTGTCCCACCAGTCTTCAGAGCAGCCTCTTTGGAGGTCTTTTCGTACAGAGTAGGCCACAGTATCAGAGAAAGGTCAAGCCTTGGGGCACGGAGGTCTTCGGTCAAGTCATCAGAATGGCATCTGTCAAAGGTGCACTATGGATCTGAGCAGTAAATCGACATCTCATACCAGGGTTCTGGACCAACAGGGGCAGGAGCTGCAGGTAATGCCCACTCATGCAAGTATCATAAAAGTGTGAATCTGTCAGGCACACCTTTGACGGGTGTTGAGTTGGGCTAATGAAAGACTTGTAGGCTCAGGAATCCACAGGTGGCTGGCTGCTGCTTGTAGCAGTCACTACCCCTGGAGTCCCAGGGCTTGGAGCCCTGCTTTCCTCACCAGTGCTCAGGGGCAGATGAACGTCTGCAATCGTGGGCCAACTAAAAAGGAGCATCCATAGTTTCCTTCTCTTGGTCCTGTGTCCCTATGCATGGATGGAGGGGCAGGTCCCATGGAATTTACTGCCATGACCCAGACCCCTCAACCCAAGAAGGACTTAGGGAGAAACAACTTGATCTGCCTTGAGACTTTACTATGATTATGCCTCAGGACTACCCACAGTTCTACCTCAGCTCATCATTAACACCTCTGTGTGTGTGTGTGTGTGTGTGTGTGTGTGTGTGTGTGTGTGTGTGTGTATGTGTGTGCATGCATGTGTGAGTGCACATATTGGTACAGGATTTTAACTCAGGGCCTGGGCTCTTTCCCTGAGTTTTTTTCATTGAGGGCTAGCACTCTACAACTTGAGCCACAGCTTTTCTTCCAGCTTTCTGTGGTTATTTGCAGAAGAGAGTCTCATAGACTTTTCTATCTGGGCTGCCACTGAATGGCAATCCTCATATCTCAGCCTCTGAGGAGATAGGAATATGAGAGAATGAGCTGTTAGTATCTAACCGGCCACAGTTTCCTTCTTGGATAAAACAGAGTACCTCTCTGTCCCAGCCAAGCACCCATGTACAGCTACCCCTCCAACCCAGGCTTCAGACAAAACATACCCTCCCCTGAGGACAAAGAAATGGGATCAGGTTTGAGCTTTAGGTTCTCCACACAGTCAGGGGCTGCTAGGAGCTGATGTAGAGGTCAGAGGTCTAGGCCAGGGCAAGTAGACAGCTGTTAGAACAGAAGAGCATATGAAAAGACATCCTTGCAGCTGGGTGGCAGTGGCTCATGCCTATAATCCTAGCTATTCAAGGCTGACACCTGAGGATCAATCAAGATTCAAAGTTAGCCTGGGTACACTCTTATCTCCAATGAATCATCAAAAAGCTGGGAAGCGGAGCTACACTAGTTCACATGGTACAGCACCAACCTTGTGCAAACAAGCTAAAGGATAGCACCTAGGCTCTGAGTTCAAGCCCCGGTAAACACACACACACACACAAACACACACACACAACACACACACACACACACACACACACACACACACAAACACACACACACACAAACAGAGTAACATCTTTAGCAGGTGCCAATGTCTCATACAGCTATCCAGCTACTCAATAGGCTGAGCTCTTAGGATGGCAGCTTGAAGCCAGCCCAGGCAAGAAAGTCCGTGAGACTCTTCTCTCCACTAAAGTACTAAAAAAGATGAAAGGTGAGCTGTGATTCAAGTTGTAGAGTGTTATCTTAGGGACAGGGCCTAGGCCCTGAGTTCCAGCTCTGAGATTTTGGTTTTTTTTTTTTTTTTGGTGGGGGGTGTCTGGTCATGGGGCCTGAACTCTGGGTCTGGGCACTGTCCCTCAGCTCTTCAGCTCAAGGCTAGCCCTCTACCACTTGAGCCACAGCGTCATTTCTGGCTTTTTCTTTTTTGCTTATGTGGTGCTGAGGAATCGAACCCAGGGCCTCAGGCATGCAAGGCAAGTGCTCTACCACTGAGACACCTTCCCAGCCCTCTGTGATTTTTTAAAATAGAAACGCTTTGCCATCCCCAACCCCACAGGCCATAAATCCAGATTTTGGTCATCCTAGATCTCACTTCCATTCCTGCTACTTCCACAGAACTGCCACAAGTAGCCGATGTGTGGCTAGCACTGAGTTAAGAATTGAACTTACACAAGGGGGACATAACCAGGTCAAGGCTAATGCCCCAGAACATTGAGGTACTGGCCATCCCAGTCTCTCACCCCCTGTACCCTGACTCTGGAATCTAGTCTGTGCCTCTGTATTATGGTTATCTGGAACTGTTTAGAAGGACCTGAGAGGCCCAGCTGGGTGGGGGAAGATAGACTTTCCTGTGATAAGTTACATTTACATTTCCTAGACACTAATGGATACTTCCAAGACAACTTGGCCTTACCTTCCATGTAGCCCCAGATCCTCCATGTTTAGGCAGCTTTCAGTCAGCTATCAGGCTGAAGTTGGCCAGAGCCATTGGCAACCACCCTTCCCCCACTCCACTGCCAGCCTGCTAAGATGGACATGCATCCAGAGGCCCAGCTGAGGAATAGGAAAGGACATGGCATGACCGACATCCTCCCGTCCAGGGGCAGGGGAGAACCTATGCCAGCTGGCCCTGCTGATCCAGAATCCTCTGGAGGCGGCCAAATTTATGGACAGCCAGATTGGGCCCCAACAGAAAGCTAGAATATACAGGTATCTGCCAATTTAGGACTCATTGTAGACCCAGATAGGGGGCTAAAGGCAGGGTGCCATGGAGGAGGGGCTCCCTCTGAAATCAGGAAGAGGCAGACAGGCGCCCAGGAAGGGGACAGAGTAAGATGAGGGGAAAATATACACACACACACACACACACACACACACACACACACACACACACACACACACACATACATACACAGGGGTAGCCCAAGGACTCAGCAGTCCCTGAGCACCTGAACATCTCAACCCCTGAGAAGATAGCTCTACGATACTCAGACCAACTGTAGACAAAACTCAGTCTCTCACACGTCTGGAATGGCTCATAACATAGCATCGCATTTCCTACTGTACACAATGGAATGCAGAAAATTCAGCTACCTTATTTTTGGTTGTTGGTCATGGGGTTTGAACTTTGGGCCTTCACACAGTCCTTTAGCTCTTCAGCTAAAGGTGCGTGCTCTACCATTGGAGCCATAGCACCACTTCCGGTTATCTGGTAATTCAAATCCACCCTAAGCTGGCTTTGATCCGCAATCCCCAGATCTCAGTCTCCTGAGTAGCTAGGATTACAGTTGAGCCAATGGCAGCACCTGGCTTCAGTTACCTTCTTATACCCAGGGGAAACCCAACTTGTCAGGCTACAAGTAACATGCAATCCTTCGCTTCAGACTTTGACACCAGCACCCAACACCACACTTCCATGGATGGAGAGAAAAAAAATTGACACTACCCTCCCATCCCTGCTAACATTCACTCCACTCTCTGCCTAAGACAGGCCACAACCTCTGGAGTTCTTGGTAAGGCAACGCCCATCCTTCTGTGATTTTACACTTAGGCAAAACAGGGGAGATCTTACAAATTTCTGTACATTGAGGCCAGCACCTGTTCTCCCAACCACAGCACCCCCACTCCTTCACCATCTCTTACAGGCAAGGGGTGTCTTTCTGGTTTTTTTTTTTGGTTGAGGGGCTTGAACTCAGGGCTTGGTACTGTCTCCAATGATGATTTTTACTCAAGTCCAGTGCTCTACCATTTGAGCCATGGAACCACTTCCAGTTGGAGACTGGAGATGAGACTCTCATGGGACTTTCCTGCCTGAGCTGGGAAACGGGATCCTCTGGATCTCAGCCTCCCAAATAGCCAGAATGACAGGTGTGAGACACCAGCCCAGGGCTTATGGTGTCTCATTCTTTAGTATTTCCTCCTAGTCCTCCTCTAGACACTACCACCTAGATACTCTTCTACCGCCCTCAGGGACAGCAAAGGGAGGCTTGGAATCTGGGTAGGTCCATATGCATTAAAGGGTCCCCTCCACATCTCTACCCCTCTCTAAGCTCCCATCTGCCTCCTGTGGATGGCCTGGTCATCCGGAGCAGATCATACCCACTATGACTCTGGGGCCTGCCTGTATCCCCCTGCCCCACCCAACAGGCACCTTAGTATTTCTTGGGCCAGCTGCTTCATGTCCTGTTGGCAGATATTGGGAGGGTTGCTGATAACCGGGTCCAGGTGTTCAGGGCAGAAGGAGTGTCCAGTTCCCCTCTGTCAATGAAGGAGACACAAAGCATGGATGGATCTACTAAGAATTACAGGGCATAGCCATCCACCCATCACCAAGGTCACTTTGATAGCTGTTTTATGTTGACAGTCCTGGGGCTTGATCTCGGGGCCTGAGTGCTGTGTTGGAGCTTCTTTTGATGGAGGTGACGCTCTTCCACCTGAGCCAAGGTGCCACTTCCGACTTTTTCTCTGTGTATGTGGGACATAGGAATTGAATCAAGGGTTTCCTGTGTGCTAGCGAGCCCAATACTGCTAAGACACAATTCCAACCTTGGATAGGTGTTTTTCTGTGACCCCTTGTCCCTGTCTCGGGGCAGTCTTGCACATCTGTACCGAGTTTCTCAGCAGCATCCATGGCTGGAAATGATCATGCTCAGCTATGTTGTCCTATATCTACAGTATCTTTGCACTCTGTGCTTCCTGTATGTTCCTCCTTGTTAAGTAAGATCCCCTTTCTAGTCCTACTTCTATGAAGCCCACTCCAATTGTCCTGGCAGAGAGGGATCTTCATTCTGCAGGCTGCTGGCCTTGTCACGCTCTGCCTTCTGGCTGGTGTGGATTGAGAGTGCATGAAGGAGAAGGCCTGGCTTCCACCACCCACTTTTTGAAGGCTCTCATACACTACCCTGGGACCGCTGCTGTACCATATTCCATGAGAGGTCACGCGAGGCCCAGGCAGTATGGGGCAACAAGATGAGGCCATATTTTTGTGGGGGCTTGAACTCAGGATCTGGGAGCTCTCTCTCTCTGAGTTTTCGTGCTCAAGGCTACTGCTCTACCCCTGGAGCCACAGCTCCACATCTGGCTTCTTGGTGCTTCCATGGAGAGAAGAGTCTCTCTGGCTTTCTATCTTATGGCTAGCTTTGATCTTTGATGCTTAGATCTCTGCCTGCCAAGTCACCAGGATGTCAGGCTTGAGCCTGAGCCAGAGGTGATGGGCACCAGAGCCTTTCTTTTGAGCTTCTGTTTATCTCGTGTCAACTAGCAAGCCCCAGTTAAAATAGTCAATTTCAGGGGTTCAAGTTTGTCTCCTAGATTAGGTAATCCAAGGAGATAAAGTGTCTTTGGAAAAGGCTACTTTGAATTGAATTGGCATAGGTGAGTGTCTGTGTGTGTGTGTGTGTGTGTGTGTGTGTGTGTGAGAGAGAGAGAGAGAGAGAGAGAGAGAGAGAGAGAGAGAGAGAGAGAGAGAGAGAGAGAGAGAGAGAGAGAGAGAGAGAGAGAGAGAGAGAGACGGTTTGAGTTTCAGGGATATCTACCCCCATCTCTGCGGTGTCTCATCCTCCCATTGGTGAGTCCATCCTGGATCCCCACCCCAAGGAAGGTGGTTAGGGAGAGTATGTAAGGTCACATCGAGTGGAATGATCTGAATTTTATCCTGCAACTGAAGCCTGGAGAGGTAATGGAGAGAAGGAGCGGTTTAGAGGAACATCAAAGGAAGCCCCTTATCTTTGGCTACAATTACCAGAGAGAAGACTGAATCCATCCTTTTTGGCAGTAAGATAACACGTGCCCACTATTCATTTATTTTATTTTATTTTTGTGAGTCCTAGGTCTTGGATTCAGGGCCTGGGTGTCATTCCTGAGTTTCTTTTTCTCAAGGCTGAGGCTCTACCACTTGAGCCACAGCACCACATCTGGCTTTTTTGTGTATGGGGGGAGGTTGTTTATGGGAGATAAGAATCTGACAGACTCTTCTGCCCGGGCTGGTCCTGAGTCACAACCATCAGACCTCAGCCTCTGAATAACCAGAATGACAGGTGGGAGCCACCAGCACCTGACTGCCACCATCCATTTATAATCCCCTAGGGCCAGTTCTTTGCCACCCACACTGCACCCCCCTTGTGGTGAGTGGGAAGCCGACATGGGTGGGTTTTATACTTCAACAGCCTACCTACCTGTGAGTATTGTTCCAGGTCAGTCTGATGGCAGCTTCCTCCTTATTGACAGCAATGACTTGGCTCTGTCACAAGAACAAATGTCCCCCAAGAGGTGTCAGGCCTAGGGTCTTTCCTCTGCATATTGCCCCTCCACCCCAAAATAACACACTCTAGCAAAGCAAAGTAGACATAGAGTGGATTCATTTTCTTATAACCAGGATCTGGCGAGATAAGTGGTGGTGAGGATCAGAGGCCCGGGATCGTGCTGGGTGGGAGGACAACGCAAAGCCTCCGTATCCACTTTCTTTTAACTGTCTTAGCAGAGGGTAGTGGGGAAGGACTCACGGGAGGGATGGACGATGAATATCCAACACTGTCTAACCCGGGCACAGTTTGGCTTACCTCAGGGAGGTATTTCCATAGGCGGAGGAGACAGCTCCTGACCTACAGCCCACCTCCAGAATGGGAGGACCACCTTGAGTCCAGCCACATGGGGACCCTGGGCCACCTCCTCCAGCACCCATTCAACCAGTTCCTATGTGAGAGAGATAGGTAGGGAGAGAGACAGAGACAGAGACAGAGTCAGAAAATGTGAGAGAGAGAGAAAGAAAGAAAGAAAGAAAGAAAAAAAGAAAGAAAGAAAGAAAGAAAGAAAGAAAGAGAAAAAGAGAGAGAGAAAGAAAGAAAGAAAGAAAGAAAGAAAGGAAGAAAGAAAGAAAGGAAGAAAGAAAGAGAAAGAAAGAAAGAAAGAAAGAGATAGAAAGAAAGAAAGAAAGAGATAGAAAGAAAGAAAGAGATAGAAAGAAAGAAAGAAAGAGAAAGAAAGAAAGAAAGAAAGAAAGAAAGAAAGAAAGAAAGAAAGAAAGAAAGAAAGAAAGAAAGAAAGAAAGAAAATCCGAATTATACTTTAGCCAGGTGTCAGTGGCACAGGACTAT
The DNA here is from genome assembly GCF_024711535.1 of Dipodomys merriami. Lineage (NCBI taxonomy): Eukaryota > Metazoa > Chordata > Mammalia > Rodentia > Heteromyidae > Dipodomys > Dipodomys merriami. Next base: position 162,852 of record NW_027206117.1, read on the forward strand.
AATGCTAACCACACAGGAGGCTGAGATATGAGGATCATGGTTCATAGCCAGCCCAGGCAGGAACGTTTGTGAGACACTTATCTTCAAAGAACCACCAGAAATTTGGATGTGATGCTGTGGCTTAAATGGTAGAGCGCTAGCCTTTATCTGAAGAGCTCGGGGACAGTGCCCAGGTCCAGAGTTCAAGCCTCACAACTGACAAGAAGTGGACTTGCCACCACAAGAAGTGGACTGAATAACACCCACTGTCCTAGGGAACATGGCAGAGAAGTCAGGCTGAGCTTGCTGCCAGTTAGGGGTCATGAGTAGGTCACCTAGCGTCTCCATGCCTCATTTTCCCCAGCTGCAAAACTGAGCACAGTTAAGGATCCCTTTCCTCATGGCGATAGGGTAAGGATGAAAGAGAGCCATGTTTTGTTTCATAATCCCGTACTAGTTGCACGATAAATAACAGGCCCCATCTGAGCGCTTTCTGGGTATCTTCCTGTCATATGCTCACAGAATTGCCAAGAACCATATCTGACAGCCTCTCCCTCTATGCCTGCCTCTGCCCCAGAGATGCTCTTGTATTGATTCCTTGTTTCCTCACAACTGTCTCAGGAGGAGACTGAGGACCAATGGTCGAGGCCAATCCAGAGCTTCACCTTAGGTCAAGAATCGGCTGCCATGGACTGAGTTTGGGACAATCCATCTAAACCAATGACTGAGCGTGAAGCTACATGTCTAGCATTCCAACTAAAGAGGACCAGGCCTGCTGGCGAATGCCTGTCACAGATAGGAGGGCTGCGATCCAGCCCAGCCTGAGTATATATTATCTATCTCGGAAATGTCCAAGACATACAGGCTTAGCTCACATGGTAAAAGACCTGACTGGCAAGCCTAAGGCCTTGAGTACAAACCTTAATATACCAAAAAAAAAAAAATTAGAGGCCTTGTGCCAGAGGCTCATGCATGTAATTCTAGCTATTCAGGATACTGAAATCTCAAAATTAGAGGTCAAGATTTAAAATAGGGTTGGCTTCACCCATGAATCGTCATTATGAGAAGACCCAGACTCTGACCCATACCAGTGCACTCCATACTAACAGGGCTCACATCCTTACTAAGGGCTGGCTATGCTGTCTGTCAACCTGGGGAGTCACCCTCTGTGGGCCCCACCCCCAGGTCCTCCTAAGCTCTCTCTGCCAACAACCAGGCCTAAGGGAGTAGACATCTCCAGGGCACACAGATCCTTTGGTCTTATAATTTAATGGTGCTGAGTTCCCTTCAAGTGTTCCACCCTTCCAGGCCCCTAAACCTAAGCCCATGCATCCCCCACAGATAGCAGTTATAAGTTACCAAAGGGTCCAGTGCTCCGTGTTACAACCCACTTCTACACACCCATACACACACACACACACACACACACACACACACACACACACACACACACACACACACATACACAAAAAGCCAGCACGGGTGGCTCATGTCTGTCATCCTAGCTACTCAGGAGGCTGAGATCTGAGGATCACAGTTCAAAGCCTGCCCATGCAGGAAAGACTGTGTGGCTCCTATCTACAGTGAACCACCAAATAGCCAGAGGTGGAGCTGTGGCTCAAGTGTCAGAGCACTAGCTTTGAGCACAATAGCTCAGGAACAGCACCTAGGCCCTGAGTCCAAGGCCCAGTTCTACCTCCAAACACACACACAGACACAGACACAGACACACACAGACACACACAGACACACAGACAGAGACACACAGACACACAGACACACAGACACACACACACACACACACACACACAGCCCAAAGCTTCAGTAGTTTCTGAGAAGAGAACCATGAACTCCCTCCATTAGGATCACATCCCACCCCCGAGAAGGTGGCACTGCCGACTTCAGACCCACTGTAGATAAAACATTAAGCTTCTCACATACCAGGAATGTCTCATAGCCCAGGATGTCATTTCCTACTGTACACACTGCTATGTGGAAAACTTAGTTACCTCTTTTTTTGTTGTTGATCATGGGATTTGAACTCTGGGCCAGGGCACTGTCCCTCAGTTCTGCAGCTGAAGGTGAGCACTCTCCCACTTGAGCCACAGTGCCTATTCTCTGGTGGTCCATTGGACATCAAGTCTCGCAGAACTTTTCTGCCCAGGCTGGCTTTAAACCGTGATCCACAGATCTCAGTTCCTGAGTAACTAGGATGACAGCCATGAGTTACTGGCAGCCGGCCAAAGATACTTTTCCATGCCTTTCATCCTATCTCCTCAGGAGAGTGAGATCTGAGGACTGCAGTTGGATGCAACCCTTAACTGCAAAGTCTATGAGAATTCTTTATGTACAATTAAACACCCAAAAAAGTTGTAAGTGGAGCTGTGGCTCAAATGTAGAGTGCTAGCTTTTAGCATCAAAGACAAGGGATAGGACCCAGTCTCTAGTTTCAAGCTTTTTCTAGCAAAGTCCCACCGAAGAAAAGGAAGCAGATGGGCACACCAGAGCTCAAAGCTCACACATATACTCAAGACTCCCAGAACAGACCCAATCCTGCTCTGATTCTCTAGATTCTATGTCCTATATCATGGCAGTCTTAGATGGGACTGACCATGCACCGTTAGGACGTTCAAGTACAAACTCATACTGAGGATCCCTGAACTTATCAGAGACTCAGGATCTCTCACTGTCCTGCATTGACACTGGGCAATGAGGTGAGGTCTAGTTATCCAACCACAGGATGTGGGAATGAAAGGATTTCACAGCCAAGGGAAGAAGACAGGAGGGCTCTACGTCCCTCTCTCTCGGGAAGGAGAAAAGGGCTGATCCATCCCAGCAATGTTCCTGGGTTGTGAGTATTCTCAAAAACAACCCTGCTCAGAGCCCAGGGTCTCTGGTTTTCCCACCAGCCTCTAACCAAGCCTGCCCCACCTTCAGTTGGCCCTCTCTGAATGCCAGATCTGCCATCTAGACTAAAGGCTGAGCCAGAAGAGAGACCCACCTCTGCCTCTGAGAATGGCAGTCAAGAGGTCTTAGTGCCCCCTAGAGGAAGTCTCGGGGCTTCATGGGTCCCGACTCCAGCCCTCATTTCCTGTCTGTCCTGTGCCAGTGGCACACTGACCTCTGTCTCTGGTGGAGGAATGAACACTGGGGGTGTTGTAAAGCCTAACTCTGAAATCCTTACCCAAAAGACCACCAGAGACCGTCACCATGTAAAAGCAAAGGAGTCTTTATTGGAAGCTTGATCTTGGTCCCCCCAGTGTACATGGCAGCAGCCCATGATGCTGAGAGGCCCCAAGCCCATGGTTACAACACTTTTTATACACTTTTTTAGGGAAGGTAGGGCTTCACATACATCATAATTTCTTGTAACCAATCACTACAAACCCCAGGAAAATCACAAAACAACTTTATAGTATGATTGGCACACTACAAAGTGGGAAAGGACCAGAAACAAGTTGTTGGTTAGATCAAGGGGGCCTACATTCTTTAAACTGGTTGGCTTGCACCACAGAGGAGTCTCAAGAGGATACATGCTAAACTGCAGAGTCCCTTTTTTAAACAAACACCACCTGTGGTCTGACTGTAGCGTCACCAAGCACTCCAGCACCTGCCTGCCTGCGGTTTTCCCAAGGATTGTTTATGTTCCTAGTCCCCTGGGAATTGCTTCTTCGGTTCATTCTCAGGTAGGGTTCATGGTCAGCTGCATAACTCATACCTCAGAAGATGCTCACTAGCTCAAGATGAAGTCACCCAGGCCTCAGTCTTCTCAGTGTCATCTTCAGATTGAGCCCGGGAATGTTCAAGTCTCCAAGGATGTACTGCACAGGCATCCTGTGGCAGATGCCAGCCAGGTGGTCAATGGTGAACTCAAGGTGCCAGGACTTTTAATAGCCATGTGGTTGGATAGAAGGCTCTATCACTGATGGTCGAGGTTGTCATGCGAGGTCATGGCTCCAATGTCCTGACACACCTGACCTGGGATCATCCTCCTTCTTCATCTTCCTTGCCTCCCCCCACCTTGACACTCCTTCACCCCAAAACCTCCCTAGATCTTGGACCAGAAAATAAACTTATTGGGGCTGGGGATGTTTGATACCTGGTGACACAGCCTGAGCCTTAGGGTCTACCTGAGGCTGCTTCCCTCTGCAGTCGGTGACCACAAAGTTCCTGGATGTCATAAAGTTGCTGAGGGGTCATTGGCTTGGTCCTACATACTGTCTTTAAGCTCTGAAACTGTCCCCATAGAGATTGTGAATGGTTGGCTCCCTTGATCCAGGGACTCCAAACCAAGGCTCACATGCTCCCTTCTTCCGTTCCTTTCTTCTTTTTCTCCCACCGTCCTCCTCTATCTTTCCTTTCTTTCTCTGACTCCTGGGCCTTGAACTCAGAGCCTAGGTCCTGCCCCTGAGTCTTTGTACTCAAGGCCAATGGACTAAGGCTTGACCCTCACATCCACTTCTGCCATTTTCTTTTTGGTAGTTAGTTGGAGATAAGTCTTACGGGCATTCCTGCTCAGAACTTAAGCCTCGATCTTCCCATCTTAGCCTCCTAAGTAGCTAGGATGACAGCATGAAGCACAGGCATTCAGCTCAAACCAAGGTTTCTTCATGTGTTGTTGTGTTGTGGAACCAGCACTGGAAATTTTCATCATCTATGACTTATCCCCCCCCCCGAGCTTGGTGCACACTGTAACTCTTTGTTGGATAAATAAATAAGCATCTGTCTACGACAATACTACAGAAAAGTCCCATCTGATTCTGGTAAGAATCTTGGGTGGGCATAACCTGATGTAACTCTCCCACAGTTCTCCCTACACCCTCTTCCTGTCCTTCTGGTGCCACCACACTTAACTCTTTTGGCTCCGAGGATGTGAGCCACGATGTACTTGCTGGATTCTGCTGCCTCTGGGATGCCTATCATAAAGATCTCTGTCCAGAGGCTGACCAGCTTTGTGGCACTCAGTTCCCCACTCGGGTGTGAACAAGGTTGCCGTGAGCTGAAAGCCTGGCTGAATGGGCATACTCTCCACCCCCTGGGGCCAGAGAGGATGGTCCACCATATCCGGCCCCCAAGTTTCATGTTGCAGAGAAAGGATCCTTGAGGCATCCCAGGTCTCTGAATCTCCCAGAGTCCAGTACAGGTGCTAGGAATCGTCTCTGCTTACAGCTGGCAGGCAGGGGATGGTGAGGTCACAATCTCTGCTCCCCACAACATTCTCAACTGTGGTGGCCACCCTAGACAGCCAGAATCTAATCAGTAGCTGCTGGAGAAAGGCAGTTGGGGCACGATGATCGTAGCAGGAGACCATCTGGCCAGGGAACTCTACCTGTGTTGCTTTGAACATCATTGTTTGGCAGATGAAATGGTCAGTCTAATTTGACCCATAATCCCAGGTGTTAGTGGAAATTGCCAACTTCAAGTAAAAACCTTGGAAAAGATGGCATTTCACTTGTCCCAATCAAACTTAAAGGGTTCCAAAGTCAGTGGACTCTTTTCCTTCCAGACAGCCTATAGCAGGTTACAGAAACTGGCATTCAGAAAGCCCTAGCTAACTGCCATGTCCTGATACTGAGCAGGCTCCAGCAGAGAGAACACACTTGCCTACCACTGCCCAGCTGAAAACGGCCCAGGCAGAACAGAGATTGGAGTCTGCAGGACTCCAGGGAGGACTGCACAACAGTGCACTGACCCGGAAGGGAATCCACACCACCAGTGGGGGCCTGTAGCTCCCTGCCCAGATGCCCACACACACATCAATATCCTGGGTAAGGTTCCCCTCTCATCCTTTGTCGTGGTGAGCCATCAGCCATATCACACCGTTCACTACTTCCCAGACCCTCCTAGCTTCACAGCCCCTGCCCTCCTCCCCCACATCTCATTCCCAAATTATGTTTGGCAGACACATTCTCAAGCCTTGAATTAGTTCCAACTATACACATGAGAGCAGAATGTCTGGGTGGAAGAGTGCGGTTGTGGTTACACTCATGTGCCTTCTGGCTGAAGACAGAAGGTCAGGTGTCCACTCGGGTCTGTGCTTCCCACGGGCCTCCTACTAGAGACCTACACAGGCCCAGCAGCTACAGTTGGCTACAGGAAAGGGGAAGAGGGATGTGGAAAGAAGTGGAAAGGTAATCTACTGAAACTTTCTCCTAAGATGCCATGAAATGATGAAGGAGAATAGAGAAATTGTGGCTGGGCTTGTATTGGGCACTCATGAAAAAAGAACAACAAATACACATACACAAAAATAAAATGCTTTTGCTCGTTTTAGACACGATGACTAAAGTATATTTTCATTGTTCTCATCTCCCTACACTACCAACACACACACACACACACACACACACACACACACACACACACACACACACACACACACACACACACACACACACACACACAAATACAAACCAGTGACAGAAGACTCATTCATGCAGCACTTGCAATTTACCACCTGATCATTCACAGTCAGGCTGTTCAAGGAGAAAGATGATCGATATCTCTCTCTCTCCCTCCCTCTCCCTCTCCCTCTCCCTCTCCCTCTCCCTCCCTCCCTCCCTCCCCCCCTCTCTCTCTCTCTCTCTCTCTCTCTCTCTCTCTCTCTCTCTCTCTCTCTCTCTCTCTCTCTCTCTCTCTCTCTCTCTCTCTCTCTTACTCACACAGACTCAGGGCATTGTCTCTCCCGAGTGAGTTGGTTCCTCATCTGGGAAATGTAAAAGCTCAAGGATGGGGATTCCCTGGTAAGAACCAGGGGATCCCACCAAGGGGAACATTGCTCTAATAACACAGAACCACCCTGCCTCTCCCTTTCTCGAGGGAAAGACCCCTCCCATTGGGAACAACCAGCCTTGAGTCCCCATTCACTAAAACCCTATGCTAGGACTCTGGGTGAAGGAGTCCTGAGGCAGGTGGCTCCTCAGAACCAGGAGAGAAAACAAAGAAGGGTGTCATAGTGCCTCCAGAGGTGTGTCTGACCTGAGGTGGGGGCAATTTTGGGGAATTTGATGGAGTCCTAAAGGCTATATATATGGATGGACTCCCTACTTCCAGCCTAGATGTTTCTGGGTGACTTGGTGGATTCTTGAGGAGGACGAGGAGCCCAAATGGACCAGGAGCACTAGCAGAGCTGGCAGAGCTGGGAAATATGATAACCCTGGGAAAACTGTTAACAGCTGGGGTGGGAGGGGGACAGGACAGGTGTACGTGTGTTGGAGGAACACACCTCCCAAATAATCACCTCCCATCTGACCCCCAGTGCCCTCACCTCCCTACTGGGCTCTTCTTGGACCTCCTCAGGTGAAGGTGTGACTGAGCACAGAAGACAGACAAGGGCTCCCACAACAATAAGGGGGCCTATCTTCTGCATCCAACAGCCTCTACCCACAGAAAAAAAGGAAAAGACCTGAGAGGTGCTGCTACCCACCTGTGACTAAAGCCATCAGGTTCCCACCAGCGAGAGGAAAGGTGCAGATATGTGGCTGTGTGGCTCCCACTGCTCCAGGCCAGGGGCTCTGGGGTGTCCCCTCTTCACCCATTTCTTCATCTTCCCTTTTCCTGGGGACACTGGCCACTAGGGATGGGGATGGGATCCCAGGGTCAACACCCCACTGCAGCAACTGGGTCTCATTTGTGGCAGAGCCAGGGCGGACTGTGGGGCATGAGGGAGGTGCAGGTGGGACAGGAGAAGGGAGGCAGGAGCCGCAGGTCTGGGTCCACTGGGGGAGTGACAGGAAGTCACAAGGTACAGGGGTCACGGGGTGTGGGCCCAAGGGACAGCCACTTATGTGTGCTGCTGGGGAGAAGCTATAGGCGGCTGCTCCTGGTGCTTGAGGGCCCTGGAGTCTGAGGACCTGGGGCGGGGTCAGGTCTGGGCCACAAGCAGGTTAGGGCTAAGCCATTTCTGCCAGACAACTGAGAGAGGCACCAAGGATCTGAGCTGGCAGCAACATGTGTGAAATGCGGCACTGCTGGGAGGGGGCAGGGGCGTCTGTGGGTGCCTGGGAAGGCTGTGAGCTTCCTCTGCTCCTCCTCCTCAGCTGCTGCTGCTGACCATTCCTCAGCAGCCTCTGCCATCACCTCAGCAGTCTCCTCCCCAGGGGCCTCTGCTTTCACCCCCGCCCCATCTTAGCAGCCACCTTCTCCACTGCTGCACCTCAGCCACTGCCACCTTGCTCCCCCAGCCAGGATATCAGACTCATTGATGCCATGGACGCTTCGCCTCCATGGGGCTGCTCAGCAATATGCCTGCTGTGCTGGCTCCGCATGCTCTCTGCTCCTTGCCAGGACCCGCACTATGATCTAAGTGGCCACCAGCCGCTGAAGCTGCTTCCCCTCCTGCATGTGCTTGCTCTTCTCTCTGACCTCACTGTCTGCCCTCAACTCATCTCCTAGGCTGCCCCACCCCCACCCGTGCATGTGCGCCCACCTCCACGGGGCCATGACCTTGGCTGCCATTGCAGTGTGCCCCTGGGCCCCCCTCCCCTGGGTTCACCCCCTCACCCCAAATACAATGGCAGCCATGACTGGGCCCTGGCGCTTCCAGGCCATGGCAATTGCAGCCTCACTTCAGCATAGCACTCCCCACCAACCCCAGTACCTGCCCAGGGAAAACTAGTCTCCCCTCAGCCCCACTCCCTCTACTCCACACACCAAGCAGGTGCATGGTGACCCTTGTGTGTGTGTGTGGTGTGTGTGTGTGTGTGTGTATGTGTGTGTGTGTGTGTGTGTGTGTGTGTATGTGTGTGTTTGATTGTGTTTGTGTTCCTCTGGTTGTTGGGGATAACTACCACTCAAGGACTCAGAACATAGCACCCTTTTGAATGATGCAATACACAGCACACTTCCAAAAACAGCACAAAGCACCCTGTGTAAAGGACTCAGCACACAGTTAACTTTGAAGGTCTCAGCAGATAGTAACCTGTGTAGAGAACTCAGCACACAACACTATTTGAAGGAGGGAGACGAGAGCCCTCAATGTAAAGGACTAAGTGCATGACATGTTTTGAAAAACTCAGCATGTAGCACTCTTTCCCAGGTACTCATTACATAGCACCCTGGGTTAAGACTCCACACACAGCACCCTTTGAAGGGCTGAGTATGTAGCACACTGTGTAATACATTCAGTGCACAGCACCCTTTGAAAAAGTCAGCATATTGCACAATTTTGAAGGACTCAGCACAATCACATTGTGGAAGGTCTCAGCACCCAGCACCATTTGAAGGACAGTACAGAGCACCCTGTATAAAGGACTCGGCACACAGCACTCGAAAAACTCACCTCATCCTTCTCTTCCCATGAGTTCAGCACATAGCAGCACCCTTTGGGATGAATTAGCACACCACACTTTTTGAAGGACTCAGCATACAGTACATTGTGTAATGGACTCTGCACACAGTACCCTTTGGAAAACCCAGAACAGCCCAACCTTCTTAGGGACTCAGAACATAGCACCCTTTGTGATGACTCAGCAAACAGCACAAAACCCCCATGTGGGAAGGACCCAGCAAACAGCTCCCTGTAAAGGTATCAGCACATAGCTGTATGTCACAAGTTCAGCTGTCATTAGAATTAGTGTGCTTTCTTCAGTATCACCATTCTTCAGAAACACTTCACAAATCCTATTAGTTCACATTTAGCTAACCTGTGTTTTATGGAGGAGGGTCAGCTGGGGGTCTTGAACTCAAAGCTTGGGGGCCCTGTCTCTGAGATCTTTGTTTCAATGCTAAAGCTCGACCATTTTGAGACACAGCTCCAATTTTGTTTTTTTGGGATTGTTCTTTGACAGGCCTTACAGTGATCAGAAAGGCCAAGTAGAGGTGTCCATGGGCAAAGGCTCTTAGCTTGGCCTGGAGCTGACCTCTCCCTTCCTTGTGCCCCTCAGAGCCAGGCCTCCTGGAGCTCTCTTGGCCTAGGGTGGACCAGACCTGCTCTGGCATCAGCACTCAGGGTGAGCAAAATCAGCTGGGCCCCGGGTCACTTTCCCAAATTGAACTGTATAGGACGATGGTGGGGGGGGTGGGAGGGGAAGGGGGGAGGGAGAGGGGAGGGGCGATGTCCCGTGTCTGGCCACCAGGGGGCAGGAGTCTCCCACCATAGGGATTGTACCTGCGAGTTGTGTTTACTCTTGCTTCCCTGGGGCCCCCATCATGCTTCAAAGCCACACTGGACATGGAAGTCCTTGAGACTCTTACCTACATTTAACTATAGAAAAGCAAGTGGGGCTATGGCTCAAGTGGCAGAGTGCTAGACTTGAGCAAGAAAACTCAAGGATAGAGCCTAGGCCTTGTGTTCACACACACACATACATACACACACACACACACACACACACACACACAAACACACCCCACATGCATGCAACATCAAAGATTTCTACACTGCAATCTTTGGGTATTCTCTACCTTTTCCCCACTAAGCCTGGTGGTTGTTGGCCGAAGAGTTTGATGCATACAACACCATCTGGCATCTTTGATTTTAAGGAACAGAATGGATAGAAGGTCAGCCTTCCCCCATCCCAGCTCCTTAGTCAGGTCAATGTCTATCTAGGCCCTTTGGGGCTCCTTTTACAGACTCATCAAGAAGCCTTCAAATGGTATCACATGCTGGGCACTGGTAGCTCACTCCTGTCATCCGAGCTACTTAGGAAGCTGAGATCGGGAGCTTTACGGTTCCAAGACGGCATGGGCAGGAAAGTGTGTGAGACTCTTATCCTCAATGAACCATCAGAAAACAAGAAGTGGCCCTGTGGCTCAAGTGATGAGTTCTATCCTCGAGAAAAAGAGCTCAGAGACAATGCTCACAGCCAACAACAACGAGAGGTATTGCATGTTGGCTTTGAGATTAGCATGGGCCAAATGTAATTGGAATTTTCAAGTGCTTCAAGTCAAAGCAGTACCGCCTTTAGTCCCTGCTCCTGCATCTTGTCTCACCCCCTGGACTTGGCCATGCTTTAGGTCAGCATGGTCCTGGCTGGATGGGAGGGCTTCAAGGAGGAAGATCCCAGAGCAATCACTCCGCCTCTTTCTGCCCTGCTCACCCTGCTGTTTCTGCTCTTTGCCATAGACCTTCTTCCTGGAATCCATCTGTGAGGTCATCACCGCCAATATAGTGGTGAATGGTGGTGGTCCATGCTAACACGGCAGTCAGAGGTGGAAGTGGTTCTGGGACTAGGACCTTCCATGCTAAGTGTGGGCTGAGGCCAGGACTGACCTCTATTTCATCCTGAGCCTTGCAGGGGTGGAGAGTCAGTGTAGACTCCACATTGAGTCAGGTAAGATCGGAATCTGTAGAACCACTTGTGTGGGGAAGGATGTGGGGCTCAGGTGGGCACTGTTGTTGGTATTCCTCTCAGGACTCCCCTCTCCCTCTCTCATCCCAAATGGTAGAAGAGAAACTTCAACTAAGGGTGTGGGAAGAGGGGGCTGAGGAATATTTCTGTGTGAACCAGACTTGTGCTTCATAGTCATCCTAGCTCCTACTTTCTATTTAGCTGAGGAATGTCCATATGGATGTGTGAGGACCAGGGATCATCCTAGCTGAGAGTGTGTCTTAGTTGTAGAGTAGTTGCCTAGCACGCCTGAAGCCCTGGGTTTGATTCCACACAGAAAAAGCTGGAAGGAGAGGTGGCGCACAACTGGTAGAGCAACAGACTTGATCAAAAAGAGCTCAGGGACAGTGGCCAGGCACTGAGTTCAAGCCCCAGGACTGGAAGAACAAATCTTTGTTGGAGGCTTTTTTTTCCTTTGAAAACAAATTATTCTTTGTGATAAGCAAAATATCGACCTCTTCCCTGGCCACCAATGGGCCATTAGATGTCCCTTGAATTTTGGCCGCCTCCTGGCAGCCTCTACCCTACTCGACCCGCAGTTTACCCTTCCCATCACCTGGCAGATAGAGGCCTGAGAGAAGGCCACCTGGCCACCTACTTGTGGTGGCCGCTGAGGTTTTGAGAGTCATTGTGTCACATAGAAATTTATCATCTGCATGAGTCTACAGAAGAAAGGGAGGGAGCAGCCCTTGCCCAAGCCCTCGAGCTGTAGGCTGCTCTGGGCGTGGGGCATCTGCCACAGGATGTGCTCCGTGGGGGAGTCTTCTATGTGGTCGGGAACTCTGACCTCTCCTTTGGCAGTTTCCAAGGGTCTTGAAGTTGCAATTCTTCAAAACCTTTCTGCTCCTCCTTCATTTCGCCCACTCTGGAGCCTGAGGTGTCTGAAGGGGCGGTGGTGGTGGGGGTCTCAGCCTATGAAGGCATCTGGAGCATTCTGTCAGCACCTTCCCCTGCGAGTAGCAACAGCAGCTCTCTCTTCTCCATCTTCTGGGAGAGCCGTCACACATGCTTGTCTTTCTCCAAACACAGCTCATCCAGGCTGAACATCTGCTCTTTACACGACAGGAGGGACTCCTTTATGGTGCAAATGTGTGCTGACAGGTGGCTGCATCGATGGTGTAGTTAATCTGCTGGACTATGGAAGTCCACCTCATCATGCAGGTCATGGACGAAGCAGATTTTCTTCTTGGATGCCCACGTGTCCCAATTGCCATCCTCATGCCTGCTGTGGTAGCAGCTCATGAGGCGGGAGGCTTGTGGCTCCAGCACCATCTTGCACTGAGCTGCTGTGTTAGCAGGGCGCCTGCAGTGGGGCCGCCGCTCAGCCTTTGAGAGTGCTCGCAGAGCCATGTCACTCTAGGTCTGGGGCATGTCTCTGTCTTCTGCGATGGTCACGTTGGGAGAAGTTACCTCCTCACCTTTTGCTTCTCCAGGGCTCACAACTTCCACTCCCCAGGGAAAACCAGGAAGCTCAGCTGGGCCTGCAGGCTCTCCTCCTGTGGTCTGGTCACTTCCAGGAAGTAAAAAGTGTCCTGCCACTTTGGGGGCACGTGGTCCCCCCAGTTGGTTGGGCCCTGCACTTGCTTCAGCTGGGTGTGCCTCTGCAGGGTCTATTGCAGGGCCTCCTCAGAGTTGAGCCACTCATTGGAGGCAATGTGCTGCTCACAGGTGGCTCTGAACTCCTGCAGCTGGGCCAGGGACTGTTCCTGCTGCTCCTGCAGCTCCCAAGCTGCTTGGCTCTCTCTCTCTTAGCCACCTCTTTACATTCATCTATCTTCTCCTCTGAGTGGACTAGCTGTTCCCACAATTGTTTCTTCACCTGCTGCTGTGAGTCCAGGATGCTTGTGAGCTCCTCCTTCTCACCACTTACCCTGTGGAGAGCATCCCACAGCAGAGCCAGCTGTTCCTCTTGTTATGGGTTTCACACACATGTGCATCGTGGGGTCTCGGGGATCTCCTGACAATCTTTGGCCTTTTCCTCCAGTCTCTGTAGTTGCTCCTGCTGCTCCGCATTCTGGAGACAGAGCTCTGGTTTTCCTTGACCTGGATGTGAAGTTGTTTCTCCATGTTTTTCAATTCCATCTGTCTATGGTATTCCTGGGCCTGCAACTGCCTCTCAGCCTGAGATGGTTCTGCCAGCTTCCTCCTCAGTTCCCCCAGCTCATTCTCTAGGTCAAGCACCTGCCTCATACTTTGCTCCTTCTCCTCTGTCAATTGGTTCACCTGGTCCATGAGCCAAGGAACCTCCTCCTCCATTCAGGCCTGTCCGTGAAGGTGTTTCTCTCCAGATTTTCTGAGTTCACCATCCAGCTCAGATTGTCTAATAGTCTCTCCAGTAACCACGCCCCACCAGCACTTGTTGGAACTTGCAGATTCTGTTCTTCCTGTTACTCTTCTGTGTCCAGAGCACTTCCAGCTTCTCCTGAAATTCTGTGTTCACTTTCTCCAGGTCTTCGAAACTTCTGGTCTTTTCCTCGAGCTGAAGTGTCACATATATCAGCTCTGTGAAGAACATTTCTTTCTCCTTCTGTGCAGTAGTGACCACAGAAGCCACCATTTCCAGTTCCGCCATGTGCTGTTTTGAGACGTACAGGTGGCTGGTGAGAACTCCTTGCTCTATTTCTCTGCCATTGGCTGCCTGCTTGACTTGGGCCAGTGCAGATTGTAAATCACTTTCTGCTGAAACCAACCTCTGTATGGGTGGTTTGTGGATCTCTAGCTCTGTTTTTGGTGCTTAGTGCACCTGAGCTATCTTCTCCCTCTCTTTCTCCAGTCAATCCAGCAGATTTGTCTTTTCCTGCTTCAGTGGTTGGATCTTGGCACAGAATGCCTGGTTTCATTTGCTGCAATTCAGGGTGGGTATCACATGTCGCTAGCACCTCTGCACATCCTTGGTGGTATCAGGAACATTGACTGTGACTGTGTCCAAAGGCAAGGGAGGCCCGCAATCAGCAACAGCTTTGGCCAGACGCTCCATTGAATCATGCTCCCCAGGGGTGTTTGTCGTGGGGATCCCTCCCTTTTTCCTGTTCTTTGTTTTCTTGAATGTTGCAGGTCTGATGGAAGGATTCTTCTGCCGGTGTTCTGGCAGTAGTTTCTTGTCCGTAGCTCTCTCATGGAGTCTTGTTGTTTCAGATATCTGAGCACTGGGATGGGAAAGATGGGCTGGCCACATTACCAGGCTCTGGGAAATCCTCTATTCTCCCACTCACTGACTAGGACATCAATTTCCTATTCTACTCCAAAGTCTCATCGAATCTCCTGCTCACCACTCAGCCACCTCTACCTTCCTCAACTGCTGGTGGTAGTGTCGAACAACTGACGGAATCCTGGTGCTGGGCAGCATGGAATGTAGGCATGGATACAATTCTTGTATTGCATTGGTCAGAAAGAACCATGAGAAAATGGGGGTGTGGCCGGAATTATGAGATGCAGGCACCATGGGTAGAGTCAAGATGACAGCGGCTCCCCCAGCCCCTTTCCCATGGAACTTTGTCCAATTCAGTTGGGTACAAGAGGGTGACGTGCTTTAGCTGGATGGTTGCACAGATTGTTGTGTATGTCTGTTTGTTGCCAGTCCTGGACCTTGAACTCAGGATCTGGGCACATTCTTTAAGCTGCTTTTGCTCCAGTGGTAGCCCTCTACCACTGGAGCCACACAGCTTTGTTGACACTGAAGTTGGATCGGGGTCTCCAGGACTTTCTTGCCTAGGGTGAATTTGCCCATGATCCTCCTATCACAGCCTTGTAAATATCAAGGAGGCCTGCTGAGAGCCACTGGTTCCTGCTTAATCATTGATGTTGCTCTTCTTGGACAGACCAGTGAGTTCCTTATCCTCAGGTTTAAGTGGTGGGAGCTGGAGCCCACAGATTGAATCCTGGTCCTGCCACCTCCAAATGGCAGGAGAGCCTTAGAAATTCATTACTATCTATACAAATACCAATAGAATGTGATTTATGTTATGACTGAATGGGCAGTTCTTGAATGATTCTACGATAAAATTATATACAATTTTGTTATAGAACACTGATCATCAATACTTTATGAAGCATTTAAACATTCACATTCATTAAATGGAGGCATAATGAAACACCTAAGAATTGGTATTTCATTTCCTAAGAATTGGGCCTCACATAGTATAAAGGTGTCATTTTTTTTCTGCCAGGATTGGGATTGGAACTCTTAGTCTGGGTAACTCTGTTACACTGTGTGGAATGAGGAAGCTGGCCTCATTGAAGTCAAGAAATTCATGTGTACACCTCAGGTCTGAAATCGATCCCCCAACACTAGAAAACATCCTATTCATGTACATTTTAAATATGTGATTTATATTTACATACATATGTTGGCTCCATATTGCTTTCAGTGTAGTTTTTCATTTTATGTTTTGTTTCATTCATGTAGTGACTATTTTATTGATTATTATGGCACATAGAACAATGCTTACATTGATTACATAGGATATAGGTCTGCATAGGTATTACAATTATACCAAACACCCAGGACTTTCACAGGAAAGGAAAACATGTGTCACCATCAGCTTCTTACTCCACGATTCATTTTGTCGGAGTGCTGGTATCTGAACTCATGGCCTACAAGGCCCAATTCATGAATGGGTGAGTGTCAACACAGCATCCTAGGGAAAAATGAATTGACAGGCAGTTCCTAGGACCTTATCTCGAGCCCCAGGTTTTGAAAAAATAAGAACAGAGTGACACCCAGATGGTAGTATGCTAATAAATATATATCTTTATAGAGTGTCAGAGATGTCTATCCATTATTCAGTTATAAAGACTACATTCCTACCAAAACTTGGGTATTTATTATGCCTCCATGTAATTTATGTTATTATTTTCATCCTTAATAAACAGTTAAGTAAATCAGTGTCCTGAAATTATTGCATCCCTGTGAGAAATAGTATTCTTTAATGCTTCATAAGGTAATTAAATAAAATCAATCAGCTGACTGAAATCATGAAGTCTAATTTTATTCAAGTATCATTCATGAGCAACTTATTCAACTGTGACATTGATAACATTCCATTGTTTTTCCTGTAGATGGGAACGAGTCTCTTAGGATCTCCCACCATCTAGAAGTGGCATGACTGGGATTCGAACTGGAGGCCTATGTTGCCGTGCAGGACTATGGCTTCCTCAAACGCCCACCATTACAAAAAAATATTTAGCTCCCTGGTTTGCAATTCGTGCCATTTTTCTGCCAGGCCAAGGATTTGTACTCAAGGTCTGGGTAAATATGCAGCACTGTGCCGGATGGGAATCTGACCATGCTTGAAGACAAGAAAATCAGGCCTGTTCCCTCGGCCTGAATTCAAGCCTCAGGCCTGGAAAACATACTCCTTATATCCATTTTAAAGATAGAATTTATATTTCTATACAGATATTCAGTTCATATTGTGTTTGGTATGGTTATTCATTTTATGTCTTGTTTTATTCATTTATTTACCAATTATTTTATTTATTTGGATGACACCGCTACCATTTATTACATTGTTTACATCCTATCACATAGCATCTAGGTTTGTAGATATGTTCTCCATCATATCTGAAACCCAGGACTCTCCCAGAAAAGGAAATCATGTGTCACACTCGGCTTCTTACTCCAAGATTAAATTTTTGGCAGTGCTAGGATCTGAACTCAGGGCCTAGCAGGCCCAATTCATGAATGGATGAATGTGAGCATGGCAGCCTCTAGCCAATGAAGCTGTCAGGTGGTTCCCAAGAGCTGAGATCCAGCCCCAAAACAGTGATGCATGGATAGGCAGATGGTGCTATACAAATAAATATATATTTGTAAATGCCACAGACCGGCTCGGTCAGGACGACGGAGGACACCTAGGGGAGAAACCTGGAATAGGGGGGGAGATGGCAAACAGACAACTCACACACATTAGGAGTGGATGCTGAGTGCGATTTAATGCAGAGGATAACAAACTTTTATAGCAAAAAGTCTCCATAAGAAAGGGCAAAAGGTTACACAATCTTGCTACAGGGCTTCATTCTTGGATGGTCACCAGCTGGTCGCCTGAAAGGGCAAAAGTTTACACAATCTTGCTGCAGGGCTTCATTCTTGGGTGGTCACCAGCTGGTCATCTGAAAGGCACTTGTTTCCAGCTTATCTCTAAGAAATATAATGGGTTTCGATGTTTGTCACCATCTAACCATTACCTTATTTCTATAGAGGCCTTATTTGTCCCATAAGATTTTTCCTGTTCCCTCTTTAACAGTAAGGTTACAGAAGCCTAGATATAGCAAGTCTCTTAGTAAATGAAAGAGAGTAATAGGAAGTTCTTTCTCCTAAGTAGTTATCTCAGCAATTGCCATACATTCTTTCTGTTCTAGCCGCGCCTACAGCTTCTTGTAATTCTCTTACAAACAATTCCTTCTGCTGAAGTGACATCGTGAAACCCCCAATACTTTTATATTTACTTATGACTTGTCTACTAGCCTCCATAAGAGGGGTTTCAGGGTAGCACTTAACTCTGGTGCGTTAGTCATATTTTTAAGACACTCATCAGATATTGGAGTCGTCAGCACTCTTAAGAAAGAGCTGTGAATAACGGAACGTTGACAATGAATAAGTACAATGAACAGCAGAAACAGTAAAAGATTAATAGGTACTCTTACACAGTGGAGAAAAGAAAAGTAAGAACACATCTTTCCCAGGGGTTTGCCAGCCTTTCCAGGAGTAGGCCTCTCTGAAGCCCTATTCTCCGAGGTAGACTTCGGTGAAGTCCCAATACTCAGAGATAGGTCTCTGAAGCCCCATTCTCAGGTCTGAAAGCTGGTTTCCCATGCTAAGCAGACTCCACTGGAGTAGGCGTGGCAGGTAAAGAGCACCAGCGCCCTCCATCTATGATTGAATGACACCTAGTACATTCCTACCAACTCTTAGGCATGTATTATACCACCATTGAAGGAATATTATTCTTTTCGGGCTTAATAAACTATTAATTAGGATCAATCAGCTTTCTAGGATTATTGCATTCAATTTTAGACTAGACCAAAGCATGAACTACTCTTTCAATTGGTATTCCTATGCATAGGAATGAGTCTCTTGTGATCTCCTGCCATTGGTAGGTGTCAGGACCGGGATTGTAACCCGGGACCTATGTAGACAGGTTTGCTTATGTCTTCTCTGATACCCCACCAGCCTTTAGCATTGGCAGGTCAGGTCCATTTTGCAAACATGTCATTCAGGCCCAAGATAGTCACTGTGCAAAGAAAAAAATGTGAAATCCTGAGCCCTATGCAGCTCACCACTTTTTTTCTATACTACATTTTTTTTCTTCCTGCAAACACTGTGGGCCTATGATGCCACGATCGGCTATGGGTCCAGAGGCTACACTCCAGCCTAGGACGATTGAAGCTGAGGCAGAGTTGCCACGACCTGAGTTCAAGCCCCCTGTTTGCAAAATAAAGAACAAATTGAAAATTAATTATTTAACTAAATTAAAAAAGAAAGAAAGCTCCCTGGTTTGGAATTTCTGCCAGTTTTGTTTCCTAGGCTGGGATTTGAACTCAGGTCTCAGTAACTCTGTAGCAGTGTGCACAAAAGTGGCAGAGTTGCCACTTCTTGAATTCAAACCCAGTGCAAAGCCAAAAATAAAAATTAAGTCACTGAGCTCAGCAGGGGAGTAGATGTGGAGATGGGAGGGGGGTATGGTAGGTAGAACACAAAGGAGGAAGCTACAAGCCTCAATAGGAAATACAATTACCATGCTCATTTTACTGTAACTTCTCTGTACAACATTTTTACAATAAAAAAATGAAAAAAGTCGTGCTCAGAGAAGCAGTTTGGGGGTAAGGGAATGAGGTCTGAATAGATGTACAAAATTCCACACTGATTTCATTTTAATATTCAGTATGTAACTGAATAAACATAGCTGCTTATTAAAAATAATTAAGTCAAAATCCCCAACAATTAATGTGTTTGCATCTACGTGGGATTTGAAGAAAAGTAGTGTTTCTTGGATAAATTTGGGTTCTCCATTGTTTGGCGAATAGATATTTAGAATTGTAATATCCTCCTGAAGGAGAGATCCCTTA
The DNA here is from genome assembly GCF_024711535.1 of Dipodomys merriami. NCBI lineage: Eukaryota > Metazoa > Chordata > Mammalia > Rodentia > Heteromyidae > Dipodomys > Dipodomys merriami. The sequence goes on from NW_027206117.1 coordinate 182,228, forward strand.
ATTAGTATGTAGTGACCTTCTTTATCTCTTGTCACGAATTTTAGTTGAAGACTATTTTATTTGATATTAGTATTCAACTCCCGCCTGTTTATGGGGGCCGTTTGCTTATAAGATTTTGCTCCAGCCTTTAACATTGAAAATGTGACAAGACCACACTAAAGATATTAGCACAACTATGTTTATTGCAGCATTATTTACCATAGCTAAGATATGGAACCAACCCAGATGCCCTTCAGTAGATGAATGGATCAGGAAAATTTGGTATATATACACAATGGAATTCTATGCCTCCATCAGAAAGAGTGACATTATCCCATTTGTTAGGAAATGGAAAGGCTTGTAAAAAATTATATTAAGTAAAGTAAGCCAAGCCCAAAGAAGCATAGGTCCCATGGTTTCCCTTATTTGCAATATCTAGTATATGTATGAGTCAAGCAGGAAAGATCAGATAATGTGATGTTAGGAAAATGAACCCTTAGATATAAGTATTTAAATGTTTTTCTTTCCTGCATTTGTTTCTAACTCATTTATAAGATTATTTCTTTGTAGCTTTGTATGTCCCTCCCCCACTGTACAACCCCTGTTTTCACTATATTTGATGTCAGTATAATTTGTGGAGGAGATGGTGAAAAACAAGTCGTTTTAGGATACAGGTGGACACGATGAAACTATGAGAAGTACAAGTTGTCCTGTCAAAAACGAACTTTACAACTTTGGTGAGGTGGGAGGGGAGGGCGGGATTGAGTGGGGGGTGGGGGGATGCTGGAAAGGGATGTGAAGGGTAAACAAAGGTGGAGGCTGAAATGCATGATAAGAAATGTACTCATTATCTTGCCGATGTAATGTACCCCTCTTTACAGTATGTTCACAAAAAAAATTAAATTAAAAAAAAAAGAATTAAGTCACTGTCTTGGAAATAGGGCCAGTATTTCTTTCAGTGCTGGGATTTGATCTCACCATCCAGGTAACTCTTTTGCACCATGGGTGAAAGCAAAGTTCACTGTCCTTGAGGAAAAGAAATTAAGTTTAGAGTTACCAGGGTCTGAATGAAGGGCCTGCAATGGAAAAATATTTCTATATATGTGTAATATATGATATGTATTTTCTTATGTATGTTTATAACATTACGATTTTTATTATTGATTTTGTATTTATTTTAGTTTTTACTTGATTCATTTACTTATTGTCTATTGTATTTAGAATTTTGGGGGGGGAGTCCATTCGTGGATCTGAACTATGGGCCTGGGCACTGTCCCTCAGATATTCAGCTCAAGGATAGCACTCTACCACTTGAGCCACAGCTCCACTTCTGGATTTTTTTCCTGCTTATGCGGTGCTGAGGAATTGAACCCTGGACCTCATGCATGCAAGGCAAGTGCTCTACCATTGAGCCACCTTCCCAGCCCCTATTTAGTATTATTATACACATAATATTTAATATATGTTGTACATCTATTATAAAGTTATACACAATAATATAGGACTGAGTTCCAGGAAGATGTTGGAAGAGAAGCTGGGGGTTAAACAAGCTCTCCCATAGAAAGCAGTTTCAGTGCTTCAATGAACAATCCTAAGCCAGAGAATCACACAAAGTATTCCATCACAGTAAAGAGTGTTAGGCTAGAGAGGGAAAATCCAGGCAATGAGACAGATCTGAGCACTTGCCAACAGCTGTGACTGTGGTGGTGGCGGCAGTGGCAGTGGCAGCAGTGGCAGTGGCAATGGCAGCACCTTTGGCGGCAGCTATAGACGCCATACCTGCAACACAGAGAGTCCAGGACAAAGACGCCAGACGCGGCCAGTGAGTGGGTTCTACTCAACACCAGCAAGAACTGACAAGGAGCACATATCGTCATCCTGCATTTAACAGACCAGAGACGACCCAGGAACCAAGACTCCGGCTTGAGTAGAAGCCTGACATCCTCACAGGGATCAGAGGAGGGAAGACCACCCCTCCCCCCACTATGGGAAATCTCCATCTTTGATAATGACAAAGGCCTGGCTGAGCAGCTAGCTCCAACTCAGGCCTTGGAAGAAAACAAAAGAGTCATTAAGCAGGTCACAGGAACCTAACCTGGCCTGCTAGGCTCTGCTCAACCAAAGTAAAAGTCACCTAGCCTGGGTCGCCAGCCACAGGAGTGTCTTTCTTCACTGGGTAAACAGAAACAGAGGCCTTCCCTCTATACAGCAGTGTTGATAATCAATTGAAATTCATTACACATAAACCCTGAGAATGGCTCCAGGTAGGGCTCTGTGAGTGTCTCAGAAGCTAGCCCCCCAGGGAAAAGCAAATGTTTGCTGAAAGGCCTCAACTCCATCCAGAACCTAGCCTCATCACAGCATCTCCAAACTAGAGAAAACAGCCACTCCTTCTTCTGTGATACTTAAAGCAGATTTCCCTCCCATTGAACTAGCCTGGGAGGAGGGTCATAAAATCCTGGGTAAAGCAGAGCATTTTTCTGCTTGCTCAAACAAACTGACGTAAGAAATCAACCAAGCCACAGGAATATCAAACACCACAAACAGACAAGAGACTCCAACTAGAGACTGGTTAAGGACACAAGGGAGATACAAGATCTCCCCATTCCCAAAAAACTCAAAGAACTCTTTTTTTGTACCATTTACAAAGAAATTTTTTCTAAAACTGTTTTTAATTCTTATCATTTTTAACTTTAAAAAATTTGTTTTCTATTAACTTTTTTCTTCCTCTTATAATTTTTATTATAGGGGTATATGTATGTGCTTTTTTTTTTTTTTTGTTTTTCTTTTTAAATTTTTTTTTTTGTTTAGCTTTATTGACCTTTTGATCCGTTTTTTTCTTTCCTTCTCATTCTTTTCACCTTTTCTACTCTTTCATTCTTCTTTGCATTACTTAATTGATGTTCTGCTCTTCCTGAGATATACCCATAGTCGATTATTAGACCTTATCCCCCATTATGTACACATTTAATCCAAAAATTTATTACTGAATTCAAAACCTCTTAGACTTAAATTCCTTAATAGCAGTACTATCTCTTTATACATATATAATATTTTAAGCATTTTTATTTTTAAGTTTTTCACATCTCCTTTCTATCCCTACCCTTCTCTTATCCTATCCATATTCTTCTTTGAATATTGTGGTTTTGATTTGCATAATTTTTAAGTATTTAAGTGTTTCACGTTTTAACTTTTAAATTTTGTTTTTCTATTTTTTCTTGTCTCTTGTTTTAGAGAGAGAAGTTAATGGTCTGGGAAATTTAACAGGATCCTAGCAGAGAATTTCCCAAACATGCAAAAAGAAAGGCCTATTCAGATAGAAGAAGCTTTTATAACTCCAATTAGACCAGACCAGAACAGAACAACACAGCATCACATTATAATCTTCACAGGATCAATTCATACCAAGGAAAATATCCTTAAAGCTGTCGAGGATAATAGATAAATCACTTAGAAAGGGAAACCAATTAGAATCACCTCAGATTATTCAGCAGAGACGATTAAAGCAAGAATAGCCTGGAATGGTGTATGCCATTCCGTAAAGACAAACAACTATCAACCATGTATATTGTACCCAGCTAAACTCTCCTTCATAACCAAAGGTCAAATAAAAACTTTCCATAGCAAAGAAAAATTGAAACAATTTATCTCGATCAAACCAGCCCTACAAATGATTCTTAAAGTTATCTTACACATAGAAAACCAACAAGACCACAAAAAGGCAAAGAAACCGCAGCCAAACTGAGAATCCAAGAACCATAGAAAAAACCCAGTTGCCACAGCTCCCAAGAAGGTGGATAAAATAGGAGGAACTCCCAAATAATTCTCAGTTGTAACTCTCATCATTTACGGAATTAACTTTCCAATTAATCGACATAGACTGTCATGTTGGATTAAAAAGCAAGATCCTTCTATCTGCTGCCTTCAGGAGTCATATTTTGCCCCCCAAAAAACACATTTTCAATGTTAAAGGCCGGAACAAAATTTACCAAGCAAACGGCCCCCATAACAGGCGGGAGTTGCAATCCTAATATCAGATAAAATAGACTTCAAATTAAAATTCGTGAGAAGAGATAAAGAAGGTCAGTACATACTAATTAAGGGATCTCTGTTTCAGGAGAATATTACAATTCTAAATAACTACTCGCCAAACAATGGAGCACCCAAATTTATCTAAAAAACACTACTTTCCCTAAATTCCCATATAGATCCAAAGACATTAATTGTTGGGGACTTTAACACACCACTTTCTGCACTAGATAGTTTAACTTGGCAAAAACTCAAGGGAGAAACCGCAGATCTAAACACCTGCATAGATCAAATAGATTTAATAGACATCTACCAAATATTTCACCTAGCAGCATCAGAATACACGTTTTTCTCAGCAGCAAATGGAACATTTTACAAAATAGACCACATTTTAGGCCACAAAGCAAACTTGTCCAAATTCAGAAACATTGAAGTTATTCCTTGTATTCTCTCAGACCACAAGGGAATAAAATTAGAACTCAACACCAAGAGCCATCAAAAATTCCTGTAACACATGGAGGTTAAAAAACACACTGCTGAATCATGAGTGGGTCATGGAAGAGATTAGAAAAGAAATTCAAATGTTCATGCTATTCAACAAAAATGAGCACACAAATTACCAGCTCCTCTGGGACACAGCAAAGGCAGTACTCAGAAGCAAGTTTATAGCTCTGAGCTCCTACATCAACAAATTGGAGAGATCTGAAACCAATCATTTAATGAAACATCTGAACCTCCTTGAAAAAGAGTAGCAAGATAAACCTCAATCCAGTAGATGAAAAGAAATAATTAAAATTAAATCAGAATTAAATGAATTAGAATCCAAAAAAACTATAAAATGAATCAACAAAACATAGAGTTGGTTCTTCAAAAAAATTAACAACATTGACAGACCCTTAGCAAATCTTATCAGAAAAAGAAGAGAACACACCCAAATAAATAAACTCAGAGATGGGAATGGAAACATCACCACAGAAACATCCAAGATTCAGAACATCATAAGGGAATTCTTCTCAAAACTTTATGCTAATAAGTTTGAGAACTTGGCAGAAATAGACCTTTTCCTAGCAAATACTGACATGCCGAAACTAAACTAAGATGAGATAAACCATTTTTACAGGTCCATATTAGGCATTGAAATAGAAACAGAAATAAGACACCTCCCATCAAAAATAAGCCCAGGACCAGATGGACTAACAGAAGAATTCTACAAGGCATAAAAAGCAGAGATCACACCAATATTCCTCCAACTCTTCAATGAAATTGAAAGAGAATGTTCACTACCGAACTCATTCTATGAAGCTATCATAACCCTCATCCAAAACCAGGCAGGGACTCATCAAAGAAAGAGAACTATAGACTCATTTCTTTGATGAACATTCATGAAAATCTTCTCAACAAAATTTTGGCCAATCGACTTCAACAATTTTTCCAAAAAAATCATACACCACGATCAAACCGTGTTCATTTCAGGGATGCAAAGCTAGTTCAGTATACGCAAATCAATTAGTAAAATTAAGCACATCAACAGAAGCAGGGATAAGAACCACTTGTTTATCTCAATAGATGCAGAAAAAGCGTTTGACAAGATTCAACACCCCTTTATGATGAAAGTTCTGTAAAAATTAGGAATTCATGGAACCTTCCTCAATACAATAAAGGCTGTTTATGACAAATCTACAGCCAACATTATACTTAATGGTGAAAATTACGCCATTTTCTCTTAACTCAGGAATGAGACAAGGATGTCCACTTTCTCCACTTCTCTTCAATCTAGTATTAGAATGCCTAGCTACAGCAATAAGACAAGATGCAAACATAAAGGGGATCCAAATAGGGAAAGAAGAAGTAAAACTCTCCCTCTTTGCAGATGACATGATCTTGTGTTTGAAGAATCGTACAGACTCCACTCCTAAATTACTCAAGCTGATTCAAAACTAACCCTCAAAAATCAATGGCTTTTCTGTATGCCAACAATGACAAAAGTGTGGCTGAAATTAGGAAAGCAACTCCATTCATAATAGCCACTCAAAAAATAAAATACTTAGGAATAAACTTAACGAAAGAAGTGAAGGGCCTCTATGATGAAAAACTTAAAAACCTGAAAAAGGAAATCAAAACAGAACTTAGAATGTGGCAAAAATTCCCATGCCCTGGATTAGGAAGATCAACATCGTGAAAATGGCAATACTTCCCAAGGCCATCTACAAATTCAATGCAATACCTATCAATATTCCAACCTCATTCTTCAAGGAAATAGAAGAGACAATCCAAAAATTCATATGGAATAATTAAAGAACCCGAATAGCAAAAACGGTCCTCAACGGAAAGAACACTGCTGGAGGAATATCAATACCAAATTTCAAACTCTACTACAAAGCCATAGTAATCAACACAGCTTGGTACTGGCACAAGAACAGACTTCAAGACCAGTGGAATAGAATTGAAAACCGAGAAATGAATGCACAGACCCATGGACATTCTGAAAACAGACATTCTGAAAACAGACATTCTGAAAAGCAGACATTCTGAAAACATTACAGGATCGAATAGGAGAAACCCTAGGTCTCCTTGGCACACGGCGAAATTTTCTTAATAAAGACCCAAAAACACAAAAAATCAAAGAAAGTTTGGACAAATGGGGTCGCATGAAATTGCAGAGCTTCTGCATGGCAAAGGACATAGCAAGTAAGGTTAATGTGAAGCCCACGGATTGGGAGAAGATCTTCACTAGCCATACAACAGACAAGGGTCTTATATCTAAAATATACCTGGAACTCAAAAAATTAAATCCCCCAAAAACAAATCTTACAAAAACAACTGCCCAATAAATAAGTGGGCTAAAGATTTAAAGAGAAACTTCTCTGAAGAGGAAAGCAGGATGGCCAATAGACACATGAAGAAATGCTCAACCTCCCTAGCCATAAAAAAAATGCAAATCAAAATACCATTGAGATACCACCTTACTGTAGTTAGAATGGCAATAATCAAGACCTCTAATATCAACAGATGCTGGAGGGGATGTGGACAGAAGGGAATCAATCTTTCCACTTTGGAAAGCAGTATGGAGTTTCCTCAAAAGACACATAGAGCTCACCTATGACCCAGCAATCCCACTTTGGGGCATTTACCCAAATGTTCAAAACAAGACCACACTAAAGCTACCAGCACGACTATGTTTATTGCTGCATTATTTACCATAGCTATGATATGGAATCAGCCCAGATGCTCCTCAGTATATTAATCGATCAAAAAAATGAGGTACATATGCACAATGTAATTCTATGCCTCCATCAGAAAGAATGGAATTGCCCCATTTTTTAGGAAATAGAAAGACTTGGAAAAAAATTTATTAAGTGAAGTAAGCCAGGCCCAAAGAAGCATAGGTCTCATGGTTTCCATTATTTGCAATAATTAGTTTATATCTGAGTCAAGCAGAAAAGGTCAGATAAGTTGATGTTAGGGAAATGAACCCTAAGATATGTATTCAAATGATTTTTTTCTTTCATGCTATTTTTTCTAACACATTTATAAGATTATTTCTTTGTTGCTTTGTATGTCCCTCCCCACAATATAACCTCTGCTTTCACTGTATTTGATTTCAGGGTAATTTGTAGAGGGGAAAGAAAAAAAAACAAATTGTTTACATTAGGATACAGGTGGACCCACTGCAACAATGAGATGTACAAGTCTTTATGTTGAAAACAAACTTTACAATTTTGGTGGGGGGGAGGATTTGGTGGGGGGCAGGGGGGAGGATGGGAAAGGATGGGAAGGGGAAACAAAGGAGGAAGGATGGGAAGGGGAAACAAAGGAGGAGGCTACAATGCTTGATAAGAAGTGTACTCATTATTTTGTCCATGCAATTATAACCCCTCTGCACAGTACTTTCATAATAAAAAATGTTATACAGTAAAAATTTAATAATATAGGACATTGACTCATTTTTTCATTAATTCCTTTTTTGTTGAAACATGATATATAATTAAATGGAAGCATTGTCATGGTCTTCCAATGTTTTGAGTCTCTCCCAAGTATGAGCTTTGTCTTCTGTGTCTTTGGACACCTTCCTATAGACATTTTTTTAAATGATTTATACTCAGAAGCCTTTTCTTGCGGATAGGCAAGTTGAGGGATAAAATTATAAGGGTGGGGCTAGAAATGTGGCTTAGTGTTAGAGAACTTGGTCATCATGCATGAATGCTATGGTTTGATTCCTCAGTGCCATATACAAAGAAAAAGCCAGAAGCTGTTGATTGACTCAAGTGGTAGAGTACTAGTCTTGAGAAAAAGAAGTTCAGAGACAGTACTAAGGCCCTAAGATAAAGTCCCAGAACTGTCAAAAACCATCAGCCAGATGCCAGTGGCTCGCAACTGGAACACTAGCTTCTCAGCAGGCTGAGATCTGAAGACCACAGTTCAAATACAACCTAGGCAAAGAAAGCCTGTTAGCCTCTTACTTTCAATGAGCCACCAAAAGACCCCATGTGGTGCTGTGGCTCAAGTGGTAGAGTGTTCGCCTTGAGCTGTAGCGCTCAGGGACAGTGCGCAGGCTTGAGTTCAAGACAAACAACTGGAAAAAGTGAGGGTTAATCAAAGTACTTCTCCTATCTGATAATTAGGAGAACATTCCCTGGAAAATGAATCCTGATGTACACCAGAATTTGAGTCAGAGCTCAAGGTTCAAGTGTAGCTCATCCATATGACCAGATTTTCAGGCCATAGCATTATAACTTTGGTTGCTACAGGGTTCTGAAAGGTCCAATGTTGAAAGTCTTAATGCTCCACAATCCCTTTGTGATAAACATTTGACTTGTATTGTCAATGTCATTGCAGTTCTGAACCAAGCAGAGAACCAATAGCTCAAGTGTGTCACCCTAGCTCAGAAGGCTGAGGTCTGAAGATCACAGGGTAAAGCCAACCAGGGAGTGAAAGTCTAGGACACTCTGATTTCCACTGCTGAAGGTCAGACATTCAAGAGCTTCTTGGGTTTTCCTTGGTGATAAGTTACTTGTACTCTAAATGTTCTTATACTTCTTGAGCTATAGAAGCAGGAAAGAAACATTATTTACCCATCGTGGGTTCAAATGAAATTCTCAGTTTCCAAGCCTTACCCCTGTTAGCAGGAAGAACTCCAGTGTAACACTGTATTTGAAGGACAGGAAACAGTTTCAAAAGCCACGCTGGGTGAAGAGACCAGGCCTCAGGATTAGGAGGCAGATTGTACACACTCAACGGGGACGTGAGCTGCAAAAACACTTCATTCATTCCAGGCACGCCAGCAATGAGGGGAAACCTGAAACATTTTTAGAGTTACACCATGGTCAGGCTTTTCTCAGACTCTTTAAACAATGACTAAATAACCTTCCTCTCTCAGGTGAAGGGAGCTTCAGGCTACCGTTAGGTTAACAATAGACAGCCAATTTATTGGGGGAGCAGGGAGGATCAGAATACAAAAACCCTGCTTTCTGATCTTAGCAAGTGGGTTTTTGATTCTCTGTCAGATTTGAAGGCCCTTCTTTTACTCTGCCAGTCCATTCTCCTTCCTTCATTCTCCACATAATTAATGCAAATACCTAGTCCAAGGAGAGGCAGGGCCGTTTCTATACTGTCTCCAAGCACCTGAGTTAGAATCTGGCTCTACCCTCTTGGCTTTGGTGTCTTCGGCTGTCAGAGAAGTAGGATAGAGACAGTCTTCCTGCTCTGTGTTTGTGTGAAGGCGATTCTGCAGTCCTGGCACACTGCAGAAGACCTCCTGACTGGGAATTGTTCCCTTCTTTCCTTCTGAAGTCCAAGACCATATTCATCTATCATCTTTCTTTCTGTCTTTCTATCTTTCTGTCTTTCTATCTATCTATCTATCTATCTATCTATCTATCTATCTATCTATCTATCTATCTATCTATCTATCTATCTATCTATCTATCTATCTATCTATCTATCTATCTATCTATCTATCTATCTATCTATCTACCTATCTATCTATCTATCTATCTATCCATCCATCTCTCAACCTCCATACCTACTTACCTAAATATCTATCTCTTTGCCAGTTCTTGGGTTGAACTCAAGGCCTGGGCACTGTCTCTAGCACTCTGCTACTTGAGTCACAGCATGAATTCTAGTGTTTTTTGTGTGTGAGCTACTGAGGAATCAAACCCAGGGCTTCTTGCATGCTAGGCAAGCACTCTCTCACTAATCCACATTCCCAGCCACCTCATCTTTTTCTTAGTGGAAGTTTTTACATAGTATGCTATCATCTTACATCTCCAAGTTTAATTTTGTGAATACCGGTTATTTCTATGAAACCTAACCTTCTCTTCCCCTACCTGATTTGTGACTGTACCAGCCTTGGCCTCATAATAAAATATAAATAAAGGCTGCTGAGAGTTTAAGTGCATCATATAAGGACACAAGCCTGGAACCCTAGAAGAGAAAAGTAATAGGCCTGAAATGAAGAGAATGATGTGGTATGTTCAACAAGCATATCTGAAAAATGAATCAATAAATAAAAGCAGAAGCATTGCATATGATCTGTTTGCCCTCAGGGAGGTAATATACACACATAAGTAGGTAGAGCACTGATACATAACATGCCTTTCTCTCTTTGAATTTTTATGGTCATGCCAGGGCCTAAAGTCAGGGCCTCATGTATTCTTCAGATGTTTTGCTCAAGGCTGAGGTTATACCACTGCCACAGCTCCACTTCCAGCCATCTGGTAATTAATTGGATATAAGGACCACCCAGGCTTGCCTGTATTTCTTGCTCAGCTCTCTCAAAGCTGGAGCTCTACTGTCTGGGCCACTGCTCCTCTTCTGGTTTTCTGGTAGTTTATGGGAGATAAGAATCTCATAGACTTTTCTGCTTGGCCTGGCTTTGGATGGCAATCTCCTGAGAAGGCTTCAAGTGGCTTTCCTCAGGGATTCACCAAGGAACTGCTCCGCGCAAAACTTTAGTCTAAATCTCAGGAGGAACTAGAGAAAAAGAGAAACATGAAGATGTTTCTAGTGTGTTCTAGATATTTAAGGTTGGAGACACATAACACTCATAACACACATTATTTTATAGGGAAAAGGACCAATGAAGACAATGTGAGGATCACTTCAGCTTTTGGTCCTCTTATCCAGAGACAGTAAATTCACTGCAGCTCAAAGCTTAGTGACAGAGCTGGCATGAACTGTGGACCTTAGCTCCCAAATCCTATGACACTCATTTCTCACTTTGGGCTTCTAACCTGTTACCAGGGGGGAAGATGAAGATAGTGAATCCTTCTCAGAAAAAGCAGCTATAAAGAGCATTTGATAGTATACTTATAAATTCAAACCATTGGATTGACCCAGTGAAGAAGTCAGTTTGTCCAGATTAAAAATGAAGAAGAAAAAAAGGCAGGTACCAGTGTCTGCTGATTAAAATCCCAGCTCCTCAGACGGATGAGATGTAGAGATTATCAGTTTGAATCTAGCCCAGAGAGGAAAATCCTGGACATGCTTATTTCTAAGAAATCACAGAAAAACCCAGAAGTGAGACTGTGATTCATGGGTAATGAGTTACCCTGGAGCAAAAGGAGCTCAGGGACAACCCCTAGGCTCATAGTTCAACCCCAGGACCTGCCCCACCGAAAGAGCCTTAACCTCCATGTCTTTGTTTATGTATGGATGCATTCCTATAGGGGAATCTCCAGAGTAGCTTTTGTGAATGGCACCATGCTAGGAAATTTGTTTTCAATACAGGGATTTCATAGCACAAAGTTGGCTTTCATGACAATGTATGTTCTGGGGCTCCCCTCACTGGGCACAGTGTAGCTTGAGGGTTTCTCTGCAATCCAGGCCTGCTGGAAGAAGTCTCTCACATTGTCTGAACAGGCAGACTAAATCCCTCACTCCTGTACAGCTAGGTAACAAACAACTCCATCTGGGCCAATTAGTGAGGATGAATGTGGGCAGGCTCTGAAGGTAAGGAGAAAAAGGCCTCTTTGTACCCCAAGCTCTCTCTCTCTCCCTAGTGCTCTGATTTGACAGGAAGCCTTCATCTGTGCCACCTCCCGTGGCAGACCAAGTTCCCTGTACTTATTCTGCCTTTGTGAGGATATGTTCTGGTGTTCATATACAGTGCTAAATGTAATTTAGGATTCCTTCAGGAACACAACTAGGGCACTGAACCTAAGGAAATGTTTCATTGCAGATGATGATGAGCCTATGATGCCTCTCCTAGGTTTCCAGAAGCTTGGGAAATCCAAGTACATGTCATATGGAGCTGGTGAAGATCATCAGGTTTTGAAACCTTTGACATCTCCTAGGTGGGCTGTGGATGGCTAGGTTTGATTGTGAACACAGGGCCAGGGTGCTGACCATGAGATCAGAGCAGAAGACTAGTGCTTTAACATTTTGTGTCACAGCTTCACTTCTGTTTTCTGTGTGTGTGTGTGTGTGTTTGTGTGTGTGTGTGTGTCTGTGTCTGTGTCTGTGTCTGTATGTGTATGTGTGTGAATACACGAGTCCTGGAGCTTGAACTCAGGACTTGAGCACTGTACGTAGTTTCTCTTGTATAAGGATAGCCCTTTCCCACTTGAGCCACAGAGACAGTTCAGGCTTTTTCCTGGTAATGTGGTACTGAGAAATCAAGCCCAGGGTTTCATATATGCAAAGCACTCTACCCCTAAGGCATATTCACAGACCTCTACTTCAGGTTTGTTAGTTTGTGTTTGTCTTTTTGTTATTGTTGTTGTTGGTTGCAGGAGTTGAAGTCTGCGCCAGGGTGCTGTCCCTGAGTTCTTCAGCTAAAGTTTTGTGCCTTACCATTTGAGCCAGATGCCATTTAAGGTTTTCTGGTGGTTCATTGGAGCTAAATGTCTCTAGGACTTCCTTGCCCAGGCTAGCTTTGAACCACGATCTTCAGATCTCATCATCCTGAGTAGCTAGGATAACAGGCACGAACCACAAGCACCCAGCTTCCACTTCAGTTTTCTTAGTGGTGAATTAGAGATATAATCTCATGGGACCTTTTGTGTTTGGAATAGTTTCGAACCCTGATCCTCAGATCTCAGCTTCTTTAGAAGGCAAGATGACAGACCTCAGCTATCCATCCCTAGGCTGTGGCACATTGCTGCAAGGGGGTCCTTGGCTCCACGTGGTGGAGTGCTATCCCATGAGCCCAAGAGGTAAGGGTCAGTGCTGCGGCTGCAATTTCAAGGTTCTTGTCTGAGAAAAAACAAAACAAAACAATTGTCTGCAGGAGACAACACACCCACTGTTTAGGAATACAAAATTTTGTCTCTGCTATGGGGACATATCTGAGCCTCAATATTCTTGTCTGCATAATCATCTCAATTGTAGAGCTCTTACAAGGACCAGATGAAAGAATGCACCCTGTGAAGGACACAGCACATGGCACACTTTTAAGTACTCAGCACACAACATCATCTGATAGACTCAGCACACAGCAACCAATGCAGGACTCAGCACACTGCACCCTATGAAGTTCTCAGCACATAGCTCGATTAAACAAGCTGTCATTAGAATTAGGGTCCTTTAATCAGTATCACCATTCATTGAGGAACATTTCATAAACCATACAAGTTCAAATCAAATGGTTTAATGGGGTAGTTTTTTGGGGGGATTCCAATGGGGCTTGTACTAAATGCATGGGTATACTGTTCTAGTACCTTTTGTTCAAAGCTAGAGATCTACCACTTTGAGCCACATTTCCAGGAGTCTCACAGACTTCCTGTCAGGGCTGGGATTTAAAACCCACTAGCAGCCAGCATAACAGCGGTAAACCAGCAGCGTCTGCTTTATTGGAGGTGGGTTGCAGCAGTTTACATCTGGCTAAGTCAGGTTAGGTGGCAGCTCTCAGCGCGACTCCTAGCTTGCTCTGTGGTGATGTATTTGAAGTCCTGGCCTTCTATACTTGCAGTTAGAACATTCTTTTTTAGACAGCAGTCCTGGGCCTTGAGGAAAGGCTTAGACACTATCCCTAAGCATTTGTGCTCCAGGCTAGCACTCAATTGATTGAATGACAGCAGAACTTCTGGATATTTTTGTTTATGTGGCACTGAGAAATTGAAACCAGGGCTTCCTGCTTACTAGGGATGCACTCAACCACCGAGCTCCCGGAGTGAATGAGGTATAAATAGATAGAGATTGCTGTATATAAATATTATGTACACAAAAAGAGAAATATCCGTATACTATTAACTTATAGATATTATTGCCAATTACTAGATATTAAAGTATGTCTCCACATTATGATGTGTCCCAGTTGAACAATTAATAAAGCATTAAGTAAAATTACTCAATATCCTGTTATTATCATATGTGAACATATATACATACATATATTTACGTATTTTATAGAATGAGACAGATGTCTATATATAATTAAATTATGCATCATGTGTCACTACCAAAAAATAGGAATTTAATTATGACTCCATGCAATTTTTTTTAAATTTAATTCAATTTTTTTTGTAAACATACTGTACAGAGGGGTTACAATTACATGGAAAGGATAATGCATACATTTCTTATCAAGCATTGCAGCCTCCTCCTTTGTTTACCCTTCTTCACATCCCTTCCCAGCCTCCCCTCTAACGCCCACCCAATCTTCCCCCACCCCCCAAACCGCCAAACCCCCCACCCCGCACCAACGTTGTAAAGCTCGTTTTCGACATGACAACTTGTACTTCTCATTGTTGCAACAGGTCCACCTGTATCCTTAAACGACTTGTTTTTCCCCATCTCCTCCACAAGTTATAGAGACATCAAATATAGTGAAAGCAGGGGTTATACTGTGGGGGTGGGATATACAAAGCAACAAAGAAATAATCTTATACATGCGTTAGAAACAAATGCATGAAATAAAAAAGCATTAAAAGACATATCTAAGGGTTAATTTTCCTAACATCACATTATCTGACCTTGTCCGCTTCACTCATACATATACTAGATATTGCAAATAAGGGAAACCATGGGACCTATGTTTTTTGGGCCTGGATTACTTCACTTAATATAATTTTTTCCAAGTTTTTCCATTTCCTAACAAATGGGGCAATGTCATTCCTTCTGATGGAAGCAAAGAATTCCATTGTGTATATATAGCACATTTTCTTGATCCATTCATCTACTGAGGGGCATCTGGGTTGGTTCCATATCTTAGCTATGGTAAATAATGCTGCAATAAACATAGTTGTGCTGTTAGCTTTAGTATGGTCTTGTTTGTAAACATTTGGGTAAATGCCCAAAAGTGGGATTGCTGGATCATAGGGGAGCTCTATGTGAAGTCTTTTGAGGAACCTCCATACTGCTTTCCAAAGTGGTTGAACAAGTTTACATTCCCACCAAAAATGAAGTAAGGTTCCTTTCTGTCCACATCCCCTCCAGCATCTGTTGTTGTTAGAGTTCTTGATTATAGCCATTCTAACTGGGGTGAGGTGGTATCTCAATGCTGTTTTGATTTGCATTTCTTTCATGGCTAGGGAGGTTGAGCATTTCTTCATGTGTCTATTGGCCATCCTTCTTTCTTCTTCAGAGAAGATTCTTTTCATGTCTTAAGCCAATTTATTTATTGGGCAGTTGTTCCTTTCAGGATATGTTGTTGGGGAATTTAATTTTTTGAGTTCCAAGTATATTTTAGATATGAGACCCTTGTCCGTTGTATGGCTAGTGAAGATCTTCTCCCAATCTGTGGGCTTTTCTATTGATCTTGCTAGCTATGTCCTTTGCCATGCAGAAGCTCTGCAACTTCATGCAATACCATTTGTCCAACCTTTCTTTGATTTGTTGTGTTTCCGTGTCTCTAGTCAGAAAATGTCGGCCTGAACCAAGGAGACCTAGGGTTTCTCCTATTCCATCCTGTAATGTTTTCAGAGTGACTGCTTTGACTTCGAGGGCTTTGATCCATTTGGAGTTGATTCTGGTGCAGGGTGATATATAAGGATCTAGCTTTAGTTTTCTACAAGTAGTTAACCAATTTTGCCAGCACCATTTACTGAAGAGGCTGTTTTTCCTCCATTCTATTGTTTTAGCTCCCTTCTCGAAGATTAGATGACTATAGGTCTGTGGGTTCATTTCTGGATTTACAATTCTATTCCATTGGTCCTGAGGTCTGTTCTTATGCCAATAGCAAGCTGTTTAGATTACTATGGCTTTAGAGTAGAGTTTGAAATTTGGTATTGATATTCCTCCAGCAGTGTTCTTTCCATTGAGCGATTTTGCTATTCAAATCTTTTATTGTTCCATATGAATTTTTGGATTGCCTCTTCTATTTCCTTGAAGAAAGAGGCTGGAATTTTGATAGGTATTTCGTTGAATTTGTAGATAGCCTTGGAAGTATTGCCATTTTCACGATGTTAATCTTTCCAATGCTGGAGCATGGGAGGTTTTGCCATTTCTAAGTTCTGTTTTTATTTCCTTTTTCAAGATTTTAAAGTTTTCGTCATAGAGGTCCTTCACTTCTTTGCTTAAGGTAATTCCTAAGTATTTTATTTTTGGTGGGACTATTACAAATGGAGTTGCTTTCCTAATTTCAGCCACACTTTTCTCATTGTTGGCATACAGAAAAGCCATTGTTTTCGGGGGGTTAATTTTATACCCTGCTACTTTGCCAAAGTTTTGAATAAGCTTGAGTAATTTGGGAGTGGAGTCTATGGGATTCTTTAATTATAAGATCATGTCATCTGCAAAGAGGGAGAGTTTTATTTCTTCTTTCCCTATTTGGATCCCCTTTATGTCTGCATATTTTCTTATTGCTGTAGCTAGGCATTCTAATACTAGATTGAAGAGAAGTGGAGAGAGTGGACATCCTTGTCTTTTTCCTGAGTTAAGAGGAAATGGCTTTAGTTTTTCAACATTAAGTATAATGCTAGCTGTAGTTTTGTCATATACAGCCTTTATTGTATTGAGGTATGTTCCATTGATTCCTAATTTTTCCAAAACCTTCATCATAAAGGGGTGTTGGATCTTGTCAAATGCTTTTTCTGCATCTATTGAGATAATCATGTGGTTCTTATTCTTGCTCCTGTTGATGTGATGAATAATATTAATTGATTTGCATATATTGAACCAGCTTTGCATTCCTGAAATGAATCCTGTTTGATCGTGGTGTATGATTTTTTGAATGAATTGTTGAAGTCGATTGGCCAAAATGTTGTTGAGAAATTTTGCATCAATGTTCATCAATGTCCCTGCCTGGTTTTGGGATGAGGGTTATGCTGGCTTCATAGAATATGCTCTGTAGTGAACTTTCTCTTTCAATTTCATTGAAGAGTGGGAGTAGTATTGTTGTGAGCTCTGCTTTGAAGGCCTTGTAAAATTCCTCTGTGAAACCATCTGGTCCTGGACTTTTCTCAGCTGGGATGTCTCTTATTGCTGTTTCTATTTCAGTGCTTGATATGGGCCTGTTAAAATGGTTTGACTCATCTTGGTTTAGTTTTGGTATGTCAATATTTGCTAGGAAAAGGTCAATTTCTGTCAATTTCTCAAACTTATTAGCATAAAGTTTTGAGAATTATTCCCTTATAATATCCTGTATCTTGGTTGTTTCTGTGGTGATGTTTCCATTCTCATTTTTGAGTTTATATATTTGGGTGTGTTCTCTTCTTTTTCTGATAAGATTTGCTAAGGTTCTGTCAATTTTGTTAATTTTTTCGAAGAAGCAACTCTTTTTTTTTTTATTCTTTCTATAGAATTTTTGGATTCTAAATCATTTAATTCTGATTTAATTTTAATCATTTCTTTCCGTCTACTGGATTGGGGTTTATCTTGCTACTCTTTTTCAAGGAGGTTTAGCTGTGTCATTAAATTGTTGGTTTCAAATCTTTTCAATTTGTTGATGTAGGAGCTAAGAGGTATAAACTTGCTTCTGAGTACTGCTTTTGCTCTGTCCCAGAGGAGCTGGTAATTTGTGTGCTCATTTTTGTTGAATAGCATGAGCATTTGAATTTCTTTTCTAATTTCTTCCATGACCCACTCGTGATTCAGCAGTGTGTTGTTTAGCCTTCATGTGATACAGGACTTTCTTTGGTGGCTTTTGTTATTGAGTTCTAATTTTATTCCCTTCTGGTCAGAGATAATGCAAGATATAACTTCAATATTTCTGAATTTAGACAATTTGTTTTGTGGCCCAATATTTGGTCTATTTTAGAAAATGTTCCATGTGCTGCTAAGAAAAACATGTATTCTTATGCTGCTGGGTGAAATGTTCGGTAGATGTCTGTTAAATCGACTTGATCTATGCAGCTGTTTAGATATGCGGTTTCTCTTTTGAGTTTTTGCCGGGTTGATCTATCTAGTGGCGAGAGTGGTGTGTTAAAAGACCCAACAATTAATGTCATTGGATCTATATGGGATTTGTAGCGACCTTCTTTATCACTTCTCACGAATTTTAATTGAAGTCTATTTTATCTGATATTAAGATTGCAACTTCTGCCTGTTAATGGGGACCGTTTGCTTGGTAGATTTTGCTCCGGCCTTTCACATTGAAAATGTGTTTGTTTTTTTGGGCAAGATGTGACTCCTGAAGGCAGCAGATAGAAGGATCTTGTTTTTTAATCCAAGTTGACAGTCTATATCGCTTAATTGGAGAGTTAAGTCCGTTAACGTTAAGAGGTGGGACTGAGAGGTATTTGGGAGTTTCTGCCATGTTTTCCACCTTCATGGGGTTCGCGAAAACTGGGTTCTTCCTATGTTTCTTGGATTCTCAGTTTGGGTGCTGTTTCTTGGTCTTTATGGTGGTCTTGTTGGTTTTCTATGTGTAGAACATCTTTAAGAATCTTTTGTAGGGCTGGCTTGGTGGAGATGTATTGTTTCAATTTTTCTTTGCTATGGAAGGTTTTTATTTGGCCTATAGTTATGAAGGAGAGTTTGGCTGGGTACAGTATTCTTGGTTGATAGTTGTTTGTTTTTAGGGCATGGCATACTTCATTCCAGGCTCTTCTTTCTTTGATTCTCTCTGCTGAGAAATCTGAGGTGATTCTAATTGGTTTCCCTTTATAGGTGATTAATCTTTTCTCCTTGACAGCTTTAGGATCTTTTCTTGGTCTGAGTTGATCCTGTGTGGATTATTATGTGACAGTGGGATGTCCTATTCTGGTCTGGTCTATTTGGGGTTCTAAAAGCTTCTTGTATCTGGATAGGCCTATCTCTTTGCATGTTTGGGAACTTTTCTGCCCAGATCTTGTTGAACAAATTTCCTAGACCATTAACTTTTGTTTCTAGGTGCTCCTCTACACCCATTATCCTTAGATTAGGCCTTCTGATGTTGTCTTCCAAGTGTTGGATAGATCTCTAATCATTCTTGGACTTGTCTTGGATGGTTGTATGTTCTTTCTCTATAATATCTAGGCTTTCTTCAATCCCTGAATGGCCTAACCTTCTGTCAAGACTTTCTACTTTGTTTTCTACCTCTTTTCCTTCTAATTGGTCAGCTGTGATGGCTTCAAATTCTTTGTTGAAGCTTTGTTTGAGATCTTGTATGAACTTCTTTCCTTCCTTAATTTGTTTTTCAATGTTTATTCTCAAATCACTTAGTTGATTGTTTATGGTTTCTTTGGACTCCCATTCCTTCTGTTGGGTTCCATTCAGCATTCCCTTTGTGGTCTCCCTGACTTCCTTCTGCTCTTTGTTAATGGATTATATGAGTGCCTTTTGTGATCTTTGTGTATAAAGACTTAAAGAGAAGCTTCTCTGAAGAAGAAAGAAGGATGGCCAATAGACACATGAAGAAATGTTCAACATCCCTAGCCATAAAAGAAATGCAAATCAAAACAACATTGAGATATCACCTCACTCCAGTTAGAACAGCAAAAATCAAGAACTCTAACAACAACAGATGCTGGAGGGGATGTGGACAGAAAGGAACCTTACTTCATTGTTGGTGAGAATGTAAACTTGTTCAACCACTTTGGAAAGCAGTATGGAGGTTCCTCAAAAGACTTCACATAGATCTCCCCTATGATCCAGCAATCCCACTTTTGGGCATTTACCCAAATGTTTACAAACAAGACCACACTAAAGCTACCAGCACAACTATGTTTATTGCAGCATTATTTACCATAGCTAAGACATGGAACCAACCCAGATGCCCCTCAGTAGATGAATGGATCAAGAAAATGTGGTATATATACATAATGGAATTCTATGCCTCCATCAGAAAGAATGACATTTCCCCATTTGTTAGGAAAAGGAAAGGTTTGGAAAAAATTATATTAAGTGAAATAAGCCAGGCCCAAAGAAGCATAGGTCCCATGGTTTCCCTTATTTGCAATATCTAGTATAGGTATGAGTCAAGCGGAAAAGGTCAGATAATGTGATGTTAGGAAAATGAACCCTTAAATATGTATTTTAATGTTTTCGTTTCTTTCATGCATGTGTTTCTAACGCATTTATAAGATTATTTCTTTGTTGCTTTGTATGTCCCTCCCCCACAGTGTAACCCCCGCTTTCACTATATTTGATGTCAGTATAACATGTGGAGGAGATGGGGACAAACAAGTCATTTAAGGATTCAGGTGGACCTGTTGCAACAATGAGAAGTACAAAATGTCATGTCAAAACCAGCTTTACAATGTCGGTGTGGGGGGGGGGGAGGGGGGTATAATTGGGTGGGGGGAGGGGGGTAAAATTGGGTGGGGGGAGGGGGGTAAAATCGGGTGGGGGGAGGGGGGAGACGGGGAAGGGCAGTGAAGGGTAAACAAAGGAGGAGGCTGCAATGCTTGGTAAGAAATGTATGCATTATCCTGCCCATGTAATTGTAGCCCCTCTGTACAGTACTTCTCAAATAAAATAAAATACAATTAAAAAAAATACTTAAAATATTATATAGGTATAAAGAGATGGTACTGCTATTAAGGAATTTAAGTTTCAGAGGTTTTGAATTGAGTAATATGTGGATTAAGTGTGTACACAATGGGGGATAGGGTCTAATAGTCAACTGCTTGTTTATCTGAGGAAGTGCAGGACAAGAATTAAGTCACTTAAAGAAGAACTAAAGAGAGGAAAAGGTGAAAAGGATAAGAAAGGAAGAAAAAAGATCAGACGTTCAGTAGAGCTAAACAAAAAACAAAATGATAATTAAGAAAGAAAAAAAGAGAAAGAAATCAGAAAAAGAAAGAAAAACTCACAGTCACATATCCCTAAAATAAAAATTATAAGAGGAGAAAAAAAAGTTACTGGAATACAATATTTTTTTTTCAAAAAAGGCAAAAATTAAAGATTAAAAAAAGTTTTAGAAAAGAAAAAAAATTTATATAAGGTACCAAAAAAGAAGAAGAAGAAGAAGAAGAAGAAGAAGAAGAAGAAGAAGAAGAAGAAGAAGAAGAAGAAGAAGAAGAAGAAGAAGAAGAAGAAGGAAGAAGAAGAAGAAGAAGAAGAAGAAGAAGAAGAAGAAGAAGAAGAAGAAGAAGAAGAAGAAGAAGAAGAAGAAGAAGAAGAAGAAGAAGAAGAAGAAGAAGAGGAAAGAAGAAAAGAAGAAGAAGAAGAAGAAGAAGAAGAAGAAGAAGAAGAAGAAGAAGAAGAAGAAGAAGAAGAAGAAGAAGAAGAAGAAGAAAGAAGTTCTTTGATTTTTTGGGGAGGGGTGGGAAAAATCCTGTTTCTCCCTTGTGTCCTTATCCAGCCTCTTGTTGGAGTCTCTGGTCTGCTTGTGGTCCTTTGCCTTGGTTGGTTTCTTAAGTCAGTTTGTTCGAACAGGCAGAAAAATGCTCTGCTTTACCCAGGATTTTGCGATCCTCCTCCCAGGCTAGTTCAATGGGAGGTAGAGCTGCTTTGAGTATCACCAAAGAGGGGGATGCAGTGATGAAGCTAGGTTCTGGGCAGAGTTGAGGCCTTTCAACAGACAGTAGCTTTTCCCGTGGGGCTAGTTTGTGAAAAACTCACAGAGCCCAGCCTGGAGCCACTCTCAGGGTTTCTGTTTACTGAACTTCAATTGATTGTGGAGGCTGCTAGAGGGAGTGGCCGCCTCTGGCTCTGATTACCCAGTGAAGAAAGCCACTCCTAGGGCTGGTGCTCGAGCTGGGTGACTTTTCTCTGGAGCTGAGTCTGGCAGGTCACTCCGCTGTTAAGTTCTTGTGACCTGATAAATGACTCATTTTTTTCCAAGGCTTGAGTTGGAGCTAGCAGCTCCGCCAAGTTTGTCGGTATCCAAGATGGAGATCTCCAGTACTGGGGGGAGGGAGGGGTGGCCTTCCCTCCTCTGCTCCTGTCAGGCTTCTACTCACACTGAGTCTTGGTTCCTGGGTCGTCCCTGGTCTGCGAACTGGAGGATGAAGATGTCCGCTCCTTGTCGGTTCTTGCTGGTGTTGAGTAGAATCCGCTTGTCCGCTGTGTCTGGCTCCTTCGTCCCGGACTCTCTGTGGCTCAGGTATGGCCGCGGCTGCCGCTGCCACTGCAACCGCCGCAGTAGCGGCTGCTGGCAAGAGCTCAGAAGTGTCTCCTTGCCTGGATTTTCCCTCTCTGGCCTGACTCTCTGTCCTGTGATGGCACACTTGATGTTTTTCTCTGGCTTAGGACTGTTCACTGGAACTCTAAAACTGCTTTCTTTGCGAGAGCTTGTTTAGATTCCAGCTTCTCCTCAGCCATCTTCCTGGAACTTCTCCATGCAATTTTTATTCTGTTAATGGTTAATAAAATATTATTAAAACTTAATACATATCCTAGAATTATTTCATCTAATTTTATTTAAAACTATACACTAATTATACCCTTCATTATTTATTGTAGTGACAATTATTAAACCTATGACATCCTATTACATAGCATATAGATTTGCACGTGAATTATACATCCTACCTGTCACCGACCAATTTCAAAGAGATAGAACACTGTCATGCTCAGCTTCTCACTCCCAGATTACATTTTTGGCAGTGCTGGGATCTAAACTCAGGGCCTAAAATTTCATGAATGGGTCATTTTCAGTGCAGCAGCCTCTAGCCAATTCAATTCCTAGACAGTTCCTAGCCCTTGAGAGCGAGCCCCATATGTTGACTCCATATTGTGCTTAGTGCAGTTATTCATTTAATTTTTGTTTTATTCATCTGTTTACCATTAATTTTATTGACTGTTATTACACATGGAATATTTATTACATTCATTACAGAGGATATAGATTTGCCTATGTATGAAACTTCACACCTGACACCCAGGACTTTCACAAGAAAGGAAAATGTGTCACCATGGGCTTCTTACTCCACGATTCAATTTTTATAAGTGCTGGCATCTGGACTCACAGCCTACAAAGCTCAATGCATGAATGGGTGATTGTCAGCATGCCAGACTGGTGCACACTGAGCTGACAAGTATTTCCCAGCACCTGAAGTCGAGCCCCAGGGGTTGGCAAAATAAGAACAGATTGACATGCAGATGGTAGTACACAAATAAATATAGAACTTTATAGAGTGCCAGAGATGTCTATACAATATTCAGTGATATATGCTACATTCCTGCCAAATCTTAGGTATTTATTATGCCTCCGTGTAATTAATATTGTTTTCATCCTTAATGAATTATTAATTAAATCAATCACTGTCCTGGAATTATTATGTCCATGTAATTAATAGTATTCTTTTAATGTGTCAAAATATTAATTAAAATCCATCAGCCTCCTAAAATCACTCTAATTTTATATTAGTATCATTCAGTAACAACTAATTCAACCTTGACATTCACAAAATTTCAATGATATTCCTATGAATAGGAATGAGACCCTTAGGATCTCCCTCTATTGGTAGGGGTCAGGACCTGGCTTCAAACCCAGGGCCTATGTTGCCATGTTGGCCTGTGGCTTCCCTGGAAGCCCGCCAGCCTTCAGCAATGCCAGGTTAGCAACACTTTTCAGCCATGTCATTCAAACCCAGGAAGGTCACCTTGCAAAAAAAACAAATGTAAAACCTGCAGCTAACTGCAAATTACCTTTTTTTTTTCTGTGTCATTTTATTTTATTTTTTCCTGTCAGCCTTTGAGGCCCAGGATCCAGGTTCAGCTGTGGGTCCAGTGGCTACACCCTAGCCTAGAGTGAAAGAAGCTGAGGCAGTGTTGCCACGCCCTGAGTTCAAGCCCTGTTCTTGACAAAATCAAAATATTTACATACATATATACATACATACATACATATATACATACATACATACATATATACATACATTAAAAATGTTTAAAAATTTTTGAGGCTCTTGGCTTGGAATTCATGCCATTTTTTTCTGTTAGAACTGGGATTTGAACTCAGGGTCTGGGTAAATCTGCAGCATAGTGGGGGAAGGGGAAGATCACTATGCTGGAAGACAAGAAAGTCAGGCATGTTCCCAGGGCCTGAATTCAAGTCCTAGCACTCATATACATTTTAAATCCATGGTTTATATTTACATACACATGTTTACTGCATATTGCAGTTAGTATAGTTATTCATTTTATTTTGTGTTTTATTTATTATGTATTTTAATGAGTATGATTACACATATAATAATAATTTTTACATCATATACATAGGATATAGATTTGCCTGTGTATTATATATCATTCCTGAGACCCAGGATTTTCACCAATAAGAAAAATAAGTTAGACAATTGGCTTCTTCCACCAGGATTAAGTTTTTGGCAGTTGTATGATTTGAATTCAGGGCCTAGAAGGCCCATTTCATGAATGGTCAATGTTAGCCCCCCAGTTTGATGCAGGTGAAATTGTTGGGCTAATTTGAGGACCGGAGATCAAGCCTTAGGAGTGGGCAATATATAAACACCTAGATGTGTAGATTGAAGTGTGTGTGTGTGTATTTACATATGTATATGCATCTATAAATATATATGGGTATTTATATAGATTCTAGTATATAACTATACATAAAGAGTGATGTTTCTATCTTATTTTTTTATGTTCTATTACTACCAATTATTCGGTCGAAAATTATGCCTCCATTAATTAATCACAGTAGAAGACTTAATAAAGTATTAAATTAACCAATGGCTTGTATTTATTGCATACAATCTTATACTATAATGACTAGCTAATTAGTAATTCAATTAGTACATTTCAAACATTCTATTAGTGTTTCTATACATAGGAATGAGTGTCCTAGGATCTTCAGCAATGTGTAGCTGCCAGTCCCAGGATCCAACTCAGGGCCTAGGTGTGTGGGTTGGGCTCAGGCTTCACTGACAACCCACCAGCCTTCAGCCATGCAAGATCACTTTCAATTTTCAATTTTCAAGCTGAGTCACTGAGACCCAGGATGGTCAAGTGCAAAGGAAACAAAGGTAAAACGGTTGTGTAAAACTTCCGTGTTTTTTTCCTTCTCCGTTTGTGTTGGTTTAATGTTTTTTTGCCAGTGCTTGGAGTTGAACTCAGGCCCTAGGATCCCTGGATCATCTTTGGGTGTAAAAGTTGCACCCTATCCTAGGGTAATCATGGTTTAAGACACAATAAAATGATTCCTTGAGCAAAATCAGCTCAAGGAAAATTTCTAGGCTAACAGTTCAAGCCTCATGATCTGCCATACAAAAGTAGAGCCAGTAACTCCATGTGTCTGTGTATGTATGCATGTATTTCCATTGGTGAACATCCCAAATCTCTATGAAGAAAGGCACCCAGCTAGGAAATTTGCTTTGAATAGAATGATTTCATAGCACACAGAGTGCTATCAAGACAGTGTATATTCAGAGGCTCTCCTCTCTGTTCCCAGTGTAGCCGAGGGTTTCTCCATACCCCAGGCTGCTGGAGGAAGTGTGCCTCATTGTTGGAACAGGCATACAAAAAGCCTCACTCCTGTACAGCTGTGAAACAGACAATTCATCCGGGGGCAATTAGTGAGGATGAATGTGGGTGGGCTCTGAAGTCCAGGAGAAAAGGCCTCTTTGTAACCCAAGCTCTTTCTGTCCCAGTGCTTTGTTTTGACAGGAAGCCTTCATTTGTGCCACCTCCCGTGGCAGGCCAAGTTCCCTGCACTTATCCTGTCTTTGTTAAACTATGTCCCAGTGTTGAAACAGGTTACTACAATTAATTCAAGAGTCCTTCTGGCAGAAAAGTTAGGGAGCTGAACCTAATGAAATGATTCATTATCGGCAACAATGCATCCCTCGGTTTCCAGAAGCTTGCTAAATCTAAGTACATATGTAATATCACAATGTTTCTGGTCATCTAGTGCTGGTGAAGCTCATCAGGTTTTGAAACCTTTGACCTCTCCTAGTTGGGCCCTGGGTGGCTAGGTTTGCGGTTGAACATAGGGCCTGGGTGCTGATCATGAGCTCAGAGCAGAAGCACTTTGCTTTACCATTTGGTGTCACAGCTTTACTTCTGGTATCTTCTTGTGTGTGTGTGTGTGTGTGTGTGTGTGTGTGTGTGTGTGTGTGTGTGTGTGTGTGTGTGTGTGTGTCTGTGTCTGTGTGTCTGTGTGTCTGTGTGTCTGTGTGTCTGTGTGTCTGTGTGTCTGTGTGTGCATACACCAGTTCTAGAGATTGAACTCAGGATCTGAGCACTATACCTGAGTTTCTCTTGTACAAAGATAACACTTTCCCACTTGAGCCACAGAGACACTTCAGGATTTTTTTCTAGGGATGTGGTACTGAGGATTCAAACCCAGGGTTTCATATATGCAAAGCACTCTACCCCTAAGACACATTCTCAGCACTCCACTTCAGGTTTCTTGCTTTCTTTGCTTGTAAGTTGGAGGAGTTGAAGTCTGGGCCTGGGTGCTGTCCCTGAGCACTTCAGCTCAAGTCTAGCACTCTACCACTTGAGCTACAGCAACCGTTCAGGCTTTCTGGTGGTTCACTAGAGATAACCATCTCAAGGAATTTCCTCTCCAGGCTGGTTTGGACCCTGATCCTCAGCTCTCTGCCTCCTGAGCAGCTAGGATGACAGACGTGACTCTGTGGCACCTGGCTTCCATTTCAAATTGCTAAATGGTGAGTAGGAGGTAATAGTCTCATGGGACCTTTTGTGTCCGGGATAGTTTGAACCCAGATTGTCAGATCTCAGCTTCTGAGTAGGCAGGATGACAGACCTCAGCTATATATGCCTAGGGTCCTTGACTCCATGTGATAAGGCACTAGCCATGAACCCAACAGGGAAAGGTCAGTGTCCTGAGTTCAACATTTATGACCAAGAAAAATAAACCAAAACAATTGTCTGCAGGAGACAACTCATTAGAGTTCAGTACATACATAATTTTGGCCCTGACATGGGGACATATCTGAGCCTCAACTTTCTCATGTGCACAATCATCTTACTTGTGGAGCTTTACAAGAACCAGCAGGTGGATGAACGTGTGATGCACTCTGTGTTGTGTTGTGTTGTGTGTGTGTGTGTGTGTTGTGTGTGTGTGTGTGCATGTGTGTGTGTGTGTGTGTGTGTGTTTCAGGGAAGGCTTTCTGGAGAAGTGATATCTCTCTGAAGAATGAGCAGATACCACGTTAAAGTGAAAGACTCAGCACACAAGACCTCATGAAGGACTCATCACATAGCTGTATCCCACAAGCTGTCATTAGAATTAGGGTGTTTTAATCAGTATCACCATTTTTTCAGAAACATGTCACAAACTGCACAAAGTTCACATCTAATGGCTTAAAGGGGTGGGGTTGTTTTAGGGGGGAGTTAGCCATGGGGATTGCACTCAAAGTTTGGGGCTACTGTCCTAAGACCTTTACCTCAAGGCTAGAGCTCTAACACTTTGAGACACAGCTCAGAGTTTCACAGACTTCCTGCCAGGGCTGGGTTTTAAACCCACCAGTGTCAGATCTCAGCCCTGGATTATCTTGGATGATAGGGGTGAGTGAGCCAGCAGCATCTGGTTCCATGGAGCTGGGTTACAGCAGTTTACCTCTGGCTAAGTCAGATTAGATAGCAGCTGTCAGCACCTGACTCCCAGCTTGCTCTGTGATATTTGCACATATTTGTGATATTTTATTTTTTATTTTTGGTGCCAGTCTTGGGTCTTAAGTAAGGGTCTAAACACAGTCCCTAATCTTTTATGCTCAAAGCTAGTGCTTACTGCTTGAGCGACAGCACAACTTCCAGATTTTTCTGTGCATGTGGTAGCGAGGAATTGAACCCAGGAATTTGCATGTACTAGAGGAGCATTCTACCATGGAGCTCCAGTGTATAAACAGATAAATGTGTAGATTGGGAGATAGGTGTATATGTATAAACTAAGAGAGATGTCTGTATTATGAAATTGCATATACCATATTACTATTAATTATTGGCAACTAAATTATTCCATCCATTTTTAATCATCATGATTGAATACATAATAAAGTATTAATTGAAAATTATTCAATGTAGTATAATTGTGTAAAATTTTATAATATGAAAACAATACACTACTAATTTAATTGTTACTTTAGTAACATTCCATTTGTATGGATGTATCATCAGAATGGGTTTCTCAGAACCTCCCACCATTCATTAGTGGCAGTCCCGGGATTAAACCTCCAGGCCAAAGTTGCTGGTTTTGGCTATGGCTTCCCTAATAGCTCACCAAACATCAGCAAGGCAAGGTCATGTGCACTTTCTGGGCCTTGTCATTTAGACCCAAGATGGTCAAAATACAAAGGAAAAAAATTAATATCACCTTCTTGAACTTCTCAGTTTTATACTTCTCCCTCTTTTTTTTGCCAGTCCCGATAATTGAACTTGGGTCCTAGAATCCCAGGGTTGGTTGTGGCAGAGGTGGCAAGACCTAAGTTCAATCCTTGTGCTTGGCCAAAAAAAAAAATCATAATAATAATAAGGCCCTGGCTTGGAATTTGAACTTGGGACATGGTTAAATCTGTGACATTGTGAGTGAAGTGGAAGCTCACCGTCCTTGAAGACAAGAAATTCAGACCAGTTCCCTAGGGCCTGAATTCAAGCCTCAGCACTGGAAAAAATACTATTCATATATGAGATCTATTTACATACATGGGTTTACTGTGTATGATGTTTATTACCATTATTTATGTAGTATTATTACACATATAACACTTCATTTATTACATCATATCACCTAGATTATATTTGCATATAGTTTATACATCGTAATAGGACTTTCACAGAGAAGGAAAAAATATGTCAAAATTGGCTTCTTACTCCACAAATAAATTTTTGGCCATGCTGGGATTTCAACTCACTGCCTACAATGCCCAATCCATAAATGGGGTCACAGTCTTAACACACCACCCTCCAGGAAACTGAGCTGCCAGAAAATTCTGAGGACCTTTGATCAAGGCACAGTAGTGCCCAATATATACATTGATAGATATGTATGTGTATGTGTATGTGTATGTGTATATATATATATATATATATATATATATATATGTATATATATATATATATATAAAGAGATAGAGAGAGGGAATGTGAGGATATTAAATGATTAAATGATATTTATATATTATTACCAATTATTAGTTATTACATTATGCCACCATTTTATGAAGTATTATGATTGAATACTTATAAAAGCATTCATGAAAAATTAGTTAATATCTGTCCATTAGGGGAATCAAACCATGGTGCTAAAATTGAAGATATAAATCCAATAATATTTGTATGGTATTATAGAATAGAATCATGAATCAACTGCAAATTTAATTATTACTTTTATAGCATTCCATTAGCATTCTCACGAATAGGAATGAGTTTGTCAGGATCTCCCTCCATTTGTGGGTGGCAATCCTAGCATGCGAACTCCAAGGCTGGGTAGTTTACTTCGAATGCAAACCATTGGAATGACACCGTGAAGATTTCAGATTGTCACAATTAAAAAAAGAACAACAAGAAGAAAAGAAATCCAGGTGTCAATGTCTCTTGCCTATAATCTTAGCTCCTCAGGAGGCTGAGAATGTAGAGAATGCCATTTTGAATTCAGCAAGGGCAAGAAAGTCGGTGACACTCTTATTTCCAACAGATCACCGGGGGAAAAAAAAAAAAACAAAACATGAGTGAAATTGTGGCTCAAGTTTCAGAGTGCTACCCTGGAGCAATAGGAGCTCAGAGACAGGGCCTAGGCTAATGGTACAAACACAGAACTGCCCCCCACAAAAGGAGGCAATCACTCCATGTCTCTGTGTATGAATGGATGATGTATGGATGATGGGCATTCAGCAGGTTGCCCATGCTCAGCCCAGCCAACTTGGGCAACCCGGGACAAGCCCTCAGAGTTCCTAGGCTGTAGGAGTGGTTGAAGGTTCTGGATCCATATTATCTATCCCTATGTAGAATGTGAGCCAAGACCTCTAGGGCCTGGTGGCTCTCACTCATTCATCATTCCTCATTGCAGAGTCACAGACTGGTCCAAAATGTCAGCAAAATATGAATTAGTCAGCGATTCCTATGCCAAAATGGGTAAGCCAATAAATCCCACCCTCATAACTCCGGTTACAAGTCAGCCTTGGGCTGTGAATGTGGATTAGCAATAGAGTGGTTACCTAGCATACACGAAGCCCTGGGTTTGATTCTTCAGTAATACAGAAACAGAAAAAGCCAAAAGTGGCACTGTGGCTAGCCTTGAGCAAAAGAAGCTAAGGAACATACCCAGACCCTGAGTTCAAGCCCGATGACCGGCAAAACAAGAAAAAAGTGAGCCTGGTGAGACATATTCTTATGGGTCTCAGGAGGGTCGAGGTGAGAGGTAAGAGGTGGAGGGCAGCTGCTGGTGGTTCACCCCTGTAATCTCAGCTATTCAGGAAGTTGAGATCTGAGGATCACAATTACAAGCAGGAAAGTCTACATGAAACGCTTTTCTCCAATTGAACACCCAAATAGCCAGAAGTAGAGCTGTGGTTCAAGTAGTAGACTGCTGACCTTGAGCAGAAAAGCTAACGGATAGCATCCAGGCCATGAATTCAAACCCCAGAATGTGAAGAATCGGGGTCTATGTTGAGGGGTAAGAATGATGCAGGCTCCAGCCTCAGGATTATCTGAGGATTGTGTTTGGGATTAGGAAAGCTCTTGGAACGCCAGGCTAGAGAGAGAAAATGTTCTCTCTCCATATCTCAAAACACATGTCACAGACTCCTGGGCTAGAGAGGGAAAATGTTCTCTCTCCCTATCTCAAAACACATGTCACAGACTCCTGGGAGCTGAGGAAGTGGCTCTTCTGCTTGCTTAAGCATAGATGAACAACTGGTCAAGCATTTTCCTGAGATTGGAGAAGAGGTTTTAGCTTGCTCTAAAATAGTTTAGATAATAATATACCTAGACATTGTCTCATAGGTTATGTAAAAATGTATCTGTTGAAATTTTTTGTGTGAATGTCTTCTGATCAGATCTTGGCAAAGATTATGCTTGCTTGTCTTTAAATACCCACTAACAATAAAACACAGCATGCAGTGGCAATTGTTGTTTGCACGCTGCATCCCTTGTGTCCTGGTGATTTTGTGACCCTTACCCAGGGACCACAATGCACTAGAAGTTGACACCAGAACTCCACACACACACACACACACACACACACACACACACACACACCAAGATAGAGCATTTGCCAGTAAGCCTGCACAAGTTCTACCTCTAGAGAGAGATAGGAAGGAAAGATTTGCTCCAGGAGGTGATATAACCAGTGCCAAAATTCCACAGGAGTTCTAAGGCTTAGAACAGGACAGAGAGCCTCAGGCAGAAGGTACAGAATGGGCAAAGGTCCTGCGGTGTGGTATAGAGCAGGTGGTGTGTGTGGAATGAAGGTTCTGTGGCTTCAGACAAGTTTGGCAGGACATTCAAGGATGGGTCATGGTTTGTACTTGAGGCACAGGTATGAAAGAGTGTGGAGTCCCAGAATGGGTCCCAGGGGGGAAGATTAGCTTTTCTTTTCACCATGTACCCCAGTCATTTCCTGTGGCTGGAAGTCTATTTTTCACAGCTCCTTTGCATCTGTCATGGGCCCAGTGTGGATCTGAGCAGTAAATCAACTTCTCAGACCAGAGTTTGGGGCAAGGAGGTACAAATGCTGCAAGCTGGCATGGCAGGTAACATTTGCTCATGTGGTATCACAAGAGTGAAAATCTGTCAGGCACACCCCGAGTGGGTGTTGAGTTGGGCTCATGAAAGAATTGTGGGCTCACCAATCCACAGCCAGCTGGCTGATGCTTGTAGCAGTTGCTATCCCAGGAGTCCCAGGGTTCAGAGCCCTGCTTTCCTCACCAGTGCTCAGGGTCAGATGAAGGTCTGCAAATCGTTGGCCTACTACAAAGGAGCATCCATAGTGTCGTTTCCCTTGGCTCTGTGTCCGCATGCATGGAAGGAGGGGCAGGTTCCATCGAAGTTACTGCCATGGCACAGACCCCTCAGCCCAAGAAGGACTTAGGGAGAAACACTTGAACTGGCTTAAGAATTTACTACTAGTATGCCTCAGGACTTCCCCCAGTTCTGGCTCAGCTCATCATTATCACCTTTCTGTGTGTGGGCGCATCTTAGAATTAGGGCTTGAACTCAGGGCCGGGGATCTGTCCCTCAGTTCTTTTCATTCAAAGCTAGCACTCTACCACTTGAGTCACAGCTTTTCTTTCAGCTTTTGGGTGGTTATTGAGAGAGGAGAGTCTCACACACTTTTCTAGCTGGGCTGCCTCTTAATGGCAATCCTCAGATCTCAGCTAATCAGATCTCTGAGTAGCTAGGAATATGAGAGCATGACCTATTAGCACCTGCCCACACTGTCCTTCTTGGCTAAAGACAGAGGATCTCTCTCCCAGCCTAGCACCCACGTAAAGTTACCCCTCCTACCCCACCCCTACTCCTCCAGGCTTCACAGGAATCATACCCTCCCCTGAGGTCAAAGAAATAAGATCAGGTTTGAGCTTTTTGTTCTCCACACAGTCAGTAGCTGCAGAGAGCTGATGTGTACTGTAGTTCAAGTGGTAGAGCACCAACCTTGTGCAAACCTGCTAAAGGATACCACCTAGGATCCGAGTTCCAGCCTGCAAACTCACACAATCACAGGCACACATGCAAACACGCACACACACACACACACACACACACACACACACACATGCACACACACACACAACACACACACACACACACACACACACACACACACACACACACACACACACACACACACACACACACACACACACACACACACATTTCCTTAGCAGGGTCCAATGGCTCATACCAGCAATCCTAGCTACTTAAGAAACTGAGCTCTTAGGATGGCAGCTTGAAGCCATCCCAGGCAGTAAAATCCGTGAGACTCTTCTCTCCACTAAACTACTAAAAAATGAAAGTTGAGCTGTGGTTCAAGTGGTAGATTGTCAGCTTTGAGCAAAGGAAGCTCAGAGACTTTGCCTAGATCCTGAGTTCCAGCTCTAAGATTTTTTTAAGACACTCTCTACCCCCACTCCACGTCCAATCAAGCCATAAATCCAGATTTTGGTCACCCTGTATCTCACTTCCATTCCTGCCAGTTCACAACATTGCCATAAGTGGCTGGTGTGGGGCCAGCAATGGATTAAAAGTGAACATACAACAAGGGGGGCAAAGCCAGGTCAAGGCTAATGTCCCAGAACATTGAGGTATTGGCCATACTAGTCTCTAATCCCCCCAGTTTCCTGGACTTAGAATTTAAAGTGTGTGCATCTGTATTCTGGGCATCCAGAATTGTCTAGAAGGACATGAGAGGCCAAGCTCAGGTGGGAAGATAGACTTTGCTGCAACAAGATATGTTGACATTTCCTACACAACGATGGAGAGAACTTATGCAGGGGAGAACTTATGCAAGCTGGCCTTGTTGACCCAGAATCCTCTGGAGGTGCCCCAAGATTTGGACAGGCCTGACTTGAGCCCCAAAGAAAAGCTGGAATCCAGGCCTCTGGCAATTTAGGACTCATTGTTGACCCTGATAGGGGGCTAAAGGGAAGATCAGTGTGGAGGAGGGGCACTATCCGAGATCAGAAAGAGGCAGCTCAGGAAATGGACAGAGGAAGATGAGGGAACCCCCACACACACACACAAAGACACACAAACACGCGCATGCACACAGGAAGCCCAAGGCCTCAGCAGTCCCTGAGGACCCTGACCATCCCCACCCACAAGAAGATGGCATTACTATCCTCAAACCAACTGTAGACAAAACTCCAGGTCTCTCACAAGTCTGAAATGGCTCATAACATAGCTTGGCACTTCCTAAATGTACACACCACTATGCAGAAATCTCAGCTACCTTACTTTTGTTTGTCGGTCATGGGGTTTGAACTCTGGGCCTGTGTGCAGTCCCTCAGCTCTTCATCTAAAGGTGAGTGCTCTACCACTGGAGCCACAGTGCCACTTCTGGATTTCTGGTGTTTCACTGGAGATAAAGTCTCACAGATTTCCCTGCCCAAGTTGGCTTTGAACCACGATCCTCAGATATCAGCTTCTACCATCCCACACCTGCTACCATTCATCCAGTCCCTGCCTGCCACAGGCCACGACCTCTGGAGTTCTTGGTAAGGCATGGCTTCACACTGGGGCAAACCTGGGGAGTTCTTAGAAATGTCTGTACAGTGAGGCCAGCACCTGTTCTCCCAACCAGAGCACCCCTACTACTTCACCATCTCTTACCTTCTTTCTTTCTTTCTTTCTTTCTTTCTTTCTTTCTTTCTTTCTTTCTTTCTTTCTTTCTTTCTTTCTTTCTTTCTTTCTTTCTTTCTTTCTTTCTGTCTTTCTTTCTTTCTTTCTTTCTGTCTTTCTGTCTTTCTTTCTTTCTTTCTTTCTCTCTTTCTTTCTTTCTTTCTTTCTCTCTCTCTCTCTCTCTCTCTCTCTCTCTCTCTCTCTCTCTCTCTCTCTCTCTCTCTCTCTCTCTCTCTCTCTCTCTCTCTCTCTCTCTCTCTCTCTTTCTTTCTTTTGGGTTGAGGGGCTTGAACTCAGGACATTGGTACGGTCTCTGATGTCTCTTTTTCCTCAAGGCCAGTGCTCTACCACTTGAGCCACAGCTCCACTTCCAGTTGGATTGGAGATGAGGCTCTCATGGTACTTTCCTGCCTGGGCTGGGAAATGAGATCCTCTGGATCTCAGCCTCCTGAGTGGCCAGGATGATAGGCGTGGGATGACAGGCATGAGCCACTGGCACACAGCTTATGGTATCTCGTCCTTCATAATTTCCACTTAGTCCTCCTCTAGATGCTACTACCTAGACACTCCTCTACCTCCCTCATGAACAGCAAAGGGAGGCTGAGAATTTGGGTAGGGCCATAGGCTTTAAAGGGCCCCCTCCACACCACTAGCCCTCTCTAAATTCCCATCTGCTTCCTCTGATGGACTGGTCGTCCAGGGAAGATCAGACCCACTAGGATTTCTGGGGCCTGCCCTATATCTCCCCACCCCACCCAACAGATACCTGCAGATTTCGGGGGCCAGCTGCTCCATGTCCTGGTGGGAGACATTGGGAGGGTTGCTGATAACTGGGTCCAGGGGTGCTCGGGACAGAAGAGTTTCCAGGTCCCCTCTGTCAAGGGACAGAAGAGTTTCCAGGTCCCCTCTGTCAAAGAAGGAGACACAAAGCATGGATGGGTCTACTAAGAGCTTCAGGGCATAGCCATCCTCATGTCACCAAGGTCCCTTGGAGAACTGCATCGGGACAGTCTCACACATCTATACCAAGACTCACACAACTGTACCGAGTCTCTCACCTGCAGCCCTGGCTGGAAATGAACATGCTCTGCTATGCTGTCCATCATCTGCAGCACCTTTGCTCTCTGTGTTTCCTGTCAGATCCTCCTTCTTAAGCAGGACCCCCTTTTCAAGTGCTGCCTCCAAGAAGCCCGTTCTGATCACCTTGGCAGAGCTGGAGCCTCTCTGCTCTGCAGGCTGCCGGCTTTTTCACACTCTGCCTTCTGGCCAGTGTGTGTTGAGAGTGCACAAAGGGGCAGGCCTGGGTTCCACTACTGGATTTCTGAAGGCCCTGATACACCATCCAGGGACAGGTGTTTTATCACACTCCAAGAGAGGGTACTCAAAGCCCAGGCAGTTTGTGGTCATAAAACAGGGCCATTTCTTTGTGTTGGCTTGAACTGAGGATCTGGGAGCAGAATCTCTGAGTTGTATTGCTCAAGGCTGGTGCTCTACCTCTTGAGCCACAGCTCAATTTCTGACTTTTTGGTGGTTCCATGGAGAATAGAGTCTCACGGTCTTTTCAGCTTATGGCTGGCTTCAAATAGTGATCCTCAGATGTCAGCCTCCTGAGTAGCCAGTATGACATGGATGAGCCTGAGCCCCAGGTGAATGGCACCAAATGCTTTTTTTTGCTCCTGTATATCTCCAGTCAACTAGCAAGCCCAAGTTAAAATAATCAGTTACTGGGGATCAAAATCCTCTCCTAGGTCTGTTAATCCAAAGAGATAAATTGTCTTTGGAAAAGGCTAGTCTGAGTTGGCTAGGGGTATTTGTGTGTGTGTGTGTGTGTGTGTGTGTGTGTGTGTGTGTGTGTGTGTGTGTGTGTGTGTGTGTGTGTGTGTGTGTAAGTGTCAGAGATACCTACCCGTATCTCTGTGGTGCCTCATCCTCTCAGCAGGGTGTGCATCCAGGATACTGACCCCAAGGAAGGTGGATGGGCAAGTGTATTTTAGGTCATATCCTGCGGGATGATCTGAATTCTGTCCTGCAACCAAAGCCTGGACAGATAATGGAGAGAAGGAGAGGTTTAGGGGAATATCAAGGGAAGTCCCTTACCTTTGGCTAGAAGTACCAGCCAGCTAGAAGACTGAATCCATCTTTCTTGGTAGTCAGATAAAAGGTGTACACTGTTCATTTATTTTATGATGATTGTGTGAGCCTTAAGGCTTGGATTCAGGGCGTGGGTGTTATCCCTGAGCTTGTTTTGTTGAAGGCTGAGGCTCTACTACTTGAGCTACACCACCACATCTGGCTTTTTTCTGTGTGGGTTTGGGGGGGGGGAGGTGGTTTATGAGAGATAAGAATCTCAAGGACTTTTTTGCCCGGGCTGGATTTGAGTCACGACCATCAGACCTCAGACTCCTGAATAGCCAGGATGATGGGTGGGAGCCACAAGCTCCTGACCGCCACCATCCATTTATAATCTCTTTGGCCCAGGGCTGTGCCACCCACAGTGCACCTCCTTGCTGGGAATGGGAAGCAGACATGAGTGGGTTTGATACTTCAACAGCTTACCCATCTTTAAGCATTGTTCCAGGTCAGTCTGATGGCGGATTCATCCTTATCCACAGCAATGACTTGGCTCTGTCACAAGAACAAATGTCCCCCGGGAGGTGTCAGGTCTGAGGTCTTTCCTCTGAACCCCACCCCCTAACCTAAATGAGGGTCGTTCCTGCCTAAGCTGGCTTTGAGTTGAACCGTGACCTTCAGATTTCCACTCCTGAGTACTTAGGATGATAGACATGAGACACTGGCACCTGGCCAAAGATACTTTTCCAAGCTTGTCATTCTATCCCCTCAGGAGACTGAGATCTGAGGACTGCATTTGGATGCACCCTTTTCAGCAAAGTCCATGAGAACTTTTATCTCTAACTAAACACCCAAACAAGTTGGAAGTGGAGTTGTGGCTCAAATGGCTGAGTGCTAGCTTTGAGCATAACACAAGGGATGGGACCCAGGCCCTAGTTATAAACTTTTTCTAGCATAGATCCACCCAAGAAAGGGAAGCAGATGGGCACACGGGAGCTCAAAGCTCACACATAATACTCAAGACTCACAGAATAGACCCCATCTTGCTCTGATTCTCTAGATTCTATGTCCTAGATTATGGCAGTCTTAGATGGGACTGACCATGCACCAAGTCAGGACATTCAAGTACAATCTCATACTGAGGATCCCGTGACCTCATCAAGGACTCAAGATCCTTTGACACTGGGCAGTCAGTTGTAGTCTAGTTATCCAGCCACAAGATATGGGATTGAAAGGATTTCTTGGTCAAGGGATGCAGACTGGAGGGCTGTAGGTCCCTCTCTCTCGGGAAGGAGAAAAGGCCTAACCATCCCAGGAATGTTCCTGGGTTGTGAGTATCCTCAATGAAACAACCCTGCTCAGACCTCAGTGCCTCTGGTTTTCCTACCAGCCTCTACCCAGCCCTGCCCCACCTTCAGTCAGTCCTCTCTGAATCCCAGATATGTCATCTAGACTAAAGATTGAGCCAGCAAAGGGTCCCACCTCTATCTCTGAGAATGGCAGTCACAGGGCCCTACAGTCCCCTAGAGGAAGTCTTGGGGCAACACGGGTCTGACTTCCCCCCTCATTCTCTGGATGTGCTGTGCCAGTGGCAGGCTTACCTCTGTCTCTTGTCAAGGAATGAACACTGGGGGTGTCATCTTCAGATTGAGCCAGAAGAAGTCCCAGTCCCCAAGGATGTACCACACAGGCATCCAGCAGTGAATGACAGCCAGCTGGTCAATGGCGAACCCAAAGTGCCAGGACTTTTAACAGCCATGTGTCTGGGTCAAAGTCTCTATCACTGATAGTCTAAGTTGTTAGGTGAGATCAGGGCTCCAATGGCCTGACACACCTAACCTGGGATCATCCTCCCTCTTCATCTTCTTGCTTATCCCTTGCAACCCCCCTCTTGACATTCCCTCAGCCTATACCTCCCTATCCTTTGGATAATTTCTTTTTATATGACTAGAAAATAAACTCGGTGGGCTAGGGGACACTGATATTTGGTGACACACCCTGAACACTAGGGTCTACCCAAGGCTGTTTCCTTCTGCAGTCGGTGACCACACAGCTCCTGGATGTCATGAAGTTGCTGAGGGTCAGTGGCTTGGTCCTACATACAGGCTTTAGGCTCTGAAACTGTCCCCACAGTGATTATGAATGTTTGGCTCCCTTGATCCAGGGACTCCAAACCAAGGCTTGCATGTTCCATTCTTCCTTCCTTTTCTCCTTTTCTCCCTCCATCCTTCCCTCCTCTCTTTCTCTTTCCTTTTTTGTGTCATTACTGGGCCTTGAACTCAGAGCCTGGGTGCTGTCCCTGAGCCTTTTTACTCAGGGCCAACAGTCTACAGCTTGAGCCACTCATCCACTTCTGGCCTTTTCTTTTTGGTAGTTCGTTGGAGATAAGAGTTTTACTGGCTTTTCTTCCTGGGACTTAAGTCTCAGTCCTCCCATCTCAGCCTCCTAAGTAGCTAGGATGACAGGTGTGAAGCACCAGCATCCAACTCAAACCAAGATTTCTTCATGTCTTTTGGAACCTTTCATCTTCTATGACCACCTGGACCTGGCACTCACTGTAACGGTTTGTTGGATAAATAAATGAGCATCTGTCTATGACAATATTACAGAAAACTCCCATCCAACTCAAGTAAGCATCCTGGGGGTGGAGGGTTGGTGGGGGAGATGTCGAAGCCTGAAGTAGCTCTTCCACAATTCTCCCTCATCCTTTGTCCTGCTCTATGGGTGCCACTGCACTTAACTCTTTTGGCTCTGAGAATGTGAGCCACAATGTACTCGCTGGATTCTGGGGCCTCTGTGATGCCTCTCTTCTCAAAAATCTTTGTCCAGCGGCTGACCCACAGTTTGGCACTCAATTCCTCCCTAAGGTGTGAATGAGGCATGTGAGGTGAAAGCCTGGCTCAAGCGGCCTCCTCTCCTCCCCCTGGGGCCAGACAGGATGGTCGACCACATCGGGCCCCCAAGTTTCATGTTGCAGAGAAACGATCCTTGAGGCATTCCGGTTCTCTGAATCTCCCAGATTCCAGTGCAGGTGCTGGGAATCGTCTCTGCTCACAGCTGGCAGGCTGGGGATGGCGAGGTCACCATCTCTGCTCCCCATGATGTCCTTGACTGTGGTGGTCACCCTAGAGAAAACCAGAGGAGAATCAGCAGCTGCTAGAGGAAGGCAGTCAAAACAGGATGCTCATGACAGGAGACGATCTGGCTTGGGAACTCTACCCGTGCCGCTTTGAACATCATTGTTTGGCAGCTGAAATGGTCCATCTAATTTGACCCATAATCCCAGTCATTAGTAATAATTGCCAGCTTAAAGAAAAAATCCTGGAAAAGCTGGCATTTCAGTTGTCCCAATCATACTTAAAGGCTTCCAAAGTCAGTGGTCCCCTTTTCCTTCCAGATAGCCTACAGCAGGTTACAGAAACTGGCATTCAGCCAGCCCTACCTAACTTCCATGGCCTGATACCATGCAGGCTTCAGCAGGAGGAATGCACTTGCCTACCACTGCCCAGCTGGAAACAGCCCAGGCAGGACACAGATTGGAGTCTACAGGACTCCAGGGAGGACTGCCCACCGGTGCACTGACCTAGGAGGGAATCCATGCCACAAGTGGGGGCCTGGAGACCCCTGCCCACATGCCAATGGACACCGCCAATGCCCTGGATAAGATTCCCCTCTCATCCTTGCTTGTGGTTAACCATGTGCCATGTCACACCATTAGCCACCCACCAGACCCTCCTAGTTTCACATCTTCTGCCCTACTCCACCCATCTCATTCCCTAATTATGTTTGGCAGACACATTCCCAACCCTTGAATTAGCTCCAACTCAACACACCAGAGCAGGGTGTCTGGCTGTATGAGTGTGGTTGTGGTCACCGGGAGCACCAGCAGATTCTGACAGAGCTGGGAAATGTGATCACCCTCTGAGAACTGATGACAGCTGGGGTGGGGAGAATAGTCTGTTTGTGTGTGGGAGAGGGTATGTTCCTCCCAGATATTCATCTTCTATCTGACCCCCAGTGCACTCACCTCCTTAGTGTGCTCTTCTGGGACCTTCCTCAGGTGAAATGGTGACCAAGCATAGAGGACAAGGGCTCACACAGCAAGGGGGTCTATCTTCTGCATCCAACACCTCCACCCCCAGAAAAAAGGAAAAGACCTGAGAAGGCAGGTTTGGAGATACTGCTCCCCATCTCTGACTAAAGCCACCAGGTTCCCACCAAGGTGAGGAAGGGTGCAGATGTGTGGCTGTGTGGTTCCATTACTCCAGGCCAGGAGCTCTCTGGCGACCCCTCCTCACCCAACACTGTATCTCCCCGTTTCCTGGGACAATGGCGACTAGGGACATGAGAGGGATCCTGGGGTTGCCACCCACCCTACCCCCACTCCTGGGGTGCATTTGCGGCAGAACCAGGGTGTACTGTGGGATGCAGGGGAGGCACAGGTGGGACAGGAGAGGGGAGGTCGGAGGCACAGGTCCAGGTCTGCAGAATGGGGGAGGTTAGGAGGGGGGCTCGAGGGGTTCGCTGGGCAATGGGGTCCCAGGATGTGGGCCCACAGGGTGGCCACTCACATGTGCTGCTGGGAGAAGCTGTAGGCAGCAGCTCTAGGTGTGGCAGGCCCAGAGTCCGAGGACCAGGGACCTGGACCAGGTCCTGAGACAAGCCAGCCAGGGGTGCTTTATCTCAGCCAGACAACTGAGAGAGGCTCCCTGGGTCTAGGCTGGCAGCGCCATTTTTGAAATGCAGCACCTTGGGGAGGGCCGGGATCTGAGGGCAAATGGTAGGGCGAGCTCGGCCTCTCCTCCCCTGCAGCTGCAGACAACTCAGCTCCTGCCTCATCCTCAGCCAGACGTGTTTCTGCCTATGTGGCTATTGTCTCTGCCACTGCTGCCGCCAAGGCTGCCTCTTCAGCTGCCTCCTCCTCAGTGGCCTCCTCCTCTGTGGCCACTGCCAACACCATGATAATTGGAACCTTGGACTTGGGACAGCTCAGGCCACCACGCCACTGAGGGGCTGCTTGAGGTGATGTGTCTGCTGTGCTAGCTCCTCATGCTCTGCACTCCCAATAAGGACCTTCACTTCAATTGAGGCCTCAGCCAGCCAGTGAAGCTATTTCCTCTCCTGCATGTACTTACTCCTCTCTGCTCTCTCTCTCTCTCTGCCTCCACTTCTCTTGCGGGCCACTTCAACCCCTCTATGCATGCATGCCTGCCACAGAGAGCCCCTGGCCACTGCTACCACCACATTAAGCCCCCGGGCCCTGCCTCCTCCTCCCCTCGGTCCCACCCTTTCCTCTCCTCAGCCCTGCCCCCAACTCCCCTCAGACCCGCCCCCCACTCCCCTCAGCCCCGCCCCCACCCTTGCCTAAAAGAGCAGCCCTGACTGGGCCCTAATGCTTCCAGGCCATGGGAATTGCCTCACCTCAGCTCAGCAATCCCCGCCAACCCTAACACTTGCCCAGGGATTCAAATCTCCCCTCAGCCCCACTACTGGAGGAGACTCTCCTCCATTCCTCTCCACTCCACACATCAAGCAGGTACACGATTACCCCTGTGTGTATGTATGTAGGGGTGTGTGTGTGTGTGTGTGTGTGTGTGTGTGTGTGTGAGAGAGAGAGAGAGAGAGAGAGAGAGAGAGAGAGAGAGAGATTGTTGGGGATAACTACCTCAGAACCTAGCACCCCTTGGGATGACTCAGCACATCGAACATTTCAAAAAACAGCACAAAGCACCCTG
This sequence comes from Dipodomys merriami, assembly GCF_024711535.1. Classification (NCBI taxonomy): domain Eukaryota; kingdom Metazoa; phylum Chordata; class Mammalia; order Rodentia; family Heteromyidae; genus Dipodomys; species Dipodomys merriami. The sequence continues at coordinate 224,554 of NW_027206117.1, forward strand.
TGTGAAGGACTCAGCACAGTGCACCCTTTGAAGGACCTAGCATATAGTAACCTTTGGGATGACTCAACATGCAGCTCCCTTTGAAAGAGGAAGTCCATAGCACGCAGTGTATAGGACTCAGTTCATGGCACACTTTGAAAAACACAGCACGTAGCACTCTTTCCCAGGACTCAGCACATTGCACCATGTGTTAAGGCTCCACACACGCCATTCTTTGAAGGGCTGAGTATGTAGCACCCTGTGTAAAACATTCAGTGGACAGCACCCTTTAAAACACTCAGCACATAGCAGTGTTTTGAAGGACTCAGCACATACCACCCTGTGGAAGGACTCAGCACACAGCGCCATTTGAAGGACAGTACAGAGCACCCTGTATAAAGGACTCGGCAAACAGCACTCGAAAAACTCACCTCATCTCACTCTTCTCAAGGATGCAGCACATTGCACCAATTGGGATGACTCAGCATACAGCTCCCTTTGAAGGACTCAGCAAAAGTACCCTGTGTAGAGGACTCGGCCCACAGCACCCATTAAAAAATTCATCTGTCCCTCCCTTCTTAAGGGCTCAGCACATAGCACCCTTTGGGATGAATTAGCACACTGCACTTTTTGAAGGACTCAGCATAAAGTACATTGTGTAATGGACTCAGCACACAGCACCCTTTGAAAAACCCAGCACAGACCACTCTTCTCAAGGACTCATTATATAGCACCCTTTGTGATGACTCAGCACACAAAATGCTTTTTGAGGACTCAGCACAAAACCCCCATGTAGGAAGGACTCAGAAAACAGCACCCTGTGAAGGACTCAGCATATAGCTGTATGTCACAAGTTCAGTTATCATTAGAATTAGGGTGCTTTCTTCTGTATCACCATTCTTCAGAAACACTTCACAAATCCTACTAGTTCACCTTTAACTAACCTATGTTTTATGGAGGAGGGTCAGCTGGGGGTCTTGAACTCACAGCGTGGGGGCCCTGTCTCTGATCTCTTTGGTTCAATGTTAGAGCTCTACTATTTTGAGACATGGCTCCAATTTTGTTTTTTTTTCGGGGGGATTGTTCTTTGACAGGCCTTACAGTAATCAGGAAGGCCAAGTTGGGGTATCTATGGCCAAAGGCTCTTAGCTTGGCCTGGAGCTGACCTCTCCCTTCCTTGTTCTCCTGGAAGCCGGGCCTCCTGGAACTCTCTTGGCCTAGGGTGAAACAGACCTGCTCTGGAATCAACATTCACGGTGGGCAAAAGTCAGCTTGGGCCTGGTCACATCCCCCAATTGAACTCTAGATGACAATAGTCCCCCACGATGGCACGTGGCCGCATGTCCTGCATCTGGCTACAAGGGGGCAAGAGTCACCCACCATAGGGATTGTACCTGTGAGTTGTGTTTACTCTTGCTTCCCTGGGGCCCCCATCATGCTTTGAAGCCACTATGGATGGGAATGCACTTGAGAGACTTACCTACAATTAATCATCAAAAAGCAAGTGGGGCTGTGGCTCAAGTAGAAGAGCACTAGCCTTGAGCAAGAAAACTCAGGGATAGAGCCTAGGCCCTGAGTTCACACACACACACACACACACACACACACACACACACACACACACACACACACACACACACCACATGAATGCAAAATCAGATTTTTACACTGCAATCTTTGGGTATTCTTTAATTTTGGGGAACAGAATGGCTAGAACATCAGCTTTCCCCCATCACAGCTCCTTGAGTGGGTCAAGGTCTATCCAGGACCTCTGGGGCTCCCTTTACAGAATCGCCAAGATGTCTTCAAAAGGTGTCACATGCTGGGCACTGGTGGCACATGCCTGTCATTGTAGCTACTCTGGAAGTTGAGATCTAGAGGACCACAGTTCAAAGCCATTTTGGGCAGGAAAGTATGTGAGACTCTTATCCTCGATGAACCATCAGAAAACAAGAAGTGGCACTATGGTTCAACTGGTTGAGTGTTAGCCATGAGAAAAAAGCTGAGGGACAGTGGCCAGGCCCTGAGTTCAAGCCGCAGGACTGGAAGAACAAATCTTTTTTGGAGGCTTGTTTCCCTTTGAAAACAATTCATTCTTTGTGATAATCATAATATGGGCCTCTTCCCTGGCCAACAATGGTCCATTAGATGTCCCTTGAATATGGGCCACCTCTCGGCAGCCTCTTCCCTACCCTACCTGCAGTTTACTCTTCCCATCACCTGGCAGATGGAGGCCTGAGAGAAGGCCACCTGGCCACCTACTTGTGGTGGCTCCTGAGGCTTTTGAGAGTCAGTATGTCACACAGAGAGTCATCATCTGCATCAGTCTACAGAAGAAAGGGAGGGAACACTCCTTGCCTGAGCCTGTGAGCTGTGGGTGATCTGCATGTGTGGCTTCTGCGGCAGGATGCGCTCCATGGGGGAGTCCTCTATGGGGTAGGGTACCCCGACCTGTCCTTTGGCAGTTTCTACACTGCTTTGAAGTGGCAATTCTTCAAAACCTTTCTGCTCCTCCCTCATTTTGACCACCCCAGAGCTTGAGGTGTCTGAAGCAGTGGTGGTGGCGGGGGACTTAGCCTGTGCCGGCATCTGGTGCCTGCTGTCCATGCCTTCCCCTGAGAGGAACCACAGGGCTCCCACAGCTCTCTCCTCTTCATCTTCACCTGGGACAGCCAGCACATGTGCTCAGCTTTCTCCTGACACAGCTCATTGAGGACGAATATCTGCTCTTTGCACACCACGAAGGAGTCCTCGATGGTGCAGATGTGTGCCAACATCTGGCTGCATCGATGGTGTAGCTCATCCACTGGACTCCGGAAGTCCACCACAATAGGCAGGTAGTGGACAAAGTAGATTTTCTTCTCAGACGCCCACGTGTCCTGCTTCCCATTTCCACGTATGGTGTGGTGCCAGCTCGCAGGGTGGGGCGCCAGTGCCTCCAGCTTTCTCTGGCACTGAGCTGCCAGGTGGACTGGGCACCCGCAGTGGGCCTGCCACTCTTGGTGCAGAAGTTTCCCCCTGTGGATTTCAGCCAGGAGACAGCCCCATCACTGTTTGGGGGATGTTTCCATCCTCTGTGATGGTCACATCTGGGGGAGTTGCCTCCTCACCTTTTGCTTCTCCAGGGCTCTCAACTTTCCCTTCTCCAGGTAAAGCCAGGAAGCTCAGCTGGGCCTGCAGGCTCTCCTCCTCTGGTTTGGTCACTTCCAGGCCACTTTGAGAGCACCACCTGGTCCCACAGTTGGTGGGACTGCACTTGCTTCAGCTGCTCCAGCAGCTGGGTCTGCCTCTCTAGGTGCTGCCTATCTAGGGCCTCCTTCTCGGAGCTCAGCTACTCATTGGAGGTGATGTGCAGCTCACAGGTGGCTCTGAGATCCTGCAGCTGAGCCAGGGACTGCTCCTGCTGCTCCTGCAGCTCCCAATCTGCTTGGCGCTCTCTCTCAGCCACATCTTTCCATTCCACTGTCTTCTCCTCTGTGTGGTCCAGCTGTTCCCACAGATGTTCCTTCACCTGCTGCTATGAGTCAAAGATCTTGGCTAGCTTCTCCTCACTGCTCACCATGTGTAGATTGTCCCAAAGCAGGGCCAGCTGTTCTTCCATCTGTCTGTTGCACTCATGCGCATCATGGGATCTTGCAGATCTCCTGCTTATCCTTGGCCTTCTCCTCCAGTCTCCACAGTTGCTTCTGCTGCTCCGTGTTCTGGAAATGGAGCCTTTGCTTTTCCTGGACCTGGATGTGAAGTTGTTCCTCCAGGTTTTTCAACTCCATCTGGGTGCAGTAGGCCTGGGCCTACATCTGCTGCTTGGCCGGAGATGGTCCCAAAGGGGGCCATGTCTCTGCCAGCTTCCTTCTCAATTTCCCCAGCTCCTTCTCTAGGTCAAAAACCTGCCTTTCCCCTTGATTCTTCTCCCTGTCAGTTGTTTTGCCCACTGGGTCAGCCTCCAGGCCTCCTCTTTCTGCACGTACCTATCAATGCTCAGGTCTTCTGTGAAGATGTCTCTCTCTAGATTCACTGCAGTCACCATCCAGCTCAGGTTGTCCAGTAGTCTCTTTAGTACCACACGCCCCACCAGAGCTTGTTGGAACTTGCAGATTATGCTTTTCATGTTGCTCCACTGTGTCCAGAGTGCTTCCAGCTTCTCCTGCAACTCAGTGTTCACTTGCTCCAAATCATTAAAGCTTCTGATCTTTTCCTCGAGCTGAAGGGTCACATCATTCAGCTGTTCGAAAAACATTTCGGTCTCATTCTGTGAGCAGTGACCAGAGACATCACCATCTCCAGCTCTGCCATGTGCTTCTCTGCGGTCTGCAGGCAGCTGGTACGAACTTCATGCTCCCTTTCTCTGTCATTGGTCGCCTGCTGCACGCGGGCTGGTGAACATTGTAAATCACTTTCTGCCCAAACCAACCTCTGTATGGGTGCTTTGTGGATCTCTAGCTCCCTTTTCATTGCTGCGTGCAGTTGGGCTATCTTCTCTCTTACTCCCATTCATCCTGCAGGTCTGTCTTTTCCTGCTTCAGTGGTTGGATCTTGGCACAGAGCGACTCTTTTGTTCTTTTGCTGGGATCCAGGGTGGGCACCACATGTCTGTACACCTCTGCAGATCCTTGGTGTTATCGGGACCATTGACACTCTGGACCGTGGTGGCTGTGGCTGTGTCCAAAGGCAGGGGAGGCCCATGGTCAGCATCACATTTGGCTGGACTCTCCTTTGAATCATACTTCACAGTGGTGTTTGTCTTGGGGATTCTTCACTTTTTCATGCTCTTAGTTTTCTTGAATGTTGCAGATCTGTTGGGAGGATTCTTCTGCCGGTGTTCTTGTGGCAATTTCATGCTCACAGCTCTCTCATGGAGTCCTGTTGTTTCAGACATCTGAGCACTGGGACAGGAAAGATGGGCTGTCCACTTTCCCATGGTCTGGGAAATCCTCTATTCACCCACTCACTGTCTAGGACCTCAATTTCCTACTCTACTCCAATGTGGCCTCGAGTATCTTGCTCACTACCCATCCACCTCTACCTTCCTCAAGTGCCAGTAGTGGTGTCATCCAACTGAGGGAATCCAGGTTGCTACCGGGCAGCAAGGAATATGGGCGTGGCCACTATTTTTGTTTCCCATTGGTCAGAAAGAACCATAAAAGAATAGGGGTGTGGACGGAATCCTGTGATGCAGGCAGAATGGGCAGAGTCAAGATGACAGCACCCCTTTCACATGAAATTCTGTCCAATCCAGTTGGGGACACAAGAGAGACCTGCTTTAGCTGGATGGCTGCACAGATTGATGTGTATGTCTGATTGTTGCCAGTCCCTGACCTTGAATTCAGGATCTGGGCACAGTCCTTGAGCTGCTTTTGCTCAAGGCTAGCTTTCAACTAGTGAAACCACATGGCTCTACTTCTGGCTTTGTTGGTACTGAAGTTGGACAGGGGTCTCAACGACTTTCCTGCCTAGGATGACTTTGACCATGATCCTCCTATCACAGCTTTGCAAGTATCAAGGAGGACTGCTGAGAGCCATTGGTGCCTGTCCAATCATTGGTCTTGCTGATGTTCTTGGACAGACCGGTGATTTCCTTATCCTCGGGTTTAAGAAGTGAGAGCTGGAGCCCATATCCTGGTCCTGCCACCTCCAAATGGCAGATGATCCTAAAAAACTCAATCCTATCCATATGAATACCAATGGCATGTGGTATATGTGATTAAATGGGCAGTTCATGAATCATTCTAGGAGAAAATAATACACAATTATATTATAGGACACTGATCAATTTTAATTAATATTTTATGTAGCATTTAAACAATCACATTCATTAAATGGAGGCAGAATGAAATACCTAAGAATTGGACATCACAAAGTATGCAGCTGCCATTTTTTCTGTCAGGACTGGGATCAGAATTCATGGTCTGGGTAACTCTTTTGCACTGTGTGGAAAGGGGAAGCTCACCTCCTTGAAGTCATGAAATTCAAGTCTGTTCCTTAGACCTGAAATCGATCCTCAGCACTAGAAAGCATCCTATTCATATACATTTATATTTATATACATAGGTTGACTTCATATAGCGCTCAGTGTATTCATTTTTATTTTTTATTTTATTCATGTGTTGGCCATTTATTTTATTGACTATTATGGCACATAGAACATTGATTCCATAGGATATAGGTCTGCATATATGTTCCACTTCATACCTGACTCCCAGGACTTTCACAAAAAAGGAAAACATTTGTCACTATCAGCTTCTTACTCCATGATTCAATTTTTGGGAGTGCTGGCATCTGAACTCATGGCCTACAAGGCCAAATTCATGAATGGGTGAGTGTCAACACGCCATCCTGGGGAAAATTGAACTGAAAGGCTGTTCCTAGGACCTTAAGGTTTGACAAAATAAGAACAGAGTGACACCCAGATGGTAGTATGCTAATAAATACATATCTTTATAGAGTGCCAGACATGTCTACACATTATTCAGTTATGTAGACTACATTCCTACCAATTCTTGTGTATTTATTATGCTTCCTTGTAATTAATGTTATTGTTTTCATCCTTAATAAATTATTAATTAAATCAGTGTCCTGAAATTACTGCATCTCTGTAAGAAATAGTATTCTTTTATTGCTTCATATTAAATAAACTCAGTCTACTGAAATCATGATGTCTAATTTCATATGAGTAGTATTCATGATCAGCTCATTCAACCATGCCATTGATAGCATTCCATCATTATAACTATGGATGGGAACCAGTTTCTTAGGATCTCCAACATCTGGAAGTGGCATTACTGGGATTTACCTCTAGGCCTACATTGCTGTGCAAGACTATGGCTTCCCCAAAAGCCCTCCATCCTTCAGCAATGCAAGGTGAAGTACCCTTTAGAACCGTGTCATTCAGACCAAAATGGTCAGAGTGCAAAGGAATAAAATGTAAAAACACAATCCTGCTACTTTTTGCTTTTGGGGGGGGGGTCGGTCATAGGGCTTGAACGCTGGGCCTGGGCGCTGGGCCTATGGTCTTCAGTTAAAGGCAAGCACTTTACTGCTTGAGTCACAGCACCAATTCCAGTTTTCTAGTTGTTTCTTGGAGATAAGTGTATCACGGACTTTCCTTGCTTTGAACCGAGATACTCAGATCTCAGCCTCTTTAGTAGTTAGGATTACAGGTGTGAGCCACTGGCGCCTGGCTCTGCCACTTTTTTCTGTGCATAGGTTTTCCCAGCACAAGGCCTGGAGGTCTAGGATCTCAGGATCAGCTGTGGCTCCGTGGCTGCACCGCAGCCTAGGGTGATAGAAGCTGAGGCAGAGTGCCATGATCTGAGTTCAAAACCTTGCTTCACAAAAAAACAAAAACAAAAACAAAAAAAACAATCCCACCCCCCGCACACAAAAAAATTTAGCTCACTGGCTTGCAATTCTCGCTATTTTTTCTACTTTAGATTTGAACTTAGGGTCTGGGAAACTCTGTAGCACTGTGGATGAAAGGGAAGCTCACCATATTTGAAGACAAGAAAGTTGGGCCTCATCCCTAGGCCTGAATTCAATCCCCAGCCCTGGAAAATATACTGTTTATATACATTATAAAGATAGGATTTGTACTTACCTATAGATGTTCAGTGCATATTGTGGTTATTGATTGTATTTTTGTTTCATTCATTGATTTACCATTTATTGACTGTGATGACACACATTCCATTTATTATATTGATGACATCCCATCACATAGTATCTAAATTTGTAGACATGTTCTCCATCATATCTGACACCCATAACTCTCAGAGAATAGGAAAACAGGTGTCACACTCGGCTTCTTACTCCATGATCCAATTGTTTGCAGTGCTGGTATCTGAACTCAGGGCCTAGCAGACCCAGTTCATGAATGGGTGTGCCAACATGGCAACCTCTAGCCAAGGAAACTGCCAGTCAGTTCCCAGACCCTGAGATTGAGCAACAGGTGTGAACAAAATAGCCATACATGGATAGGCAGGTGTTATATATCAATAAATATATATTTGTATAGAATTCCAGAGACATCTACCTAGGATTCAATAAGATCAACTACGTTCCTACCAACTCTTGGGTATTTATTATGCCTCCATTGAAGGAACAGTATTATTTTCATGCTTGATAAACCATGCATTAAGATCAATCAACATCCTAGGATCATTGCATCTAATTTTAGACTAGAACAATGCCCGCAGAAACTTCTTATTCAATCATGAGTTTGCTCGCATTCCATCGTTATTCCCATGCATAGGAATGAGTCTCGTGGGAAGTCCCCCCATTGGTAGGTATCAGGACCAGGATTCAAAATCAGGGCCTATGATGACATATGGGCCTGTGGCTTCCCCGATAATCTGCTAGCCGTGGCCAATGCAAAGTGAAGTACCATTGTAGCCGTATAATTTGGACCCAGGTTGGTCACCATGCAAAGGAAGAAATTGTAAAAAATGCATCCTGTGGCTATTTTTCTGTGTGGGTTTTTTTTTTACTCCTGCAAAGCTTCAGGGCCTAGGATCACAGGGTTGACTATGGGCCTGTGGCAGCTCACCAGCTTAAAGTGATCGAAGCTGAGGCAGGGTTGCCATGAAGTGAGTTCATGGTTAGCCAAAAAAAAAAACAACCTCTAAAAACTGATAAAGCACCCTAGTTCAGAATTCGCACCATTTTTCTGCCACAGCTCAGATTCCAACTCAGGTCTAGGTAACACTATAGCACTGTGGGGGAAGGGGAAGCTTACCATCCTTGAAGACTACAAGGTCAGGCCTGCTCCCAGGGCCTAAATTGAAGCCCCAGCACTGGCAAAAATCATATGCCCATCTATTTTAAACATAGGATCTCTATTCACATACATTCGTTCAGTACAATTATTCTTTTTATTGTGTATCTTAGTCACGGATGCAATTTGTTTATTGAGCATGATGACAGATATAACTGTGCTAGCATGGATGGCAATCTATTCCCATGTCTATAGAGTTGCTTAAGCATTCTCCATCCTAGCTGAGACCCAGAACTTTCACAGGACAGGAAACAGGTGGATGGATTGGATTCTCACACCTGCATTCCTCTTTTGGCAATGTTGGGATTTGATCTCAGAGCCTAGCAGGGCCAATTGGAGAAAAGGTCAAGGTGGAGACACCATGATGTGAGCATCTAAGGAACTGTACTGTTCCCAGGACCTGAGATTGAGCCCTGGGGATAGGGCAGGTGGAGAGCACAATAGTCATCCATTCATAAGCTGAAGATAGTATGCATATTTGTTTAGAGTAGGAGAAATGACCACCTGTGATGGAATCCAATCTACCTTGTAACTATTGAGTCTTGGATCTTTCCCGATGCCTCCATTTCATGACTGTGATGATTATGGTCACGCTTCATCAATTCTTCATTAAAAATAATTGATACCCCAGGAATCTTGCCTATCATTTCCTGCTCACATCCTGCAGGAACTACTCATTCAAGGATGAGATTGATCACATTCCATGACTCTTCCTAGGTCCAGAAACAAGTATCTCAGGATCTCATGCCAATCCCTCAATGTAGGGGGGCTGATTGGGATTCGACCTCTGGGCCTCTTTGCCTGGATGGCCTGGGGCTTCTCCAACAGCTGCAGGCCTTCAATCACGCCAGGTAACCTTCACTCTGTAGGTCGCAGGTTTCAGACACACAATGGTCACTGTACAAAGGAAAATGAATATAAAAGCACCAGGTGGAACTTCCCACTGCTTTTTTTTCCCCTCGCAGCTTTCTTTTTTTCTGCAAGCCCTGGAGTCCTAGGATTCGAGTATGGGCTGTAGGTCCAGAGGCCACAAGCATAGGATGATAGAAGCCGAGGCAGAGTTGCCACTACTTGAGTTCGAGCACCGTGTTTGGGAAAAAAATAAAGAATATATATATATATATATATATATATATATATATATATATATATATATATATATATATGTATATATATGAATGAAGTATCTTAGTGCAGTATTCGCACAATTTTACTGCCAGAACTGAGATTTGAACTCAGGTCTGGGTATCTCTGTTGCACTGTTGGGGAAGGGGAAGGGAACCATCCTTGAAGACTACAAGGTCAGGCAGGGTCCCAGGGCCTGAATTGAAGGCCAACACTGCCAAAAATCATATGCCCAACTATTTTACACATAGGGTCTCTATTTACATACATATGTGGAATGCATCATGCTTTCAGTGTAGTTATTCTTTTTATTGTGTGTCTTAGCCAGGGATGCATTTTGTATTTTATTGAATATGATGACAGATATAACTGTGCTTAAATGGATGACAACCTATACCCATGTCCATGGATTGCCTATGTCTTCATGCTAGCTGAGACAAAAGACATTCACAGGACAGGAAAACATGTTGACCTATAGGTTCTCACATCAGGATTCTGCTTTTGGCAGTGTTGGGATTTGAACTGAGTGCCTAGCAGGCCGAATTGGTGAAAGACTCAAGGTGAGGACACCAGCATGTGAGCAACTGAGGAGCTAGGCCATTCCCAGGACCTGACAATGAGCCCCAGGGAGGGCCAGGATAGGCATAAATTCATACTTGAAACATAGGATCTGTATTGACATATATGTGTGGGCAGCATCTTGCATTCGGTACATTTCTTCTCCTTAATTTGTGTCTAATAAATGGAGGTATTGTGTATTTTACTGAGTATGGTGACAGATATAGCTGTCCTGACATGGATGATGACCTGTTCCCATGGTTATAGGGTTGCCTATGCATTCATTCTCCATCCTAGCTGAGACCCAGGACTTCTACATTAGAGGAAATCAGGCGCAATGACTGATTTCTGACATCGGGATGAATCTTTTGTCAGGCCTGGAATTTGAACTCACGTCTGGGTAACCCCGTTGCACTGTGGGGGAAGGGGAAGCTCATAATCCCTGAAGACTAGAATGTCAGGCCTGTTCCTTCGCCTGATTTGAAGCCCCAGCAGTGGACTAAATAACAAGCTTACCTTTTTTAAACATAGGATCTCTATTTACATACAGGTGTGGTATGCATTTTGCTTTCAATGTAGTTATATTTTAATTTTGAGTCTTATTCATGGATGTATTGTGTATTTTATTGAGAATGGTAACAGGTATATCTGTGCTGCCGTGGATGACAACCTATTCCCATGGCTATAGAGTTGCCTATATAGCGTTCTCCATCCTCGATGAGGCCCAAGACCTTCACAGGACAGGAAATCATGTGAACCATTGGTTTCTCACATGAGGATGAATCTTTTGGCTGTGCTGCGCTTTGAAGTCAGAGCTTAGAATGCAGACTTGGGGAATGGATCAAGTTGAGCACACCAGCCTGTGAGCCACTAAGGTGTTAGTCTTGTCACAGGACCTGAGCTAGTGTCCCGCGTGGGTCAATATACTCATGAAATCATAATTTAAAGACAGGAGCTATATTTCCATACATGAGTGGGCGGCATCTTGCTTTCAGTGTACTCATTCTCTTGATTTCGTGTCTTATTCATGGATGCAATATGTATTTTAATGAGTGTGATAACAACATGGCTGGCAACCAATTCCCATGAGTATAGAGTTGCCTATATAGCATACTCCCATTCACAGCATAGGAAAACTGGTGCAACCATTGGCTTCTCATATCAGGATGAATCTTTTGGTAGTGCTGGGATTTGAACTCAAAGCCTAGCTGGCTCAAGTGATGGATGAGTCATGGTGAGCACACCAGCACATGAGCCACTAAACATCTAGGTCTTTCCTGGGACCTGAGATCAAGTCCCGGTGGGTGTTATAGTAGTCATAAATTCAGAATTTAAACAGAGGATCTCTATTTCCATACATGGGTGGGCAGCATCTTGGGTTCGGTGTAGTTATTGTCTTTATCTGGTGTCTTACTCATTGATGTATTGTGTATTTTCTTGACCATAGGATGACAGATATAACTGTGGTGACCTGGATGACAAGCTATTCCCATGAGTATAGAGTTGCCTATGCATTTTCCATCCTAGCTGCAACCCAGAACTTGTACAGCACAGAAGAACAGGTGCAACGAATGGTTTCTCACATCAGGGTGAATTTTTGGAAGTGCTGTGATTCGAAATCGGGTCCTAGGAGGCCCAACTGCCCAATGGGTCCACATGAGCAAACCAGCCTGTTAGCCACTAAGGAACTGGGCTGTTCCCAGGAGCTGAGATCAAGCCCGAAGGAGGCCACAAGAGTCCTCCATGCATCACTGAAACATGGGATGTAAATTCACATCTGTGTGTGGACTGCCTCATACATTGAGCGTAGTTATCCTCTCTATTTTGTATGCTATTCATGGATGTATTATGTATGTTCTTGAGTATATATGAAAGGTGTAACTGGGCTGACATGGATGACAACCTTTTCTCATGGCCACGGGGTGGCCCATGCATTCTCCATTCTAGCTGAAACCCAGGAGTCACACAGGAAAACAGGTGCAATGTCTGGCTTCTGACTGGATGAGTATTTTGGCACTGTTGGGATCTGAACTCAGCACCTAGCAGGTCCAGTAGGCGAATGGGTCCACATAAGCACACCAGCCTGTGAGCTACTAAGGAGCTAGGCCGTTCCCAGGACCTGAGATCGAGTCCCAGGGGTAAGGCAGGGGGAGCACAATAGTCATCCATTCATAAGCTGAAGGTAGTAAGCAAATAAGTACATATAGAGTAGGAGAGATGGTGACCTGTCATGGAATCCAATCTACCCTGTGACTACCGATTCTTGGATCTTCCTCAATGCCTCCATTTAATGATTATGATGATTATGGTCATGCTTCATCAACTCTTCACTAAAAATAATCGATACCCCATGAGTCTTGACTATCATTTCCTACTCGAATCCTCAGGAACTACTCATTCAAGGAAGAGATTGATCGCATTTCACGGCTCTTCCTAGGTCGGAATTGAGTATCTCAGGAACTCCTGCCATTCCTTCAATGTAGGATGGCTGACCAAGATTGGACCTCGGGGCCTCCGTTGCCCAATCGTCCTATGGTTCCCCCGACAGCCAGCAGACTGTCAGCCACACCAGGTCACCTTCAATCTGTAGTCCACCGGGTTGGGTCTCACCATGATCAATATTCAAATGAAAATATACCTAAAAGTGCCAGGTGGAACTTCCCGCTGCTTTTTTCTCCCCCGGCTTTTTATTTTCTCCTACAAACCTTGGCCTAGGATCTGAGGATGGGCTATGGGTCAAGAGGCTGCAAACTAGGATGATCAGACCTGAGGCAGAGTTGCCACAACTTGAGTTCAAGCCCCAGGTCTGGCAAAAAATATTGAAAAATTGAAAAATTATGAATGAAGCACCCTAGCTCAGAATTCGTGCCATTTTACTGCCAGAGCTGGGATGTCATATCAGGTCTAGGTAAGTCTGTTGCACTGTGGGGGAAGGAGAAGCTCACTATCGTTGAAGACTACAAGGTCAGGCCTGGTCTCAAGGCCTGAATTGAAGCCCCAGCTCAGGCAAAAATCATATGCCCACCTATGTTACACATAGGATCTCTATTTACATACATGTGTGGAATGCATCATGTTTTCAGTGTAGTTGGTCTTTTTATTGTGTGTCTTAGTCAGGGATGCACTTTGTATTTCATTGAGTATGATGGCAGATATAACTGTGCTGACTTGGATGGCAACCTATTCCCATTTCTATAGAGTTTCCTACACCTTCTTCATCCTAGCTGAGACTCAGGACATTCTCGGCACAGGAAAACAGGGGGATCAATGGGCTTCTCACATCAGGATTAATGTTTTGGCAGTGTTGGGATTTGATCTGAGAGCCTAGCAGGCCCACTTGGCGAAAGCGTCAAGGTGAAGACACCGGCCTGTGAGCAACTAAGGAGCTAAGTCATTCTCAGGACCTGAGGTTGTGCCCCAGTGAGGGCCAAGAAAGGCATAAATTCATAATTGAAACATAGGATATGTATTGACATATATGTGTGGATAGCATCTTGCGTTTGGTGCAATCCTTCTCCTTATTTTGTTTCTAATACATGGAGGTATTGTGTATTTTACTGAGTATGGTGACAGGTATAACTCTGCTCACATGGATGATGACCTGTTCCCATGGTTATAGGGTTGCCTATGCATTCATTCTCCATCCTAGCTGAGACCCAGAACTTCCATATGAGAGGAAAACAGGTGTAAAGAGTGGCTTCTGACATCAGGATGAATCTTTTGTCAGGCCTGGGATTTGAACTCAGATATGCATAACCCCGTTGCACTGTGGGGGAAGGGGAAGCTCATCATCCCTGAAGACTAGATTTTCAGGCCTGTTCCTGGGCCTGATCTGAAGTCCCAGCAGTGGACAAAATAACAAGCTTACCTTTTTTAAACATAGGATCTCTATTTACATACAGGTGTGGTATGCATCTTACTTTCATTGTAATTATATTTTAATTTTGAGTCTTATTCATGGATGTATTGTGTATTTTATTGAGTATGGTGGCAGGTATATCTGTGTTGCCATGTATGACAACATATTCCAATGGCTATAGAATTGCCTATATAGCATTCTCCATCCTCGATGAGGCCCAGGATTTCACAGGATTGTAAAGATTGGTTTCTCACATCAGGATGAACCTGTTGGCATTGCTGGGAGTTGAACTCTGGGCCTAGCAGGCCCAACTTTCTAAAGGGTCCATATGAACACAGCAACTTTTGAGCTACTAAGGATCTAAGCCCTACCCAGGACCTGAGTTTGAGCTCCGGGGTGGGGTTTGTGCACCATATTCAACCCTTCATAAGCTGAAGCTAGTATGCTAATAAATTCCTATTTGTATAGAGAAAACGTGGCAAGCTGTGTTGGAATCCTATCTACCATGTGACTACCAATTCTTGGATCTTTCTCAATTCCTCGATTTATTGAATGTAATTATTATTGTCACATTTCGTGAAGTCTTAATTAAAAATAATTTTTGTGCCAGAGGTCTTGCCTATCATTTCCTATGTGAATCATGCATAAATTTCTCAACTCTTCCCTAGGCCTGAATTCAAACACCAGCCAAAAAAATGTAACATTTATAGACATTTTAAATATGTGATTTTTATTTACATCTATATATTCAGACTGTATCGGGTTTGTTGGAGTGATTCATTATATATTATCATTGATTGATTGAATTAACATTTATTTTATGGACTGTGAGCACACCTATATCATTTATTCCAATCTATTCCATAGCATGTAGCTTTGCACACATATTATGTACATTATACCTGACACCCAGCACTTGCACAGAAATGGAAAACAGGTGTCTCACTTGGAATCTTACTCCGAAATGAAATTTTTGGCAATGCTGGTACCTGAATTGAGGGCCTAGAAGTCCCAATTCATGAATGGAGGAGTGTCAGCATGCCGTCTCTAGCCCGTTCAGCTGCCAAGTGGAGCCCAGGACCTAGGATGGAGCCACAGGTTTGGCCAAAATCGCAGTACCTTTCTATTCAGACGATGGTATACAGATAAATATATATTTAGATATTTTGATACTGCCAATGATGTCTATGTGGAATTAAATGACATATACTACGTTCGTACAGATTCTCAGGTCTTTACTGAATAGTATTCTTTTAATGCATAATAAAGTATGCATTAAAATCAATCTGTGTTCTGTGATCATTGGGTCTAAATTTATACTAGACTGATTGATGAACTACTGATCCAACCATGACATTGATCACATTTCTTTGGCGTTCCTATGGACAAGCAATAGTTTCTTAGGCTCTCCAGCCCTTTGTAAGTAGCAAGACTGGGATTCAAACTCAGGGCCTAGGTGTCCAGGTTGGCCTATGGCTTCTCTGCCAGCCTGTCAGCCTTCAGCAATGTCAGGTGACCTACTGGTTGCAGCAGGGTTTTTTGGACCCGGGATCATCACCATGCAAGGAAGGAAAACCAAGAAACTGCCATCCGTAGGAGGTTCCTGTCTTCTTTTTGGTGCCGTTTTCATTTTGTTTTCCTGTCAGCTCCCGAGGCCTAGGATCCCAAGATGGGCTGTGGGTCCAGAGGCTGCACCATCCCAGCCTAGGTTGATGTTAGCTGAGGCAGAGTTGCCACGATATGAGTTCAAGCCCCATGCTGGGCAAAAAATAAATAAATAAATAAATAAATAAATAATTTAAAAAATAGCCTGGCACTGGCTATGGTTCATGCCTGTAATCTTAGCTACTTAGGACGCTGAGATCTGAACAACACGGTTCAAAGCCAGCCAGCTCCCTGGCTTGGAATTCATGCCCTTTTTTTCTGCCAGACCTGGGAATTGAACTCAGAGTCTGGGGAACACTAATTCACTGGGGGGATGGGGAAACTCACCCTCTTAGAAGACAAGGAATTCAGGCCTGTTCCCTATGCCTGAATTCAATCCCCAGCCCTGTTAATGAAATATTTTTCACATTTGAAATAATGATTAATATCTACATACTTATGTTTATTGCAATTTGCTTTGAGTGTATTTATTTATTTTATTTTTTATTATTCATTCATTATTTTATTGACTATTATTACACTTATAACATGTATTAAATTGATTACATCTTATGAGAACTATACAGATTTGCATATGTATTATATATCTTACTTCAGACCCAGGACATTCATTGAAATTCTATAGTAGATCATTCCATGCTTAGAAAAACAGAAAGAATACATCAGCCAAATTAGTTTATCCCTAGACACCCCAGTGGCTCACATCTGTAATCCCAGCTACTCAGGAGGTGAGAACTGGAAGATGAAGTTTCAAAGCCAATCCAGGCAGCAAAGCCTGAGAGATATCATCTCTAATTAACTGGCAAAAAGCTAGTCTACAGGTATGGCTGAAGTGGTAGAAAATCAGCTACGAACAACCAAGCCAAGAAAGAACAAGCTGAGTTCAATTGTGGGGAGAGGGGGTAGGGGAATAAAGGGGAGAGAAATCCTCCAAAACCAGAGAACAAAACAATACACAAATCCCACCTAATTTATGGCACCAACAAACTGAAAAAAAATCAAGCTTGTGCATTTGTATAATTTTACATGAGCACATATGTTCTTAGGTACACTTCAAAGCTATGTTTTTAATAATATGTGTATATATAAATTAATAACGTATATATATATATATATATATATATATATATATATATATATATATATATATAAACTAAGAAACCAGCCAATGAAAAAATACTTCTGAATTAGTGCCTTAAGCATGGCATTATAAATTATTTGTTAAAAAAGTATGTTCGAGGTTTGCTTCTTTAGAATCAATTTAAGATGTTTGTTCATGAACCAGGCATCAGTGGCTCACACCTATAATCCCAGTTACTCAGGAGGCTGAGATCTGAGGATGGCGGTTCAAGGCAAGCCAGGGCAGGAAAGTCCGGGAGACCCTTACTTCCAATAAACCACTAGAAAACTGGAAGTGGCGATGTGGCTCAAGCTGTAGAGTACTCACAATGAGCTGAAGAGTGCAGGGATAATGCCCAATCCCAGAGTACAAGCCCCAGCACAGACAAAAAAAAAAAGGAAAGGAAATAAGTTTGTTCATACAAAATTCTAAAATTCTGAGCTTTAGGAAACTTTTCTTCCAGGGTCTTATGCTCTTTAGTCAACTACTCCACTACTGAGCTACATCTTAGTACCAATGTTTTTGTTTTTCATTTTACAATCCAGTTTATTTCCAAAATGCTTACAAGTACCTACTGTCTTCACAGAAGTGAGTGTTTATTCAGAAACTCATCCTTTGGTGCTATGAGGACTCCCCTAGTCTATTTCGTAGTAGGCACTGAGGAAAACTCACAGGACACAATTGAAGACATTTTATAATTATAAAAATAACTCTAAATAGAAATAACATCAACTGCCGGGCACGGGTGGCTCATGCCTATAATCCTAGCTGTGCAGGAGGCTGAGATTTGAGGAAGGCGACTCAAGGCCAGCCAGGGAGGAAAGTCTGTGAGACTCTTATCTTCAATAAACCTCTAGAAAACTGGAAGTGGTGCTGTGGCTTAAGTGATTGAGCGTTAGCCTTGAACTGAAGAGCACAGGGAAAGCACCGAAGCCCAGAGTTCAAACCCCACGACCGACAAAAAAAAAAAAAAAAGAAAGAAAAAATAAGAAATAACATCAACTGTCCCAACCTTCTAGGGAGAAATAATATCCTCATTTTCATTCTCACTCTTCATGGCTGATGGTCAAAAACACCAAAGTGCTATGCTGAAATGTAAAAGTTTAAACCCCTTTTTTAAAAAAACTCTCATGTTATGAAATCAAAATGTTTCAAATAAAGGCAAAGTGAACTTTAAAATAATATTATAAATGCTAATGAAACTCTTTGGCTTGGAATGTGAGATTTTTTTTGTATGCAAGGCCTGGGATTTAAATGTAGAAACTGGTTAACTATGTTGCACTGTGGGGGAAGGGGAAGGTCACTATGCTTGAAGACCAGAAATTCAGGCCTGTTCCCTAGGCCTGAATTCATGCCCCAGTCATACTCCTTATATATATTTTAAAGATAGGATTGAACTTCCATATAGATATTCAGTCTATATCATGTTTGGTGTGGTTATTCATTGTATTTGTTGTTTTATTCATTTATTTTACCGACTGTGAGGACACCTAAAAATGTAAGACATTGTTTACATGCTATCACATTGCATCTAGATTTGTAGACTTGTTTTTCATCATGCCTGACACCCAGAACTCTCCCAGAAAAGGAAAACAGGTGTCACACTTGGCTTCTTACTCGAGGATGAAATTCTTGGCAGGCGCTGAGATCAAGCCCCAGAGGTGGCTAAAATAGCCATACATGGATAGGCAGGTGGTAGTATGGCAATATATGCATATTAGTAGAGAGTGCCAGAGCCGTGAATCTAGTATTCAATGATATCTACTATGTCCCTACGAAGTCTTAGGCATTTAGACAGCCTAGATATTATAGAGAAAGAACATACAACCATCCAAGAAAAGTCCAAGAAATATGATAGATCTATTCAACATTTGGAAGACACCATCAGAAGGACTAATCTGAGGATAATGGGTGTAGAGGAGCACCTAGAAACAGAAGTTAATGGTCTAGAAAATTTGTTCAACAGGATCCTAGCAGAGAACTTCCCAAACATGCAAAAAGCTAGGCCTATTCAGATACAAGAAGCTTTTAGAACTCCAAATAGACCAGACCAGAACAGGACAACGCATCATCACATTATAATCCTCACAGGATCAATGCAGACCAAGGAAAAGAACCTTAAAGCTGTCAAAGAGAACAGATCAATCACCTATAAAGGGAAACCAGTTAGAATCACCCCAGATTTCTCAGCAGTGACAATCAAAGCAAGAAGAGCCTGAAATGATGTATGCCATGCTGTAAAGACAAACAATAATCACCCAATAAAATTGTACTCAGCTAAACTCTCCTTCATAAACGAAGGTCAAATAAAAAGCTTCCACAGCAAAGAAAAATTGAAACAATACATCTCCACCAAACCAGCCCTACAAATGATTCTTAAAGATGTCTTACACATAGAAAACCAACAAGAATCCAAGAACCATAGAAAGAACCCAGTTGCCACAGCCCCGAAGGTGGATAAAATGGCAGGAACTCCCAAATACTTGTCAGTTCCATCTCTCAACATTAACAGACTTACCTCTCCAATTAATTGAAATAGACTGTCTAGATGGATTAAAAAGCAAGAACCTTCTATCTGCTGCCTTCAGTCGTCACATTTTGCCCATAAAAACAAACACATTTTCAATATGAATGGCTGGAAAAAATCTACCAAGCAAACGGCCCCCCTAAACAGGCATGAGTTGCAATCCTAATATCAGATAAAATAGACTTCAATTGAAAATTAGTGTGAAGAGATAAAGAAGGTTGCTGCATACTAATTAATGTATCTCTCCTTCAGGAGGATATACACTTCTAAATATCTATTCACCAAACAACGGAGCACCAAAATTTATCCAAGAAACCCAACTTTCCCTCAAATCCCACATAGATCCAAAGACATTAATTGTTGGAGACTTTAACACACCACTATCCCCACTAGATAGATCAACTTGGCAAAAACCCAACAAAGAACCTGCATATCTAAACAACGGCATAGATCAACAAGATTTTAAAGACATCTACCGAAGATTTTACCCAGCAGCATCAGAATACACATTTTTCTCAGCAGCATATGGAATATTTTCAAAAATAGACCACATTTTAAGCAACAAAGCAAACTTGTCCATATTCAGATATATTGAAATTATAACTTGCATTCTCTCAGACCACAAGGGATTAAAAGTAGGACTCAGCACAAAAAGCCACTAAAGAAAGTCCTGTAACACATGGAGGTTGAACAAAACACTGCTGAATCACGAGTGGGTCATGGAAGAGATTAGAAATGAAATTCAAATTTCATGGTATTCAACAAAAATGAGCACACAAATTACCAACTCCTCTGGGAGAGAGCAAAGTCAGTACTCCGAGCCAAGTTTATACTCTGAGTTCCTATATCAATATATTGGAGAGATCTGAAACCAATAATTTAATGACACATCTGAGCCTCCTTGAAAAAGAGCAGCAAGATAAACCCCAACCCAATGAGCAGAAAGAAAGAATTACAATTAAATCAGATTAAATGAATTAGATTCCAAAAAAAGCCATAGAAAGAATCAGCAAAACAAAGAGTTGGTTTTTCGAAAAAATTAACAAAATTGACAGACCGTTAGCAAATCTTATCAGAAAATTAAAGAACACACCCAAATAAATAAACTCAGAGATGAGAATGGAAACATCACCAGAGAAACAACAAAGATTCAGAACATTATAAGGAAATACTTCTCAATACTTTATACTAATAAGATTGAGAAATTGGCAGAAATGGACCTTTTCCTAACAAATAATGACATGCAAAAACTAAACCAAGATGAGTTAAATCACCTTAAAAGGCCCATATCAAGCATTGAAATATAAACAGTAATAAGAGATCTCTCATCTAAGAAAAGCCCAGGTCCAGATGGTTTCACAGCGGAATTTTACAAGGTCTTCAAAGCAGAGCTCACACTAATACCCCTCCAAATCTTCAATAAAATTGAAAGAGAAACTTCATTACGGAATTCATTCTATGAAGCCATCATAACCCTCATCCCCAAACCAGGCAGGGTCTTATCAAAGAAAGAGAACCATAGACCCATTTCTTGGATGGACATTCATGAAAAACTTCTCAACAAAAAAATCATACACCACGATCAAACAGGATTCATTTCAGGGATGCAAAGCTGGTTCAATATACGGAAATAAATTAGTATAATTCATCACATCAGCAGGAGCAGGGATAAGAACCACATGGTTATCTCAATAGATGCAGAAAAAGCATTTGACAAGATCCAACACACCTTTATGATGATGGTCCTGGAAAAATTAGGAATCCATGGAACATTTCTCAATACAATAAAGGCTGTATATGACAAACCAACAGCCAGCATTCTATTTAATGGAGAAAAACTAAAGCTATTTCCTCTTAACTCAGGATTGAGACAAGGATATCCACTATCTCCACTTCTGTTCAATCTAGTATTAGAATGCTTAGCTACAAATAAGATTAGATGAAAACATAAAGGGGATCCCAATAGGGAAATAAGAAGTAAAACTCTCCCTCTTTGCAGATGACATGATTTTGTATTTAAAGAATCCCACAGACCCCACTCCCAAATTACTAAAGCTGATTCAAAACTTTGGCAAAGTAGCAGGGTATAAAATTAACCCTCAAAAAACAATGGCATTTCTGTATGCCAACAATGAAAAAAGTGAGGCTGAAATTAAGAAAGCAACTCCATTCGTAATAGCCCCACAAAAAATAAAATACCTAGGAATTAACTTAGCCAAAGAAGTGAAGGACATCTATGATGAAAAATTTGAAAACCTGAAAAATGAAATCAAAACAGAACTTAGAAAGTGGCAAAACCTCCCATGCTCCTGGTTTGGAAAGACTAACATCATGAAACTGGCCATACTTCCGAAGGCTATCTCCAAATTCAATGCAATACCTATTAATATTCCAACCTCATTTTCAAAGGAATTAGAAGAGGCAATCCAAAAATACATATGGTACAATAAAAGACCCCGAACAGCAAAAACAATCCTTAACAGAAAGAACAGGGCTGGAGGAATATCAATACCAAATATCAAACTCTACTACAAAGCCATAGTAATCAAAACAGCATTGTACTGGCACAAGAACAAACCTCAGGACCAATGGAACAGAATTAAAAACCCAGAAATGAACACACAGACTTATAGCCAACTAATCTTGGATAACGGAGCTCAAAAAATAGAATGGAAGAAAGACAACCTCTTTAGTATATGGTGCTGACAAAATGGGTTAACTCCTTGTAGCAAATGAAAGCTAGATTCTTATATATAATTCTGCACCAGAATCAACTCCAAATAGATCAAAGACCTCGGAGTCAAAGCAGACAATCTGAAAACATTACAGGATGGAATAGGAGAAACCCTAGGTCTCCTTAGCACAGGGTGAAATTTTCTTAATTGAGACCCAGAAACACAACAAATAAACGAATGTTTGAAAAAAATGGGATTGCACAAAATTTCAGACTTTCTGCATGGCCAAGCACATAACTAGTAAGGTCAATAGAGAGCCCACAGATTGGCAGAAGATCTTCACTAGCCATACAATGGACAAGGGCCTCATATCGAAAATATACCCTGGAACTCAAAAAATTAAATCCCCCAATAAATCTCCAAAGAAACAACTGCCCAATAAATTAGTGGGCTAAAGACTTACAGAGAAACATTTCTGAAGAGGAAAAAGAATTGCCAATAGACACATGAAGAAATGCTCAACCTCTCTAGCCATAAAAATATGCAAATCAAAACAACATAGAGATACAACCTCACCCCAGTTAGAATGGCAATAATCAAGAACTCTAATAACAACAGACGCTTGAGGGGATGCGAAGAGAAGTGAACATTACTACATTGTTGGTGGGAGTGTAAAATTGTTCAACCACTTTGGAAAGCAATATGGAGGTTCTTCAAAAGATTCCACATAGAGTTCCCGTATTTCCCAGCAATCCCACTTTTGGGCACTGACCCAAATGATCACAAACAAGACCACACTAAAGCTACCAGCACGACATTGTTTATTATTGTAGCATTATTTACCATAAGTAAGATATGGAACCAACCCAGATGCCTCTCAGTAGATGAATGGATCAAGAAAATGTGGTATATATACACAATGGAATTCTATGCCTCCATCAGAAGTGATGACATTGCTACATTTGTTCGGAATTGGAAAAGCTTGGAAAAAATTATATTAAGTGTATTTGTTAGATTGGTAGTTAAATAAATGATATTATTGTTAATATTAATTTTAATGCAATTTCAGGGAACTCTCCTGTCTCTGACCTCCTAACCCTTGTATTTTGGGATTTGTCTCTGGACATCTAGGATTTAGCAGGACTCAAAATAAACCAAGATCTTGCCCATGTAGTTGTAACTCCTTTGTGTGGTATTCTCACAATTAAAAAAAAAATAAAACAACTCAATGGTGAAAAACTAAAGCCATTTCCTCTTAACTCAGGAACAAGACAAGGATGCCCACTCTCTCCACTTCTCTTCAATCTAGTATTAGAATGCCTAGCTACAGCAATAAGAAAATATGCAGACATAACTGGGATACAAAAAGGGAAAGAAGAAATAAAACCCTCCCTCTTTGCAGATGACATGATCTTGTATTTAAAAAATCCCATAGACTCCACTCCCAAATTACTCAAACTAATTCAAAACTTTGGCAAAGTAGCAGGTTATAAAATTAACCCCCAAAAATCAATGGCTTTTCTGTATGCCAACAATGAGAAAAGTGTGGCTGAAATTAGCAAAGCAACTCCATTTGTAATAGTCCCACAAAAAATAAAATACCTAGGAATTAACTTAACTAAAGAAGTGAAGGACCTCTATGATGAAAACTTTAAAATCTTAAAAAAGGAAATCAACACAGAACTTAAAAAATGGCAAAACCTCCCATGCTCCTGGATTGGAAAGATTAACATCGTGAAAATGGCAATACTTCCCAAGGCTATCTACAAATTCAACGCAATACCTATCAATATTCCAACCTCATTCTTCAAGGAAATAGAAGAGGCAATCCAAAAATTCACATGGAACAATAAAAGACCCCGAATAACAAAAACTCTCCTCAATGGAAAGAACACTGCTGGAGGAATATCAATACTAAACTTCAAACTCTACTATAAAGCCATAGTAATCAAAACAGCCTGATATTGGCATAAGAACAGACCTCAGGACCAATGGAATAGAATTGAAAACCCAGAAATGAACCTACAGACCCATAGCCATCTAATCTTCGATAAGGGAGCTAAAACATTAAAATGGAAAAAAGACAACCTCTTCAGTAAATGGTGCTGGCAAAATTGGTTAACTACATGTAGAAAACTTAAGCTAGATCCTAATATATCACCCTGCACCAGAATCAACTCCAAATGTATCAAAGAACTTGAACTCAAAGCAGACACTCTGAAAACATTACAGGATGGAATAGAAGAAACCCTAGGTCTCCTTGGCTCAGGCCGAAATTTTCTGAATAGAGACCAGGAAACACAACAGATCAAAGAAAGTTTGGACAAATGGGATTGCATAAAGTTGCAGAGCTTCTGCAGGGCAAATGACATAGCTAGCAAGATCAATAGAAAGCCCACGGATTGGGAGAAGATCTTTACTATCCATACAATGGACAAGGGTTTCATATCTAAAATATACTTGGAACTCAAAAAATTAAATACCCCAACAACAAATCCTGAAAGAAACAACTGCATAATAAATAAGTGGGCGAAAGACTTAAAGAGAAACTTCTCTGAAAAAGAAAGAAGGATGGTCCATAGACACATGAAGAAATGCTCAACATCCCTAGCCATAAAAGAAATGCAAATCAAAACAACATTGAGATATCACCTCACTCCAGTTAGAACGGCAAAAATCAAGAACTCTAACAACAACAGATGCTGGAGGGGATGTGGACAGAAAGGAACCTTACTTCATTGTTGGTGGGAATGTAAACTTTTTCAATCACTTTGGAAAGCAGTATGGAGGTTCCTGAAAAGACTTCACATAGAACTCCCCTATGACCCAGCAATCCCACTTTTGGGCATTTACCCAAATGTTTACAAACAAGACCACACTAAAGCTACCAGCACAACCATGTTTATTGCAGCATTATTTACCATAGCTAAGATATGGAACCAACCCAGATGCCCCTCAGTAGATGAATGGATCAAGAAAATGTGGTAAATATACACAATGGAATTCTATGCCTCCATCAGAAAGAATGACATTGACCCATTTGTTAGGAAATGGAAAGTTTTGGAAAAAATTATATTAAGTGAAGTAATCCAGGCCCAAAGAAGCATAGGTCCCATGGTTTCCCTTATTTGTAATATCTAGTATATGTATGAGTCAAGCGGAAAAGGTCAGATAATGTGAGGTCAGGAAAATGAACCCTTAGCTGTGTATTTTAATGTTTGTTTTTCTTTCATGCATGTGTTTCTAATGCATTTATAAGATTATCTCTTTGTTGCTTTGTATGTCCCTCCCCCACAGTATAACCCTTGCTTTCACTATATCTGATGTCATTATTACTTGTGGAGGAGATGGGGAAAAACCAGTTGTTTAAGGATACTGGTGGACCTGTTGCAACAATGGGAAGTACAAGATGTCATGTCCAAAACGAGCTTTACAACGTCGGTGCGGAGGGGGTGAAAGAGGGAGGAAGGAGAAGGATTGGGATTGGGGGTCATTGGGGAGGCTGGGAAGGGATGTGAAGGGTAAACAAAGGAGGAGGCTACAATGCTTGGTAAGAAATGTACGCATTATCCTGCCCATGTAATTGTAACTCCTCTGTACAGTATGTTCACAAATAAAATAAAATTAAATTAAAAAAATAAAATAAGCCAAGAATATTTAAATTCTACTATTAAGGTTTAATGGTAGATCTCTACTTATCTTTCTCTTAAGTGTGTTGGAGAAACCAAAGCTGAAATTAACTTGGACTTTTGTGGTGGATGTAAATGTCTTAACTAACATCTCTGGTATTAGGTTCCATTAAATTTCAATTAGCCATCAGAGGCTCAAGCCTGTAATCCTAGCTACTCAGGAGGCTCAGATCTGAGCATCATTATTCAAAGCTAGCTCAGATAGAAAAATTCATGGGACTCTTACTTCAATTGATTGCCAAAAAGACTAGAGGTGGAGATGTGTCTCAAGTGGTAGAATGCTAGCCTTGAGGGACAAAGCCCAGCTTCTGAGTTCAAGCCTAGATACTGACCATCAATTAACAAATTCAGAGGTTCCACTGTGAGTGCTATATTCTTTTAGAGACTGAAGTATTTTTTTCGCATAGTCTTTCAAACATCAGCATCTCTAATGGAGAATCATTCTAGATCCTTCTTTTACACTTGAATAATTGTTGTTCTCCAAGAGTAGAGTGGCCAAGAGGCTTGCAGATCAAGAGCTCAGACATTAAATTGGCTAAAAAGAGATCAAATTAAAATGTATTCTTTGGTTGCAAATACCACATTTTTGGTATGTGTTTGCTAGCCTTTCCTGGCACTTCAACTGAGGGCCTGGGTGCTGTTTCTGGGATTTTGTGTCCAAGACTATTGCTCTACCACTTGAACCACAACTCTACTTTGGGCTTATTGGTGGTTAATTGGAGATAAAATTCTCACAGACATTCTGGACCTGGGTGGCTTCAAACTAGAATGCTGAGTAGCCAGGATTACAGGTATATGCCACCATCATCTGGCTCAAATACCACCTATAATGTTAAAAGTCAAGGATATCTGTTAATGTCTATCTCTGACAGATGTGCAATGTTTTACTCCTCATAGAATGAAAGTTCCTTTGAACAGTATTGCATCAAATGGAGTGGACTCAAGTTAGGTCTTGAACACCAACAATCTGGTTTGGTGGAAATGGCCTTGTTTTTCTACACCCTATTTGGCCATAGGTGTGGATTGTAGAAAAAAAAACAATTCAGTAAAAACAAATTCAAATAGTCTCAGACACTTACACAAGTTCTGGACATCACTTTCTCGTGGCTGCTGTTGTGCAGGCCCAATATTTAATCTGAAGAGAATCTTGGAATTACAAAAGTTAAAACCCAAAGTCTATTAACTTCTAAAAGGCCTGTGTAACTCCTTGGTCCTCATACCTGATACTGTGACTTAGTGGGAAAGGCAAAATGCAGATTTCTAGCTATTGCAGACTTCTCCCTTAGTAAACAATAAGTTACCACCTTCAGTCCTGGTTCCAGCACAGACTTGACTCAGGTCTGTGAACCTGAGTGTAGACGTTTGAATCTCGATAGTGTGAATGGAAATTTAACCTCTTACTAAGATACCAGTTTGAGGGACATGGATAGCTGTGGGCAAGTCTCTTTTTAATAGCCTGAACTTTGTGCACATTTGTTTTAGATGCAGGGATACAAAGCTAACTAGTCGCAGTGGTCACCCCAGGATAGAGCAAGAGAGACAGAATAGAGGGACAGTGATCAAGCTCACGCCATCTGCCATTTTATGCAGCTTTAATGGACATGTTCTTCATATATTTTAGTAATTCAAGAATAAAAATTAACACTACATATAGATTTTTAAATTGCCTCTTTGTTTCTAAGAAAAATTAAAAGTAAAAATGAATTTAAATAGAAAGGCAGTATGGTACGAGCAGGGAAAAGGAATGGAGCAATGATCATGGGCAGCTCCTGAAGTCCAATCCGGAGGTTTTATTTACCAACATTGGGGAATAAAATGAAACTATGTAACAAGACAGGCCTGCCTGTTTTTCTCAGCAACAAGGCAGCTCTGTCTGCTTTCCATAGCAACACAACAGCCCTGCCTGTCTTCCCTCATTTATGCCAGAGTCAAAGGGGTCAATAGACCATGACTAAGGGAGGAAATTAGAGCTGTCATTCAAAGATGAAAAAGAACAAGCCCTGGATATGTCTGGAAACCTATAAAGCACCTGAAGCCTTAAACACTTAGGCCTTTCAGAGACGAGTCTTTCACAGAAACTAAATATTGAGAGAGAAAGCCAAGATGTGCTCTGAGGTCTGTAGATTCCCTTACTCAGAGAACAACAAATTTAAAGTGTTAAAAGGACATATCTAAAACAACCTTTCTAGCAAATATACTTCCTCCAAATGTAAGAGATGAGCTAAGAACCTACCGATGGTCAGGCCTATAATCCTAACTCAGGAAGGTGAATTGTGAGGGTGGTGGCTCAAAGCCACCCTTGAACTTGTCCCCTCGTGAGGAACTTGTAGCACACAGCTGTCCTTGAGAAGGACGGAGTCCTTTGTACAGTCCTATTGCTGAAAAAAACATTGGATAAGGTGGCCATCAAGAATGGAGGCTATTAGCTAGTGTCTCCAGAGAAGCAATTTATAAGATTCAGTAGTCCTCTAGAAAATCAGAGGATTTTAACCACTGTCCTAGTGGTTTCAGACAGAAATGCCATGAGAATGACCAGAGCAATATGAAGCCACATGAATTCCTAAGCAACAGTCTTTGAGGTCTAAGAGCTAGAGTGTCAATGCTGGCAGGTTGTGATTGGTCCACTATTTCTCTGACCTCACTGGACCAGACTCTGATTGGTCCATTTCTTCTATGACATCACTATGCCTGGTTGTGATACCTCCATTGTGTAAGGTCATGAAAGATATATAGGAAGCCACTGTGCTCCAACCTATATCAGTTAACAGAGCTTGGAGCTCTTGCTTGATGACCCGCTGGACTGAATCAAAGTTAAATGATTTTTTGTTAGTGGGGATGGGCTGTTATTTGGATTTAGTTATTTCTTTTTACTCTTTCTGGGTTTTCCTTTACTTTATTTAATTTATTTAAGTTGACTTGCTACCTGCCATTGTAGCAGAAGGATGGAAGTACAGAAAGAATCACTCTCAAGCTCCTTGAAGGAGGAGATAATCAAACAATACCAGAAGAAAGAGCTCTTTGACAGAGGTACCTATGGAAAAGTGAAGCTGGCCCATTCTCACCTCACAGACAAGGACGTGGCATTTAAAATACTCTTGAAGTGAGAGTCCTCATCATTGGATAAAGAATGAGGTGGACATTTTTAAGAAGGTATGGCACAAACACATCATCAGGTTGTACCAGGTAATGGAGAACGAAGAGAATGTGTATCTCATCATGGAACTGGCCACTAGGGGATAGTTCCTGGGGAGGATCTGAAAATTCTGCCGCCTATATGAGGATGAAACCAGGAAGCTTGTCACACATGTTGTAAGTGCTGTTCACTACTTACAACAAAACAAAATCATACACGAAGACCTTAAGTCCAACAATATTCTTTTGGACACCAAAGACAATATCAAGGTCAGTGGATTTGGTCTGAGCATCTGGCTCACCAAGGGCAGTTGCTAATAAATGTATGTGGTGCTGTGCTATTCCATCTCCCTGAAATTTTCTTGGAAGAAATGATGGCCTGGTTCACGTGTCTCAAGCCTGTAATCCTATATATTTAGGAGACCGAGATCTGAGGATCATGATTCAAAGCCAGCCCGGTATGGCTCCACCCTCTGAGTGGACTCAAACTGATACCAAAGACTAATTTGAGTAGAAAATGGCAGAGGATAGAGGTGGCTAGCAAAATAGCTACCATTCTTCTCAGAACAAGCTGCTAAATGTGGGCCCAGATGAATAAGTTTATAAAATGATGTGTGCATAAATTATGACTCATCCACAAAAGGCTGCAATTAATATATGTCTGTCATGGATAGACACAAAATAATCAATTTATGTGAAATATATTGACTAAACAATTTCTTAAGGGAAATAGGGAAGATTAAAATTTTCTGGGGCTGGGCGCCCGTGGCTCATACCTGTAATCCTAACTACTCAGGAGGCTGAGATCTGAGGATCTCAGTTGAAAGCCAGCCCGGGCAGGAAATTCTGTGAGACTATTATCTCCAATAAAACACTAGAAAACCGGAAGTGGTACTGTAGCTACAGCGGTAGAGAACTCGCCTTGAGCTGAAGAGCACAGAGACAGTGCCCAACTCAGAGGTCAAGCCCCATGACCGACCAAAAACAAAACAGAACAAAAGTTTCTGGTGCAGGTCATTGTGTGGATTCCATCAGTATTGAAAGGAAAGTTCACAAGCAGAGGTAATGGTTAAAAAGTAGTGTGCATATAATTAATGTCACTGAATTTTATACCTAGCAAACACGAGGCCCTGTGTTCAAACTCTTGCACTTCCAAAAAAAAATGCTAAATCTTCCTTCTGTTACCTACATTAAGTGCTCTTCTACTGTTATGATAGTATTGCTCAGTGGTTCTCTTGTGGATGTTTTTTCATGCTTTTACCCATAATCCATTATTTGAATATTGATGTTGAGTTTTAAAATGTAATTTGTGTATTAAAAAAAGAGCAAAGCCTGTATTTCTAACTTAACAGGCTAAAGCAGGAAGATCCCTATTCAATCAAGGCTGCATAGAGAGGTCCTACCTAAATCCCCATGCTAGTGCTGAAACTGCAGGGACAATTGTTCAGAAGCAATTACAAATGAGAGATACGTTTCTGATCATATTAGATTTTGGTCATGACAGTTTGGATTTAATATTTACATGAATTTAAAATATTTTCCTTTTCCCCTTACTCTCAGTATGTCATTTTGAAACTTTGTGGTATGTTCTTGTTTGCAGAACTTACAAAAAAACAGTTTTCCTTTGTATCATTTTAAACATGATTTTTTTCTGTATTACAATTTATTATTTATTTTTGAATTTTTTTGTTTTTTTTTTCTCCATCTAGAGACTGGCCACTGTCTCAGAGATTTTGCTCAGTTCTGCCAATTGAGCCACAGGTCAACATCCAGCTGCTTTCTTTTTGAAGAGTTTCATGCGAACCCCAATACTACTAAGGAGGCTGAAATCTGAGGATCTTGGTTTGAAGCCAGTTTGAACAGCAAAGTCTGAGGGTTTTTTTAAATTGTTATTTTGCCATTGGTTGTGGGCCTGAAAACTAGGCTTTGGGGCTGTCCATCAGCATTCCAGCTTAAAGTTAATGCTCCATCAATTGAGCTGCAGCAACGTTTTCGGCTTTTCCTGCTTATGTGGTTCTGAAGAATCAAACCCAGTTCCTCATGCATGCAAGGCTAGCACACTACCATTGAGCCAACTTCCCAGATGAAGTCTGAGATTCTTATCTCTAATTAATCACCAAAAAGCTGGGGATTGTAGTACTCTAGACTTGAGGAAAACAGGGCAAGTTCAACACCTAGTACTGGAAATTACATACACAAGTCTCATGGACTTTCTTGTTAGTGCTGGCTTTGAAATGCAGCCTAGGTAGCTAGAATCTATCTACAGGCATGAGCAACCAGATTCTGACATTTTAATATTTTTACTCAGCTGTTTATTGCCTTCAACCTCAATGCTTTTTAATTGCGGTCAGTAGACCTGATCTCTGGGCCTTATTGCAGTTTCTTAACTATTTTTAAGGAGGGTGGAGTTGACCCCTCTGCCTGGTTGCTGTCTTTGAGCTCTTCAACTTAAGGGGAATGCTCTACCATTTCAGCCACAGCGGCACTTCAGGTTTTCTGGTGATTAATTGGAGATAAGACCTCATTAACTTTCCTTCCCAGGTTGTTTTTGAACCATGATTTTCATATCTCAATCTCCTGAATATCTAGGATTACAGGCTAGAGTCTCAGCGCCCTTATGTTTATTAGCTTTTTGACGCAAGGATTATGTTTTACAACTGAACCATAGCTCCACTTCTAGGTTTTTGCTGGCTTATTGAACGTAAGATTTTAATGTACTTTTCTGGGTGGTCTGGCTTCAAACCATGATCCTCAGATTTCAGCTTCCTGAAGTGCTCCAATTATACAAATGAACCACAAACCGATTGTTCATTTACAAAGGTTAATATGTTATTTTTTCCAATTTTTCTTTTTGCAATTTTCCTTGTTGTTATTTTTGTTTATGCTCTAGTCCTGGGGCTGCAAGTAAGGTCCTGGATACAATACCAGAGCTTTTTCTTCAAGACTAGTGGCTTACCACATGAGCCAAAATATAAATTGTGGCTATACTTGTTTTGCCTTGGTGCTTCAAATAAGGCCCTGAGTGCTGTCCTAGAAAGTGATTGCCCAGTTTGCAACTTGAGTCACAGCTCAACTCCAGTTTTTTTTTAATTCACTAATAGAAGATAAGAGTCTTATGCAAAGCCCTGCATGAATCAGTTTTCTGAAATCTGAGGATCATGGTTCAAAGCCAACCAAGGCAGGAAAGTCCATGAGACTCTTAGCTCCAATTAATCAATGAAAAGCTGGGAGTGGTGGAGCTCTATCCTTGAACAAAACAGCACAAGCTCAAGGCATAGAACAGCACATTGATGCACACACAGAGAAAGCCTCATGGACTTTCTTGCATGGGCTAGCTTTGAACCATGATCCTCAGATTTCAGCCTCTCTTCCTCTTCTCTTTGAAAATTTTATTGGTCCTGTGTCTTGACCTCTGACTCTGGGGCCTATTTCTTACCTTTTATACTCAAGGTTAGTGTTATTATCACTTCAGCCACAGCTCACAGCTCACAGCTGTGTAGCTGAAGATGAGTCTTAAGCACATTCCTGCCCAGGTTGATTTGACACTGCAATCCTCAGACGTCAGCCTATTGTATGGTAAGGATTAAACAACACACATGACCAGCAACATTTGGTTCATTTTAAAACTTTAATATGTGCTTGCTTCCACCTTCTTTTCTTATTTTCTTCATTTTTGCTTGTCCTAGGAGTAGAAATTGAAGCTCAGATGCTGTCTCAATGCACATATGGGACTAACCATAGCATTTGACTTTTGGGGGGGAAGTTAATTGGAGACAATAGACTCATGTAGAGGTAGGCCAGATTTGGGAAGCTGAAAATTGAGGAAAGTCCTTAACACTCTTTTCTCCAATTAACCACTAAAAATCTGAAAGTAAGTAGGTCATTGAAGAAAATAGTGCAAGATCAAACAGCAGGAATGGCACAGAGAGAGAGAGACAGACAGACAGAAATATATAGAGAGAGAGACAGAGAGATACAGAAAGAGAGGCATCTTATGAACTCATAACTTAGCTGAGCTTTAAACAGTATCCTCAAATTTCAGCCTGAGTAGCTAGAATCACAGATATGAGCCACCAATGATTGGTTCATTGAAACCTCTGGTATTACCTCTTTCTTCTCTTCTTCTACAATTCTTTTCATTTATTTTATTATTTTTGTGTTTGTTGGTCTTGGAGCTTGAACTCATGCAAGGGCTGGCCTGATACACAAGGCTGAAATCTGCCCATCATAGTTTGAAAGCAGCCTGAGCAAGAAAGTCCATGAAACTCTTATTTCCATTCAATAAACAAAATCCTATCTCCAGTGTGGCTACCACACACAAAACAGTCTCCTGGAATTTCTTTTTTTTTCCTTTTTTTATTGTGAAAATACTGTACAGAGGGGTTACAATTACATGGGCAAGATAATGAGTACATTTCTTATCAAGAATTGTAGCCTTTTCCTTTGTTTCCCCTTCCCATACCTTCCCATCATTCCCCTGCCACCCCACTCAATCCGCTTCCCCTCCCCCCCTCATTTACCAAAGTTGTGAAGTTCATTTTCGACATAACGACTTTTACATTTCATGGTTGCAATGGGTCCAACTGTTTCCCTGTTTAAACGATTTGTTTTTCCCCTTCCCCTCCACAAATTATACTGACATCAAATACAGTGAAAGCAGGGGTTATACTGTGGGGGCGGGACATATAAAGCAACAAAGAAATAATCTTATAAATGTGTTAGAAACAATCACATGAAAGAAAAAAATACATTTGAATACATATCTTAGGGTTCATTTCCCTAACATCCCCTTATCTGAACTTTTCTGCTTGACTCATTAAATAATGGAATTCTATGCCTCCATCAGAAAGAATGACATTGTCCCGTTTGTTAGGAAATGGAAAGACTTGAAAAAAAATTATATTCAGTGAAGTAAGGCAGGCCTAAAGAAACATAGGTCACACGGATTCCTGGAATTTCTTGACTGGGTTTGCCTTTACACTATGACTCATTTTTAAAATTTAATTGGATTTTCTTATATATTTTTTAATTTCTACTTTTTATTTCCATATGTATGCTGGGCTAGGAACTATAAATCAGAGCCTAGGTATTGTCCCAGTTCCTTTTTTTTTTTTTTTTTTTTTTTTTTGCCTGTCATGGAGCCTGAACTCTGGGCCTGGGTGCTGTCCCTCAGCTCTTCAGCTTGAGGCTAGAGCCGTACCACTTGTGTTACTGCGCCACTTCTGGCTTTTCCTGCTTATGTGTTGGTGAGGAATTGAACCCAGGGCCTCTTGCATGCAAAGCAAGCACTCTCCCACTGAGTCACCTTCCCAGCCCCGTCCTAGTATATTTTTAATACTAGCCACAGCACATTTGGAGCTTTTAAAAAAAACTGTAGTTGGCTAATTAGAGTTGAGTACATGGACACTCCTGCCTTGGCTGGCCTTAAACACTGATCCTCAGATGAGAGACCCTTGAGTAAGTACAGTAACAAGTGTAAGCTCACTCAGTTTTGCTCATTTTAAACTCTGAAATCGGCTCTCCATTTTCTTCTTCTACCTTTCTTTTCATTTATTTAGTTTATTCTTGTGTGTGCTGGTCCTGGAGCTAGATCTCAAGGTGTGGGTGCTGTCCAGAAATCATTGTCTCATTTCTGTCATTGGAACCACAGCTCAACCCCAGGTGTTGTTTTTTTTTTCTTTTTGGTGGTTCATTGGAGATAAGAGTCTCATGTAAAGCACAGAATGTCTCAAGAAGCTGAAATCTGATTATCAGTTTGAAATCAGCCTGCACAGGAAATTTCATGAGACTCTTTACCTCCAATTAGCTGATAGTGATCCCACCAATTAGCTGAGAGTAATAGAACACCAGCCTTGAGTAAAGTAGAACAAATTCAACCCCCATGACTGGCACACACAGAAAAAAATGTCCCATGTAATTTCCTGCATGGGCTTGCCTTTAAATGTTATTTTCTGATGAGTTCTGGGAAGATGGCAGAGAAGAAGCTGGAGGCTAAACAAGCTCTCGCATAGAAAGCAATTTTAGTGTTCTAATGAATAGTCCTAAGCCAGAGAATTACACCAAGTGTGCCGTCACAGGACAGAGAGTTACCCCAGAGAGGGAAAATCCAGGCAAAAAGACAGATAAGAGCACTTGGTAGTTGCCACGGATGCGGCGGCAGCAGTGGCAGCCATAACCGCCATACTTGCAACACAGAGAGTCCGGGACTTAGGCGCCAGACGTGGCAAGCGAGCAATTTCTACTCAACACCAGCAAGAACTGACAAGGAGCACACATCTTCATCCTGAAGTTCACAGACCAGAGATGACCCAGGAACCAAGACTCTGGCTTGAGTAGAAGCCTGACATCCTCACTCCTTCTCAGGGAGCAGAGGAGGGAAGGCCAACCCTCCCCTCTGATTACCGGAGATCTCCATCTTTGATACTGACAAAGCCTGGCTGTGCAGCTAGCTCCAACTCAGGCCTTGGAAGAAAACAAGATTCATTTAGCAGGTCACAGGAACCTAACCTGACCTGCCAGGCTCAGCTCCTCCTTGGGAAAAGTCATCCAGTTTGGGCCCCCAGACCAAGGAGTGTCTTTCTTCACTGGGTAAACAGAGCCAGAGGCTGCCCCTCCCTACAGTAGCCCTGACAATCAATTAAAATTCAGTAAACATAAATCCTGAGAATGGCTGCAGGCTGGGCTCTGTGAGTTTCTCAGAAGCTAACTCCTCAGGGGAAAGCTACTGTTTGCTGAAAGGCCTCAATTCTACCCAGAACCTAGCCTCATCACAGCATCTCCAAACTAGAGGAAACAGCCATCTCCCTCTTTTGTGAAACTCAAAGTAGATCTCTGTCCCATTGAACTAGCCTGGGAGGAAGATCACAAAATCCTTGGTAAAGCAGAGCATTTTTCTGCGTGCTCAAACAAATTTACTTAAGAAACCATCCAAGACACAGGAAAATAAAACACCACAAGCAGACCAGATACTCCAACAAGCTACTGGTTATGGACACAAGGGAGATACAGGATCGTCCCATCCCCCCCCAAAAGAATCAAAGATCTCTTTTCTTTTACCTTTTATAATTTTTTTCTAAACTTTTTTTAATTTTTAATTTTTAACTAAAATTTTTTTTCTATTAACTTTTTTTTCTTCCGCTTATAATTTTTATTTTGGGGATATATGTGTGTATTTTTTTCTGTTTTTCTTTTAAAATAAATTTGCTCTGTTTAGCTCTAGCGACCATTTAATCCTTTTTTTTTCTTTCCTTCTCCCTCTTTTCACGTTTTCTTCTCTTTCATTCTTTGTGTGACTTAATTGCTGTTCTCATCCTCACATATACCCGTAGTTGATTATTTGACTTTAGCCCCATTGTGTACACAGTTAATCCAGAAATTTATTACTTAATTTAAAACTACTTAGACTTAACTTCCTTAATAGCAGTACTACCTCTTAATACCTATATAATATTTTAAGCATTTTTGTTTTTAAGTTTTCCACATCTCCTTTCTATCTCTCCCGTTCTCTTATTCTATCCACGTTCTTTTCCGAATATTATGTTTTCAAATTGCATAATTTTTAAGTGTTATACTTCTTAATTTTTAATGTTTGTTTTTCTATTTTTTCTTGTCTTTTTTTCTTTCTCTTTCTTCTTTTTTCTCTCGCTACTATCATTCTATCCAAGCTATTTCCCACTTTCAGTTTAGTATTTATTTAAGTTAACTCTCCCACTGCATTTCCACATCCCTCTATGCCTATTTTTACCCACATCTCTCCCTAAACCTAATAATTTCTGTTTGCCAAATTCTTCTTTGCGGTTCGTAGTCCATTAATACTTTGTTGTTTGATATTGAATAGATATATCTATTGAACTATGTTGTATCTGCAGACTTTTGACTGTGCAACTACACACTTTGGTTGATGCTTGCCTTAAAATAGTGTGCTAGCACAAAACTGGTTTATTTTCATCCCAAATAGGCAGAGCAATCCGGAAAAACACAAGAAAAATGGCAAGGCCAGGTATCTCAACTCCCACTCATAATAATCAGGGGACAAATAAGATGACAAATAATCCATAGGAGAGTTCCCAAAAACCTCAACAAATACTACTTGTAAACATGGTAAATGTAAAGATTGAAAGCCTGCAAAGGACTCTGTATGATCATGATAGGGAGAGAGAGGAGGCAAAATAAAGTATATCATAAGTGTGAGGAAGCTACTCAAAGATTGATACAGGAATTGCGAGAGTAGCTTGAGCACACTTAAAGAGAAATAAAGGAATTGTGTGAACAGGCTGGGATCAGTCAAAGAGAAAGTCATGAATGGCGTGAGCAGGCTGAAAACACTCAAAGAGAACTACAGGAACTGCGTGAATGTGAAGAAGGTAATCAAAGACTAATAGAGGAATTGAGAGAGTGTGATGAGAATACAGAAAGATCCCTAAAGGCATTCAAGGAATCCATGAACAGAGAGCTCAAGTAAGTCAGGGAGACCACAAAAGGGAATGCTGAACAGAACCCAACAGAAGGAATGTGTATCCAAGGAAACCATAACCAATCAACTAAGTGATTTGAAATAAATACTGAACACCAAATTAAGGAAGTAAAGAAGTCCATACAAGATCTAAAACAAAATTCCAACAAAGATTCTGAAGCCATCAAAGCCGAGCAACTAGAGGGAAAAGAAATAAAAAACAATGTTGAAAGATTTGATAGT
This sequence comes from Dipodomys merriami, assembly GCF_024711535.1. Classification (NCBI taxonomy): domain Eukaryota; kingdom Metazoa; phylum Chordata; class Mammalia; order Rodentia; family Heteromyidae; genus Dipodomys; species Dipodomys merriami. The sequence goes on from NW_027206117.1 coordinate 262,348, forward strand.
AGATTAGACCATGCTAAAGATCGAATTTCAGGGATTGAAGACAGCCTAGATTTCTAGAGAAAGAACATACAACCATCCAAGACAAATCCAAGAAATATGATAGAGCTATTCAACATTTGGAAGACAACATCAGAAGGCCTAATCTGAGGCTAATGGGTGTAGAGGAGCACCTAGAGACAGAAGTTAATGGTCTAGGAAATTTGTTTAACAGAATCCTAGCAGAGAACTTCCCAAATACCCAAAACGATAGGTCTATTCAGATACCAGAGACTTTTAGAACACCAAATAGACCAGACCAGGATAGGACATGCCACTGTCACATTATAATACACAGGGTCAATTCAGACTGAGGAAAAGTTCCTTAAAGCTGTCAAGGAGAAAAGATCAATCACCTATAAAGGGAAACCAATTAGAATAACCTGAGATTTCTCAGCAGAGATATTTAATGCTAGAATAGCCTGGAATGATCTATGCCATACCCTAAAGACAATTATCAAACAAGAATACTGTAACCAGATAAACTATCCTTCATAACCAAAGGTCAAATAAAAACCTTCCATAGCAAAGAAAAATTGAAACAATACTTCTCCACCAAACCAGATCTACTAAAAAGTCTTAAGAATGTCTTACACATAGAAAACCAACTAGATCACAATAAAGGCCAAGCAACTGCACCCAAACAGAATCCAGAAACCATAGGAAGAACCAAGTTGCCACAGCCACCAAGAATGTGGATAAAATGGCAGCAGCTCCCAAATACATCAGTCCTAAATCTCAATATTAACGGACTTAACTCTCCAATTAAATAACATAGACTGTCTACTGGAAGTAAAAAGCAACATCCTTCTATCTGCTCCTTTCAGAAGTTTTATCTTGCTCGTAAAAAAACCACATTTTCAATGTGAAAGGTTGAAACAAAATCTGCCAAGCAAATGGCTCCCATAACCAGGCGGGGGTTGCAATCCTAATATCAGATAAAATAGACTTCAAATTAAAATTAGTGAGAAAAGATAAAGAAGGTCGCTACATACTAATCAAGGGATCTCTCCTTCAGGAGGATATTACAATTCTAAATATCTATTTGCCAAACAACGGAGCACCCAAATTTCTCCAAGAAACACTACTTTCCCTCAAATCCGACATAGATCCAAACACGCAGGCCGACATTTTCTTAATAGAGACCCAAACACACAACAAATCTAAGAAGGTTTGGACAAATGGGATTCCATGAAATTGCATAGTTTCTGCATGGCAAAGGACATAGCTAGCAAGATCAATAGAAAGCCCATGGATTGGGAGAAGGTCTTCACTAGCCATACAACGGAAAAGGGTCTCTTATCTGAAATATACCTGCAACGCAAAAAAATAAACTCCCCAGCAACAAACCTTCAAAGAAAAAACTGCCCAATAAATAAGTGAGCTAAAGACTTGAAGAGAAACTTCTCTGAAGAGGAAAGAAGGATGGCCAATAGACACATGAAGAAATGCTCAATCTCTTTAGCAATAAAAGAAATGCAAATCAAAACAGCACTGAGATACCACCTCACCCCAGTTAGAATGGCTATAATCAAGAACTCTAATAACAACAGAAGCAGTATGGAATTTCCTCAAACGACTCCACATAAATCTACCCTATGACCCAGCAATCCCAGTTTTGTTCATTTACCCAATGGCTCACAAACAAGGCCATACTAAAACTACCAGCACAAGTATGTTTATTGCAGCCTTATTTATCATAGCTAAGATATGGAACCAACCCAGATGCCCCTCAGCAGATGAAGGGATCAAGAAAATGTGGTATATATACACAATGGAATTCTAGGCCTCCATCAGAAAGAATGACATTGTCCCATTTGTTTGGAAATGGAAAGACTTGGGAAAAAATGTATTAAGTAAAGTCCAGTTCCATAGAAACATAGATCTCATGGTTTCCCCTATTTGTAATAACTAGTATATGTCTGAGTCAAGCAGAAAAGGTCAGATAAGTTATTAGGGACATGAACCCTAAGATATTTATTCAAATGTGTTTTTTTTCTTCCATGCAATTGTTTCTAACACATTTATAAGATTATTTCTTTGTTGCTTTATATGTGCCTCCCCCACTGTATAACCCTTGCTTTCACTGTATTTGATGTTGTTATCATTTGTGGAAGGGAAGGGAAAAAACAAATCGTTCAAATAGGCATACAGGTGGACCCATTGCAATGAGACGTACAAGTCATTATGTCAAAAACGAAGTTTACAAATTTGGTGGGTGGGGGGAGGAGGGTTGGGTGGTAGGACGGGGAGAGGATGAGATGGGAAGGGGAAACAAAGGAGGAGGCTACAGTGCTTTATGAGAAATGGACTCATTGTCTTGCCCATGTAATGGTAACCCGTCTGTACAGTATTTTCACAATAAAAAAGTAGTCTATTTAGGAAAATGTTCCATGTAGTTGTCAGAAAAAAGTGAATTCTGAGGCTGCTGGGTGAAATATTCAGTAGTTGTCTGTTAAATCTAGTTGATCTAGGCAGTTCTTTAGATCTGCAGTTTCTCTGTTGAGTTTTTGTCTAGTTAATCTATGTAGTGTGGAAAGTGGTCTGTTAAAGTCATCAACAATTCTTCTTTTTAATTTTTATTATTATTATTTTTTTGTGAACACACTGTACAGAGGGGTTCAATTACATGGACAGGATAATGCATACATTTCTTATCAAGCATTGCAGCCTCTTCGTTTACCCTTCACATCCCTTCCCAGCTTACCCCTCACCCCCCATCCAATCCTCCCCGCCTCCCCTCCCCCGCCAGGCACCACTTGTCTTTGGATCAATTTGAGATTTTGGGGAAAGTAGTGTTTGTTGGATAAATTTCGGTGATGCTTTGTTTGGCGAATAGTATTTATTTTTGTAATATCTTCCTGAAAGAAATATCCCTTAATTCGTATGTAGTGACCTTCTTTATCTCTTCTCACGAATTTTAATTTGAAGTCTATTTTATCTGATATTAGGATTGCAACTTCCGCCTGTTTATGGAGACCGTTTGCTTGGTAGATTTTGTTCCAGCCTTTAACATTGAAAATGTGTTTGTTTTGGGGGGCAAAATGTGACTCCTGAAGGCAGCAGATAGAATGATGTTGCTTTTTAATCCAACTAGGCAGTCTATGTCGCATAATTGGAGAGTTAAGTCCGTTAATATTGAGAGAAAGGACTGAGAAGTGTTTGGTAGTTTCTGCAATTTTATCCAGCTTCTTGGGGGCTGCAGCAACTTGGTTCTTCCTATGGTTTTTGGATTCTCAGTTTGGGTGCCGTTTCTTTGCCTTTATTGTCATCTTGTAGGTTCTGTCTGTGTAGGACATCTTTAAGTATCTTTTGTAGGACCGGTTTGGTGGAGATATATTTTTTCAGTTTTTCTTTGCTATGGAAGGTTTTCATTACACCTTTGGTAATGAAGGAGAATTTAGCTGTTTACATTATTATTGGTTCATACTTTGTCGTTAGGTCATGGCATGCATCATTCCAGTCTCTTCTTGCTTTAATTTTCTCTGCTGAAAAAATGAAGTTATTCTAATTTGTTTCCCTTCATAGATGATTGATCTTTTCTCCTTGACAGCTTTAAGGATCTTTTCCTTGGTCTGAATTGACCTTGTGCATATTATAATATGACGGTGGGATATCCTGCTCTCTTCTGGTCTATTTGGGGTTCTAAAAGTTTCTTGTATCTGAATAGGCCTTTCTTTTTGCATGTTTGGGAATTTCTCTGCTAGGATCCTGTTAAACAAATTTCCTAGACCATTTTCTTCTGTCTCTAGGTGCTCCTCTACACCCATTATTCTCAGATAAAGCCTTCTGATGGTGTCTTCCAATTGCATATATCTAAATCCAATTGAATATATCTAAAACTATTTCTGGATTTGTCTTGGATAGTTGTACATTCTTTCTCTATAATATCTAAGCTGTCTTCAGTCAACAAGATTCTATCTTTTGCATGGTCTAACCTACTGTCAAGACTTTCTTCTTTGTTTTTTATTCATTTTCCTCTAATTGTTTGTCTTTGATGACTTCAAATGCTTTGTTGAAGCTTTGCTTTAGATCTCCTATGAGCTTCTTTACTTCCTTAACTTGGTCTTCAGTGCTTATTTTCAAATTACTTAGTTGTTTGGTTATGGTTTCCTTATAGTCCCTTTCCTTCTGTTGGGTTCCATTCAGCATTCCCTTTGTGGTCTCCCTGAATTCTTTCAGGTGTCTGTTTAAGGATTCCATGAATGCTTCTATTGATCTTTGTTTATTCTCGTCCCTCCGTTGCAATTCCTGTATTACTCTTTGATTAGCTTCCTCATGTTCATGCAATTCCTGTAGTTCTCTTTGATTGTTCTCAGCCTGCTCACTCAATTCCTGACATTATCTTTGTCTGTTTTCAGCCTGTTCATACAATTCCTGTATTTCTTTCACGGTTCTCAGCCTGCTCACACAATTCCTTTATTTCTCTTTGAGTGTTCTTAACATGTTCACGCAATTCTATATCTATCTTTGAGTAGCTTCCTCATGCTCATGAGATTACTGTATTGATATTTGGTTTGCTTCCTCTCTCTCCCTATCATGTTCACACTGAGTCCTTTGCAGGTTTTATGTCTGTTCATTCACCATGTTTTCCAGTAATATTTATAGAGCTTTTGGGGAACTCTCCTCTGGAATACACATTATCTGTTCTGTCACCTGGTTATCATGAGTGGGAGTTGAGATACCAGGACTTGCATTTTTCTTGTGTTTTTTTGGTTTGTTCTGCCCATTTGATATGAAGTGACACCAGTTTTCTGCTAGAATACATTTTTCAAGGCATGCATCAACCAAAGTCCTGTAGTGGCATAGGCAAAAGGACACAGGTATAATCTAGTTGAACAGATACAATCTATTCAACATCAAACAACTATGGATTAATGGGCTAACAACAGCAAGGACGAATTTGGCAAACCAGAAATTAGTACATTTAGGGACAAATGGGAGGAAAAATAGGATTAGAAGAATGTGGAGAAGTAAAAGGAGAGTGAATTTAACCAAGTTCTAATCTCAAAGAGGGAAATGGATTGGACAGAATAGTAGGAGAGAGAATAAAACAGACAAGAAAAATGGGAAAAACGAATATTTAAGTTTAAGAAATGAATCTTAAAAATTATCTAAGTTTAAGGTGATATTGAGAGAAGAAAAGGATACGATGAGAGGAGGGGAGGAATAGAAAGGAGACATGAAAAACTAAAAAATAAAGATTCTCAAAAATTATTTAGATATAAAGAGATAATACTGCTATTACAGAATTTAAGGCTAAGAAGTTTTGAATTGAGTAATAAAATTCTAGATTAAGTGTGTATACAATGGGGGTAAGGTCTTGAAACATTAAAAATTGACCATTACCATTACTAACTTGCTAAATGCTGATTCTGCTTCTGTAAACTTGCTTACGCTAGCACTGACCCTTCCCAGAAATGAGTTAAGAAGTTTCAGGGAACAAATCGGGCCTCAGGACAAGGTCAGTGGTCATACATAAAGAACAGAGAGTACGTGTTCCTCAGTTCCCATTTAGAAATTCCCCAGACAGGACCTTGAGATAACTACCACCTGATAAGACCCCAAGCTAAGCCAAATGTCAACCAATCATAGGCCTGTAACCATGTAAACCCCCCTTAAACCAACCATGAGCCAATTGTTTTACAAAGAGTGTACAAAATTTCCCGCGTGGCAAAGTGATTGTTGGCATATATGGTGACCTTTAAATGGACCAATCACAGGATGCTTTGTGTTATGCGTTAATCTTGTAACCGCTGCTCGGGGCTCTCTGACTGACTGGGACAGAGAGTCCGTTTGTGCAAACGTCAAATAAACTCCTCTTGTTTATTGCATCTCCCGGCCTGGAGTCTGAGTTTCTGGGGCCTCCTCCCATTGACGAAAGTATCCTAGGGGACTATAGTCTTTCATTTGGTGCATTGGCCAGGAACCAGGAGCCCCCAAACCCCAGATTCCAGGACCGGCAGGAGGTAAGACAGAGCTCTTGTCTTGTGTGTTTGTCACTTTCGTTTTGCGTTCTGGGATCCAAATCTGTATTTGGACTAGAGGGAAAAGCAGAGGTGCCCAGTACCCTAGTCCCGCCCTGGAGCCCTGCTCCAGGGTCGTCTGAATCTGTATTTGGGCCAGAGGGAAAAACAGACGTGCCCAGTAACCTGGTCACACCCTGGAGTCCTACTCCAGGGTTGTCTTGATGAAGGAAGAGATCTGAGTGTCTCTCTGTTCTGGGGAGTTAAGGCGCGGCCAGCCACTCCCATCTGTAATTTCCTTCCTCATCTGTATTCACTCGGTTGCCACGCAGTGTCTGGTTCTGTCTATCTCTGTGGTTCTGTCTGTCTCTGTTTAGTGTTACTCATTTTTAATTTGTGTTTTGTATTCTCTATAGAGATGGGACAACAAGTGAGTCCACTCCTAGGACACCCCGAGACATTGTCCTAGTTCGTTTGAAAAAAAAAAAAAACTGCTGGTTCTGCTTTTGTAACTTGCTTGTTTGTCAATTATGAAGCTGCCACTGACCACCTGCATGTGGCTCCAGTTAGATCTCAGCCTTGGGCCTTGGCTGGGGGGGTCTGAGCATGGGGGAGAACCTGTCAGTCTGAGGGGACGGCCGCTAGGGATTTTTCTTTTCCCTTGCCCCAAGATGACTGGGAATTCTCCTCTGCCTTGGAAGGCCCCTGAGTCAACATCTGCAGATATCTAAAAGAAAAATCCTCCGGACATGAGTAGGGAAGTTGAGTCCCCTGGTAAGTGAATGGTGGTGAGATGTTGCCCCATTCACTAAGACTTGATTTCGCCTTTGTGGCCACTTGTTTGTCTTGTTTACTTTAGTGTGTGTGTTTGTTCTATGTTTTCTGGGGTAGGGAAGTTCTGGGTGAGTGTGGCAGGCTCACTCAGCAGACTCTGGATTCAGCTTGCTGAGTGAGAGCAGCACAGAGTTCCTGTAGGAATAAACTGGGGCCCATTAGTCCCTAACTCAGGCTTCAGTACTTGTCTAGTTCTGTTTTAGAATTGGTACCAGTTTTAAATGTGGATCCTTGGTTTTTGTGTTTATCTGTGTTTTTGTTATTTATTTATTTAAACATCTCTGGGGGAATAAAAGTTCCAGCTGGGCTAGTTTGGTTTCCTTCAAGCCTCAGGCTGCTGGCAGGGAGGGTGTAGAAGGCTGTGTGTCTGGTTTGGACTTTTTCAGCTAGTCCTGACAATGTAACAATTTGTAAAGTGCTCTTGTCTAAAATTGGATTTAAAAAATCTGTCCAGTTTAGTTTTAGGTGACCCCCTCCCCCAGCCCTCCTCCAACAGAAGGGATTCAAGAGACTAATTAGTGAATTGCTTTGCTAGACAAACAAGCTCTGGGAAAATAAAGCCCAACAAGGGTACCTAGTTTAAAAGAAATACTGTCTTAAATTTTTGTTTAAAAACTTTAAAAGTTGTACGTACGACTGATTTTGATTTTTGTGCGCCTTAAGATCTGTGTGAGTGTTTTGTGTGTGTCTGTGAACGTGTTGAAACATTGGAATTGTCAGCATGCTGTAACAATGGGTGAGTTTAAATTTAAAAATTCAAAAGGTTAAACCTGAGAGTGTGTTTCTATTGATACCTGTCTAAAGGCCTGCAAAGGTAATTTAGGAATTGTTGGGATCATTAGAGATAACATTCCTAAGCCATCTAGAAAGATGCTTTTGCAAACCAGAGTGTGAGTGTTTTGTGTGTGTCTGTGAACGTGTTCAAAGATAAGAATTGTCAGCATGCTGTAACAATTGAGTGAGTTTAAATTTAAAAGTTCAAATGGTTATGAGGTTTGGACATTAAGAAAAATGTTTAAAAAATCTTCACATTGTTTTAAATGGCTCTTTAAAGATTCTTTAACTTGCAAATTAGAAAATCTGGTATTTTAGAAAACTAATGTTTTAAAATGCATAAGACTTTTTATACTGTAATCAAGTTATCTGGCTTAACAAAAATGCATTGGCTGTCTGGGATCTAGTTCCCTTGGCTAAAACTTGGGGATAAATATTAAAAATTGAAATATAAAGGTTAGTTTAACACCGGCAAAGATGTTACTTGTTCTGTCGGTCTAAAAACTGTGTATTTCATTCGAAAACCAAGAGATAAGAAAAGGGGAAAAACTTAGAAGCCAACAGAAGACCTATCTTTAGGGGTGAGGGGTGAATAAGCAGAAGTGCAGTTCAGCTGGCCATGCATGGTGGGACAAGCCCTGGGAGGAGTCCACGCATGGTGAAAGAGGGCAAGCTGGCACAAACGCAGTTCATCTAACCCTAAAGAGTCGGATTGGGTGTGTGCCCATTCCATAGAAGGGGCTGAGTGGCCCATCTTTGTTCTCTCTTTTCCCTGCAGATAGACACTGAAAACATGATGGTTAAAATGAGTGATGTGATGATCTGATTAGTATTGCTAAAACTTCCCCTTGGATGTGTTAACATGAAAATTAGGAAGGCCTTAAAAAGAGGGTTAAAAAGTTATTTGTATAATGTGTCTTACTTTCAATTATGTTCTACAATTAGGATGTCTTTAAAAGTTATAAAGGTGTTAAGTCTAGCTTTTTGTTTCAGTTATGATGATTGTTATTTTCACATTAAAGAAAAATTGTCATTTGAGTTTAAAAATCTTAATGTGTGTCTGTTGTAAAACAAGCAGCCAAGAGGTAATGAGTGACACTTGGCCTCAAGATTTTAAGGGATCTTTTCAAAATGCAAATAAAAACTAAGGTATACAATATTAAAAAGAAGATTAAAGGAGACTTAAAAAAATAGGAAATGGATTTTTGGATATAAAGTTTAAATATAAAATTGTTCTTAACATTGGCCTCAATGTACACAAAGAAAAAAAATTAAGATTATCAAAATGATTGCTATTCTAGTTTGCTCTTATAGGTTTTTTTTTTAAAGTTTCCAGCAAAATCCAGAGCAAAGCACAGAGGATTCTTACAAGTTTGTTTGATGTAACTTTGACTCTTAAAAAGTTTCAGGTAAGAGCATGCTTAAAAGCTACTTCTATGTTGACCACCTTGTTGCTTTTAATTGGAGTAAGGTGGCCTTTTATAAGACTCATTGATCTGCAAACTAGTTCAAAGCCAGCCCGGGCACAAAACGGTCCGTGCGAGACTGTCACCTCTACTCAGCCAGCAGAGTGCTGAAAGAGCAAGCAGAGTGGCTTTGGGACTCGTAGTGGCAGAGTACTAGCCTTGAGCTGTAGAGCTGAGGGACAGCATTCAGGCCCCGAGGTCAGATCCAGAGACCAGCTAAAGGGAAATGCCAATGAGGCATTTATCCCAATGTGGAGAAGACACTCCTGGGAAAAAAGCAATGGAGGAGCATCCACAGACAGTAAGCCACTGCTTGGATGGCAAAAATGTCAGATCCTAGAGTCAATTGTGCATGGCCCTTCAAAACTGGTCAGAGCCAGGAGGTCACGGGAGCTAGTTTGTAAACATGCCTAATGTTCATGACTACCTTGTAAGGGACAGGAACTTGCCAGTCCTCTGTGATAGTAAAAGGCTAATGTTATAAAATGTGGGGGATAGTTTAAATCTCAACCCCTTTATGTGCCAAAAGCTCTAATTGGCAGCTCTAATTGAGCTGACACTAGTTACATGAAGTTCATCTGCTCAGGAAAAATTGTGTAAACCTGAGAGTGTATTTCTATTGATATCTGTCTAAAGGCCTGCAAAGGTAACTTAGGCATTGTTGGGATCATTAGAGATCACATTCCTAAGCCATCTAGAAAGATGCTTTTGCAAACCAGAGTGCTAACAAGCTACACTGCTATAGCCGGAGAAAAGGTCTGTGCAGTTCTCAAAAGTTAAATATTGTTCTTAATGACATCTAACCCTGATAGCCTATTTGTAAAATAGGCTAAGGTTATAGGTTCCTGGCTAGGTAAGATCAACACCCCTGAAGTCAGCTTGAAGAAGTTACAGAAGATGGACCTTCGCCCTTTTACCCCCATTTTAAGATCAAGGGTGCAGAGTCAGTTTTGAAAAAATGAGGCAAAATAGATAAAATAATTTTTTTTAAAAAGGCATAAAAATAGTGTTAACAGTTGTTGGTGTGCAAGGTATGGAGACTGCATCTGTCAGAGATGGTTACAAGACTAAGTCTTATGAGCCTTCTGTGTCTATTTACAAAAATATCTGGTTAATAAAAAAGTTGTGATTTTGGTAAATTGTCCTGGACTATTGTTTAAAGATCTTAAAAAGCAGCAGGATACTAGATATTACAAATAAGGGAAACCATGGGACCTATGTTTCTTTGGGCCTGGCATACTTCACTTAATATAATTTTTTCCAAGTTTTTCCATTTCCTAACAAATGGGGCAATGTCATTCTTTCTGATGGAGGCATAGAATTCCATTGTGTATATACACCACATTTTCTTGATCCATTCATCTACTGAGGGGCATCTGGGTTGGTTACATATCTTAGCTACGGTAAATAATGCTGCAATAAACATAGTTGAAGGTCAGATAATGTGATGTCAGGAAAATGAACCCTTAGATATGTATTTTAATGTTTTTTTCTTTCATGCATGTGTTTCTAATGCATTTATAAGATTATCTCTTTGTTGCTTTGTATGTCCCTCCCCCACAATATAACCCCTGCTTTCACTATATTTGATGTCAGTATAACTTGTGGAGGAGATGGGGAAAAACCAGTTGTTTAAGAATACAGGTGGACCTGTTGCAACAATGAGAAGTACAAGTACTCATGTCCAAAACGAGCTTTACAATTTCGGTGCGAGTGGGGGGAAAGGGGGGAAAGGAGAAGGATTGGGATTGGGGGGGGATGGAGGAGGCTGGGAAGGGATGTGAAGGGTAAACAAAGGGGGAGGCTGCAATGCTTGGTAAGAAATGTATGCATTATCCTGCCCATGTAATTGTAACTCCTCTGTACAGTATGTTCACAAATAAAATTAAATTAAATTAAAAAAAAAACCAGCACAATAAAAGTCTGCCAAGCCTATGCAATGTATCCTTAACCAGTCTGTGTAGGAATTTACAGCCCAGCATGAGGTGTTACAGTCCCTTGGAGCCACTGAGAGACCCTACTGCTGCTGCTGCTGCTGCTGCATACCCTAATGGGTAATGTTCGACGATGGCCTGACAGCCACCTGGAGAAACTCCTGCCTGATTCCATCACCTGTGTCTGCTTCCTGGTTGACTGCAGCTAAATCTAAGATCTTGTGGGACATTCTTTTGGGTGATATCCAGAAACCCTCTCTTCCCACAGTAGATATTGGGGACAAGGATATCACTGGCTTGCTTGCCTTAGGTGCTTCAGTGCATAGTGACTGGAAATCCACACTATGGTCACAGCCTAGTTTGGCTCTGGTATGGTAATAACCTGAGTGTGTTATCAATGGAAGTAATACTCTTAGCCTTAAAATCTAGCAAGCTTCTCCAGCCCAGTGGTACCTTGAGGTTGTTCTGAGATAACTTGGTTTCACAAGCCACAGGAAAAATTGGGAAGTTTTAAACTCTAGCCACAAAGAAGCTCAAGGAATTGTAACAAAGAGGAGTGTAGTAAAGAGAGTTTTGAGAAAGGAATTGGGGAAAAAATATCCCCTTTTGAGAAGAAAGGTTTTAAAAAGTAAGGATTGTCTTTAAGAAAAACCTCAGAAAGTTTAAGTATGTAGCAAATGGTAAAGAAAGCCTTGGAAAAGGAATTGGAAAAAATTTTAAATTGTCCTTAAGACAAACCTCAGAAAGTTTATGTAGCAAATGGTATGAGTATGACGCAAATGGTATGAGTATGTCTTAAAATTGGAGCTTACAAGTACAGCTGGCATAAAATTAAGTTAACTGTGATACACGGAGTCAGGACTGGTGGGAAAAAAATATAGGGGCCTTTGGTACTGTTAATTTTGTTACAATTGGACCTTGTATACTCAACAGACTGTTGTCTTTGGTAAAAGAAAAAAAATCAGTGCAGTCCGTTTATTAGTTCTGAGATCTCAATACCAAGCACTGAGAACAACTGACACCCCACAAGATAATATAGAGACACCCTGAATTTTAAGATTAAAATTAGCCCAGAGAAGAAGTGGGGAATGAAAGATTAAAAATTGACCATTACCATTACTAACTTGCTAACTGCTTATTCTGCTTATGTAAACTTGCTTACGCTAGCACTGACCTTCCCTTCCCAGAAATGAGTTAAGAAGTTTCAGGGACCAGATGCCGGCCCCAGGACAAAGTCAGTGGTTGTAGATAAAGAACAGACATTACGTGTTCCTCAGTTCCCATTTAGAAATTCCCCAGACAGGACCTTGAGATAACGACCACCTGGCAAGACCCCAAGCTAAGCCAAATGTCAACCAATCATAGGCCTGTAACCATGTAACCCCCCCTTAAACCAACCATGAGCCAATTGTTTTACAAAGATTGTTACAAAATTTCCCGCGTGGCAAAGTGATTGTTGGCGTATATGGCGACCTTTAAATGAACCAATCACGTGATGCTTTGTGTTATGCGTTAATCTTGTGGGTTTTTGCCTTTAAAAAGGCTTGTAACCGATGCTTGGGGCTTTCTGACTGACCGGGGCAGAGAATCTGTTTGCACAAACGTCAAATAAACTCCTCTTGCTTATTGCATCTCCCGTCCTGGAGTCTGAGTTTCTGGGGCGCCCGCCCCTTGACGAAAGTATCCTAGGGGACTAGGGTCTTTCAGTCTAATATTCGATGACGGCATATATCTGAGGATGAGCAGAACAGCAATTAAGTCACACAAAAAGAAGGAAACAGAAGAAAAATGAAAAGAATGAAAAAGAAAAAACAAGAAAAAAAGGACCAAAAGGTCAGTAGAGATTTAAACAAAGCACACAGACACACATATACACCTAAAATAAAAAAATAGGAGGGGAGAAAAAAAGATTAATAGAAAACAATTTTTTTTAAAAACTAAAAAACAAAAAGGGTACAACAAAGAGCTTTTTTTTGGGGGGGCGGGATTAGATGGGAAGATCCTGTATCTCATTGTGTCTGTACAAAGTCTCTTGGTGGAGTCTCTTGTCTGCTTGTGGTGTTTGGTTTGCCTGTGGCTAGATTGGTTTCTTAAGTCAATTTGTTTGAGCAGGCAGATAAATGCTCTGCTTTACCCAGGATTTTGTGATCCTCCTCCCAGGCTAGTTCAATGAGCGGGAGATCTGCTTTGAGTTTCGCACAAGAGGGAGATGGCTGTTTCCTCTCGTTTGAAGAGGCTGTGATGAGGCTAGGTTCTGGGTAGAATTGAGGCCGTTCAGCAAATTGTAGCTTTTCCCTGAAGGGTAGCTTCTGAGACACAGAGCCCAGCCTGGAGCCATTCTCAGGGTTTATGTTTACTGAATTTCACTTGATTGTCTAGGCTGCTGTAGGGAGGGGCAGCCTCTGGCTCTGTTTACCCAGTGAAGAAAGTCACTCCCCTCACGTCAGAGCTTTGTCTGCTTGGGCTGGGTGACTTTTCCCAGGGAGGAGCTGAGCCTGGCAGGTCAGGTCAGGTGCCTGTGACCTCCTAAATGAATCTTTTGTTTTTTTCCAAGGCCTGAGCTGGAGCTAGCTCCTCAGCTGGGCCTTTTCAATATCAAATATGGAGACCTCCGGGGGTGAGGGCGGGAGGGGTGGCCTTCTTTCCTCTGTAACCTGAGAAGGAGTAAGTATGTCAGTATTCTACTCACCCTGGAGTCTTGGTTCTTGGGTTATCTCTGGTCTGTGATCTGCAGGATGAAGATACCTGCTACTTGTCAGCTCTTTTTGGTTTTAAGAAGAATCCAGTCACCTGCTGTTTCTGGCACCATTGTCCCAGACTCTGTGTTGTTCGTTTGGCGGCTAGGCTGCTGCCATTGCTGCTGCCACTGCAGCTGCAGCTAATGGCAAGTGCTCAGATCTGTCTCCTTGCCTGGATTTTCCCTCTCTGGCCAAACTCTCTGTACTGTGATGGCACACTTAGTAATTCTCTGGCCTAGGACTCTTCACTGGAACACTACAACTATTTTCTATGTGAGAGCTTGTTTAGCCTCTAGCTCTTTCCTCCTCCAACCTCCCCTAAAGTAATCTGTTGTTGCTTTTTTAAAAAAACTGGTGCCATTGGCTCATGCCTGTAATCATAACAACTCAGGTGACTGAGATGTGATAATCGAGGATTAGTAACAACCTTGGTAAGAAAGTCTGTGAGTCTATTATCTCATTAACTGGTTACCAAGAAACTAAAAGGGGCACTGTGGGCCAAACTAATAGAGTGATAGCCTTGAGCACAAGAGAACAGGGATTTCAACCAGGCCCTCAGTTCAAGCTTCACATATTAAAAAATGTTAAAAACAATTTGCCATCATTTGTAATCTCAGCATCCTCAACTAGTGGTTTATTTAAAGCCAATTTGCATCTCAGTTTGCACGTATTTAGGTGGGGGAACTAAACTTAAATCACAGTTAAAAGAAAAAAAAATGAGCACAAGGGTACAGGTGGCTCACTCCTGTAATCCTACCTTCTCAGGAGGCTGAGAAATGAGGATGGTGGTTCAAAGCCAGCCCTGGGCAGAAAAGTTACCATGAGACTGCTATTTCCAATTAACCATTAAAAAACAAGAAATGGCACTATGGTTTAAACTTGTATGGTAGAGTGCTAACTTTGAGCAAAGAAGCTCTGGGACAGCACCCATGCCCTGTATTCAAGCCCCATGTCTAAAGGAAAAAATAAAGAGTTCAGGGCTGGGAAGGTGGCTAAGTGATAAAGTGCTTGCCTTGCATGTATGAGCCTTTGAGTTCAATTTCTCAGTACCACATAAGCAGAAAATCCAGAAGTGGCACTGTGGTTCAAGTGGTATAGTGATATCCTTGAGGTAAAGAGCTAAGGGACAGTGCCCAGGCCCAGAGTTCAGGACCCATGATTGACAAAAGACAAACAAAAAAAGGGTTCAAATAATTAAATGATGTGTACAATAGACTATACACTAAAGATGAAAGATTAAATTAATAAATTAATAATTGAATTGATCAACATTGTTTCAATTTTTTAGGTGGTGAATGTAGCAGAAAAAATGATAAGAAATAATGATTCATTTCTAACAACTCTTCGATTTTTTAAACTCATTTACTACTTTTAAACAAAAGAAGTATGTAAGTATCACTTTACAGAAAAACAAAATTGTACGTGTATTTTAGCCTGAATTCCACATTTTATAATTTGCCTTTTAGTAAACAATCAGTATCTTTTCATATAAAATACCTGTAATACCTTTATTTAATACTTCACATCTTTCCAGTATTTGGTTAAATCAAAATTCCTCCCTTCCTTCTTTTCTTCCTTCCATTCCTTCATATCCTTTCCTCCTTTCAATACTAGCAATTAAACTCAGGGCTTCATGTATTTTAGGTAGGTGCTCTACAAAGTGAACTATACACCTGCTCTTTTCGCTTTAGTCACTTTTGTTTTTGTTGGTCATGTGACTTGAACTCTGCGCCTGGACACTGTCCCTGCACTCTTCAACTCAAGATGAATGTTCTACTGTTTGAGCCACAGTGCCACTTCTGGTTTTCTAGTGGTTTATTGAGATAGGAGTCTCACACACTTTGCTACCTAGATTGGCTTTGAACTGGGATCTTCAGATCTCAGCCTCCTGAATAGCTAAGATTACAGGCATGAGCCACCTGAGCTCAGCTCTGCTTGAGCCATTTTTATGACAGGGTTTTCTGTTTATGACCAGGCTCGCATGGACCACAATCCCTCAATGACAGGGAGGGTTGTGTGTAGCAAGTCAGATACAGTGGGGAAACAACTTTCTCTGCCCATCACGGGGAGAATTTTGGAGGATTGTATTAGAAATTTCTAGAAATGGGTTGTGAGGAGCATCCTGCTTCCAGGAGTCTCTTCCCACTTCCCAACATTCTAGTCATGCCAGAAAGGGTCTGTGGTAGAAGGCTCAGGATGGAGAGGGCGGACTCTCATTTTCCTTTCAACAATTTGCCAACAGCATCGATTTTTCCATCTTAACTATTTGGATGGACGTCTACCATGATGATTTTTGAGCACAAGAAATTTGACATGCTGAAAAAACTTACAAAGTATGACAAGCTCAACATGCCCTCTTCAGAATTGCTGTCCTGCTTACATATCCTTCTGGACCAGCTGGAGCAAAGCATGACCCGTGAGACCAAGAAAAAGAGTAAGTAGTCCTTGTTTAGATGCCTTAGAGCTTGTGAGTAGGGATGGAACCTAGGTATCAAGGGATGGGCCTGCTTGTCCAAGAACCCTTTGTACTACCCAGCTTGGCAAAATGTCCTTTTATGGATGTTCTATGCCGAGTAATGTCTGTTCCCTTTTTAAAAGAACTTGGACATAACCACTCATTAGAAACACCCTACCTTCTCATCAGTGTTCAGTCCAAACTCAAGTTCTACAGCTTCTCCTGTTAAATCCTCATAGAAGTTTAGTCACACTTTAACTTCTAGAGTCTACTCTAAGACTCCTGTACCTATGTTTGTGTCACTGTAGAGAACTTTCTGCTGAATTCCAGCTAAAGAACCCATCAGTGATGTCGCCTATGGTGACTGATGGAGATTGGAAGCCAACACTGGACTCCAGAAAGCATGTGAACATAGAGGATTTTTCAATGTGTAGAAAGGCTCAAGTAGTTTTGAGTCCTGTAGACATCCCATTGGTTCTGAACTCCACATGTGATATAGGTGTACATTCACATACCACCAAGTAAGAAGATGGTCCAGAATATCTTCCATTGATGTTCACAATTCACCTAGATCACATCCAAACCAGTAAAAAAGTATTGGTCTTGGAGTGCAGGGTAAATATGTGCTAATGGAAAATGACCCCAGTCATAAGTTAGGTTCAAAGTCTAGATTCAGTTGAGGAAAGGGATTCTGTCCTCACAGAATATCCAGAACAATCTGTCCTGCTGCTGGAGATCCAATTTCCAATTGAGAAATAAGAATCTGTCCCTCCCTAGACTCAGGAAGAAAATACTGCCTTTAATGAGGAAGTAGATCCCTTTGAGGAGTCTGAGGCAGAATTTGTGTCTGAAGGCAACTTAGAAGACAATCCAGATTTAGAGATTGCTTCCCCTCTTCTTTAGAAAATCTTTATGTTTCTTTTTGGTCCTGATTGTTGTAAAATGATCATTCTACTTATTTTTCTAACGTTATTAAAATGTCAATGTTTATGTTATATTATACAATTCATGAGTCTTAAATGTGTTTTTTTTTCACCTACAATGTAAAGCACCATGCACATGTGTTCTGTGTGTGGGAAAATACAGAGTAACTGCAGGCTGAACAAGGGAGCCTACTGGATATAAAGGGATCAGTTAAGTGCACAGGGAGTTGCAAGGAAGCCAGACCATGCCTGCATGGGGTGATAAGGTGGTTACAAAAGCTTTAGGACATACCAGATCAGATTATCTAGAAAGCTGTTCTGTCAATTGGGACAAATGCTACAATACTTATAGTGGTATGTGGGACTTTCTTCCCACAGTGAGTTCAAGTCTGTATACATATTCATTGTTGTTTGGGAAATATTGAAGAAAAATTTGGCTCCATTAGCATAAAAAATCTACTTAGGGCTGAATATATTTGACAAAATACATAGGAAATATCGACACTGGAAAGTATAAGCCATCATCAATAGAAGAAAGAAGGCTTACATAAATGGACAAACACAAAATCAGGAAGCAATTAAATCAGATATATGGAAATACATGCTATATTCATTACATTTTATATAGTATTTTATATGATGTATAAGATCGAATACGATTTTTCATACTACAAGGGCTTTTAACATTTTCAATCGTAAGTATTTTTTTCACATAATATTAGTGTAAATCATTATTGGGGAAAGTGGTAATATAACTTTCATTATAGTTATATGAATATATATTTTTGTGTTTCTAGATATAACACTGATTATAAATAGATGAATAAATATAAACATATATTTGTATATCTGTCTATGAGTTGAATATAATGAAACCGGCTACACGATATATAAAAAGGCAGTTATGAGTTAGTATATGAGACTCAGGCCTGTAATCCTAGTAATGTGAGAAGCTGGGTTCTGTGTTTTTATTTCTCTTACCCCCATGCCATTAGATTTTCAGAGGAGACCTGGTCCCTCGAGTGTAGCCAAGGGACACATATGCAGTAGGATCACTCTCTGTGACCCCAGAGGAAAGTCAGTAGAAATCAGGACAAGTCTCTTATGCTATGACATTCTACTTAGTTTCTGTGCCAAGATGGCCATCTGTAGAACATCAGATGGAAAGTTGGTATTCCCTCCCAAAATGTTTTTGACTATCCTGAAATAAACCTTATTTCCCTTTCCAAGCTTCAAACACATAGAAATATGCCCAGGGCTCAAGAGAGATGGACAAAGACTTACAAATACATAAAATTATATACTTTTTTGGGGGGGGGTCCGGTTGTCAGCTTTGACTCTGGGCCTGGGAGCTATCCCTCAGCTCTTCAGCTCAAGGCTAGCGCTCTACCACTTGAGCCACAGTGCCACTTCAGGCTTATTTTCTTTTTGCTTATGAGATGCTGAGGAATCAAACCCAAGGCCTCATGCATGCAAGGCAAGCACTCTACCACTGAGCCACCTTCCCAGCCCCCAAATTATATACTTTGTTTCAGTAATTCAATGACAAATCATCAAAGCCATATCTTGAATTTTTCTTTTTTTAATGGAAATGGGAATATACACTGAGTGCATCAGGGAGTAGGTGATAGTTTGGATGCTGAATTGTGGAATACACTCCTGAGCATGGGAAACACTTGTCTTGGCAACTTGTATGGGGATGCGTCTCTTCACACAGCTTCACAAAACAGTTCCCCTAACTTGTATTATGTCATACCCATCTTTCCATAGCAGCAAATAGATGTCAAGCACTGATCTTGCTCTGAGGTGGACTCAACAACACAGAAAGGCACAAAGAATGAGAGGGATGACTGCTACCCACCAGACATCAGCTTCAAGAGCTGTCCTGACCAGAAGCTAGGATAAATTGAGCTGGAAAAGGCTGATCCCCATGCAAGGCTCCTGAGCACTAAGGACCAGGCACTATTATAGGTGTTGGAGAAACAAGTGAATGTGGCTCTCTCCTCATCAATTTCATGCTGAAAAGAAAACCAGAAATCATAATGAAAATTTCTATAAATCAGAGACATGACATTGGTAGTTTTGTGGCAACAACTTCACAGCAGGTATGTGAGGAGATATCCCTGAGGAGGAGACAGTTAACCTGAGAGCCATCATCCATGCAATTAACTAGAAGCAGGTAATCCAGGCAGTAAGAAAAGCAAGTACATCCCTCAGTGATGGGAAAGGACCTAACTTGCTTCAGAAAAGGAAAACATCACTGACGTGCTTGCTTGTGAAGTAAGAAAAAAAGGTACAATGAAGAAAAAACGATATTGGATGCTATAGGTTACAAGAAGAAAAATTCTGATGTTATTCTAAATCTGACATGACCCACTGGAACCAAAGTTCTCAAATAGTAGCTAGAAACGCCTGATTCACCTAGTGAATACTTTTAAAATGTGATTCTAGCCAGGCTCTGGTGGCTCACAACTGGAATGCTAGCTACTCGGGAGGTTGATACCTGAAGATCAGGTTTGAAGCAAGCCCAAAGCAGAAATTTGGAAAGACTGATCTCCAATTAACCAATAAAATTATGGACATGAAGCTGTGGTTCAACTGGTAGAGCACTAGCCTTGAGAAAAAATTAAGGGAGAGCACCCAGGTTCTAGGTTCAAATCCCTGGACTTCACAAAACAAAGAAGTCAACAAATAAAATTTGATGCTCAGTTGATCATCACTTAGCATTCTACTACAATGTATTTGTTATGAGCCTAGGATGTTACATCCTTAGCAAATGCTCTCCCCTCATATTCTGTTTCATTACCAGTATTCAAACCCCTGGCATTACCAAAGACTCCTCCCAGTTAGCACAGCAGTCTACCACTGGGATTTAATAGATATATTTTTATTAATCATAATCTATCCACACACATCAAATGAGTAGTAGCCACATTCCACTATTCTGAATGTTTTTGCTCCACCTTTGAGTTAATAAGCCTTACCATTAAAAACTATAGAATACTTATCAAGTTAATTAAACAGTCATCATTCTTCCACCAAATCGTGAAACCTAAGTTATGTGGTTTTTTTGTTTCTTTGATGTTGTGCCCTGTATCTTGTATATACATTTCTCTAGCTTTGGGAGGTGAAGGGTAAAAACCAAATGCTTAACTAGGGATAGGCCAATTTTAACAATGAGATCAAAACACTATGTTCAAAAACGAACTTTACAATTTAGGCAGAGAGTGGGAAGGGGGCATGGAAAGTAGTTGTGGAGGTGGAAGGGTAGGGATGGTAGGGGGAAAACAAAGGAGGAGGTAACAATGCTTGAGAGGAAATAAACTCATTACTTACCTTATGTAACTGTAACCCCTTTGTACATTATTTTTACAATAAAAAAAACGTATTAAAAAGATGAAAAGACCACATAAATAAAACCGCATACTTACAATCATCTGATATTCGACAAAAGAGCGAAAGATGTAGTGTGGAAAAAACATAGCCTTACCGGGTGCCTGTGGCTCATGCCATTAATCCTAGCTACTCAGAAGGCTGAGATCTGAGGATGGTTGTTGAAAGACAGCAGGGCCAGGGAAGTCCATGAGACTCTTTGCTCCAGTAAACCACAAGAAAATGGGAAGTGGAAAGATGGTTCAAGTACTAGCCTGGAGATGAAATGCTGAAGGGTAGCTCCGAGGCCCAGAGTTCAAGCCCCACTACCCCCCCCACACACACCACACACACACCCACACAGACACACGCACACACACACACACACACACACACACACACACACACACACATCATAGCCTTTTCAAGTATTGATGTTGGGAAAACTGGACATTTATAGGCAGAAAACTAGAAGTGGATCTCTGCTTGCACTAACATCAACTCAAAATGGATTACATTAAAATCAGCCAAACTACTATAAGACAGAATAAGGATGACATTAGAATTTATAGGTGCTGAGGTGCGAGCTGGGCAGCTGCATGCCGAGCACAGGTAGTTGCGCTCCAGTTCCCACAATCTTGCACCATGTGCCTCGACCCGGTAATCCCTTACTCCAGTTGGCCCCTGCGCAGGCGCCATGCCCCGTGCTCGGGGCAGCTCTGCTTACCGCCTTGGCCCTGCTCCGCCGGCCACCTGTGACGTTGGCCCCTTCGTGCGTTGTAAGCCCTGTGAAGTGAATGGAGTGGCCCAGTGCGCGCCTCCACCTGCCGCACCCGCCTGCGGCATGGGGGAGGCTGGGAGTGTACCCCACACCTCACAGGCCTCACCAGTAATGGAGTAATCGCTCTGGAGACAACAACAACAACAACAACAAAATGTTTTCTAATTTAACTCCTAGTTTGGGGTTAAGGATAATAAGCTATTTAAAGGCAAAAGTTTATTTTCACCCCTCATCTTTATTCTTGACCTAACAAAACTATGGTGTTTAATGTTATCTAAACAGGAAAAATGAACAGCTGTTGAGAGAGCCTCATAGGGACACTGGGAACACATAGAGAATAACTTGTGTTTGTTGAACTTGGAGTCCAACTTATACTTTATAATTCAGACATATATGCAGAGAGAGATATATGTTCTCAAAGGTTAACATTGTATACAGCATAGCCCAACCATAGTAGGATCCATACTAGATAATCCTAGATAGTGTTATAGGTACTAGAAGGTGTAAGTATGGCCGTGATCAGGAGAGGACACTCAGTTCAGGCTGGCCTTTTCTCTCCCCAAGGCCAAACCCATGGCAGTGTTGGGTGTGTGGCAATTGTCCTGCCCTACACTGCAGAGAGCTCTCCTTAAGAACAAAAAGAGGACTCAAAATTGTCTGCCTACCTATTACGAGATTTCCTTTATTTTTTTAACTTTTTTTTGGGGGGGGAAAGTATTTTTGAAAAGTTTTGTCTTGCAACGTATTTATAAAAGTAAATAAAATTTTTACCATTAAAGTAATAATTAAAAAAAAGAACTTATAGGTACTGGCAGGAACTTCCTGAATAGAATTCCAGGGGCATAACAGATAGGAGAGAGACCCAACAAATGGGACTACATCAAAGGAAAAAACCTACACAGGCTAGGGACATAGCCACTAAACTAAAAAGACAGCCAACAAATTGGGAAAAGATATTTACCTGCAATACATCAGACAAAGGGCTAATTTTCAATGTATACATGGATTTCAGGAAACTACACCACCCAAAACAAATAAACCAATCATCAAGTGGGCAGAGGAGCTAAGGAGAGACTTCTCAGAAGAAGAGGTAAGAATGGCAAAAAAACGTATCAGGAAAGGTTCATCATCCCTGGCCATAAAGAAAATAAATATCAAAGTAATCCTGAGATACCATCTTATCCAAATATCTTGAATTCAGACAACAAATGTTGGTGGGGAAGTGGAGAAAATAGAAAATGGCAAGGACATTTGCACAACCATGTTCCTTGCTGCTCAATTCACAGTGACAAGAAATGTCCACAACCCAGATGCCCCACAATAAATGAATGGAACCAATAATTATGCTATCTATATACAATGTAATTTTACAGAGCCATTAGAAAGGATAAAATAATGAAATTTGCAGGGAAACAGAGGACACTAGAATAAATCATATTAAGAAAGTTAACCACATCAAATTGACAAATGGTACATTTTCCCCTAATATGTGGAAGAAAAGTTTAAAACACAATGGGATATGATATACTGTACAGGACTCTAGGCATCATATACAGTAAGAACAGAAGAGGAAGCCTTTGGCGAAAATCACCAAGTTGTAATACTCAAGCACCTTTTCTATATAATACTCTCTCTCTCCTCTCTCTCTCTCTCTCTCTCTCTCTCTCTTTCTCTCTCTCTCTCTCTCTCTCTCTCTGTCTGTCTCCCTGTCTCTCTCTGTCTGTCTCCCTGTCTCTCTCTCTCTGTCTCCCTATCTGTCTCTCTCTCTCTCTCTCTCTCTGTCTCCCTCTCTCTCTCTCTCTCTCTCTCTATATATATATATATATATTGCAATAAGAAAACAAAGGGACTTTTCTTAATTTGTCTTTTCATTTTCTGATGAGTCTGTATTCTTCACCTAATATACAGGAAAAATGGGGGAAGGACACAGAATATTGCAGCAGCAGAGCCCTCTGGCTCTACTGGACATTTATGAAAGTGAACCATGCAAGTCGAGGGCCAAGATGGGAGAGAGGGTATGGAAGAGAATGGGGGAACAGATGAGATTATGTAAAAGGAAGGAAATGTAGTAGTTACCTGACATACAGAAAGGTAACCCTGCTCTACATCACCGCTAAAACAATTTTTTTAAAAAGAAGAGATTTCCCAAATGAGAACATATGAGAATAGGAAAATACAGAGCAGAGCAGATAATTCTTTTTTTATGTCCTTGGTACTTGATAGTTTCAATCGATAGCTAATGTCCTACCAACTAAGTTATACCTCTAAACCCAAAAGTCCTTACAATATTAAAATTTTTCATTGATTTCTTCATATTTTCTATTTGCTTTTGGGTTTGTGTGTGTGTGTTTGTGTGTGTGTGTTTGTGTGTGTGTTTGTGTGTGTGTGTTTGTGTGTGTGTGTGTGTAAGAAATGGAGTTTGATTGCAGGATCTAGGTACTATCCTTGAGCTTCTTTTTTGCTCAAGAGTACACTCTACCACTTGAGCCAAAGCTTCACTTCTGGATTTTTTTGAACAGTTTATGGGAGATAAAAGATTCACAGAGACGTTTTTGCACCACTAGATTCAAATCATCATCTTCAGATCTCAGCCTCTAGAGTAGGTAGTATTATAGGCATAAGTCAAAGCTTCTGGCATATGAATTGTTGTCCCTTTTTTAAAAAGCTGGTGCCAGTGGCTCATGCCTGTAATCATAGCACCACAGGAGGCTGAGATCTGATAATTGAGGTTTAAAGACAACCTGGGTAAGAAAGTCTGTGAGACTAATATCTCATAAACTGGTTAGCAAGAAAACAGAAGCGGCACTGGTTCAAACTGGTAGAGTGATAGCCTTGAGCACAAAAGAACAGGGACTGCCCCCAGACCCTGAGTTCAAGGCCCACATATAAAAAAATGTAAAAAATATTGCAATCGCTTGTAATCTCAACATCCTCAATTGGTGGTTCATTTAACGTTAATTTGCATCTCACTTTGTATGTATTTGAGGGGGAACTAAACATATAACACTTTTTTAAAAAATGAGAAGCTGGGTTCAGGAGGCTTATACCTGTAATCCTACCATTTCAGGAGGCTGAGAAATGAATATGGTGTTTTAAAGACAGCCTTGGCCAAAAAGTTCCAATGAGACTGCTATTTACAATTAACCACTAAAAACAAGAAATGGCACTGTGGTTTAAACTGGCATGCTAGAGTACTAGCATTGAGCAGAGGAGTTCGGGGACAATACTAATGCCCTGTGTTCAAGTCCCATGTCTGAAGGAAAAATAGAGATCAGGGCTCGGAAGTTGTCTCAGTACTAGAGTGCTTGCCTTGCATGTTGAATCTTTGGGTTCAATTCCTCAGTACCACATAAGCAGAAAAACCCAGAAGTGGCTCTATGGCTCAAGTGGTAGAGTGCTAGCCTTGAGGTAAAGAGCTAAGGGACAGTGCCCAGGCCAGAGTTCAAGATCCATGATGGACAAAAAACAAACAATCGAAAAGAGTTCAAACATTTAAATGATGTGCACAATAGACTATACACTAAATATGAAAGATTAAATTAATGAATTAATAATTAAAATGATCAACATTGTTTGGATTTTGTAAGTGGTGAATATAGCAGAAAAAGTGAAAAGAAATAATGATTCATTTCTAACCACCCATATTGTTTTAAACTCATTTACTACTGTTAAACTAAAGGGGCACATAAGTATCATTTTACAGAAAAACAAAAGTTGTATATGTATTTCAGCCTTAATTCCACATTTTATAATTTCCTTTTAGTAAACAATCAGTATCTTTTCATATAAAATACCTGTAATCTCTTTATTTAATACTTATCATTCTAGTATTTGATTATATCATAATTCCTCCCTTACTTCTTTGATTCATATCCTTTCCTCCTTTCTATACTAGCAGTTAAATTAAGGGCTTCTTGCACTTATGGTAGGTCCCTCTAAAAGTTGAGCCACACACCTCTCTTTTTGCTTTAGTCACTTTTGTTTTTGTTTTTCATGTGTCTTGAACTCTGGGCCTGGAGACAGTCCTTGCACTCTTAAGCTCAAGGCAAGTGCTCTACTGATTGAGCCACAGTGCCACTTCTGATTTTCTGGTGGTTTAATGGAGATAAGAGTCTCACAGACTTTTCTGCCTAGACTGGCTTTGAACTGTGTTCTTCAGATCTGAACTTCCTGAGTAGTTTCCTGGCATGAGCCACCTGAGCCCAGCTCTGCTGTAGACTTATTTTTTTGGGGGGGGGGGCTGAACTCTGGGCCTCGCCACAGTCCCTCAGCTCTTCAGCTCAAGGCTAGCACTCTACCACTTGAGCCACAATTCCACTTCCGGCTTTTTTTTATTCTGCTTATGTGGTGCTGAGGAATTGAACACAAGGCCTCATGCATGTAAGGCAAGCGCTCTACCACTGACCCACCTTCCCAGCCCTGCTTTATCCATTTTTATGGCAGGGTTTTCTGTTTATGACCATGCTAGCATGGTCCACAATCCTTCTTTTACATTTTCTGAGTAGATGAAATATAAAGCACAATGCATTGGGTTCAGATATTGATTTATATCCAATATTGTGAATGTTTCCCTGGGCTAGCCTCAAATCATAATCCTCTCTGTATCAGTAAAGACCCAGCAGCTAGCATTACAAGTATGAGCTACCATGCGTGGCTCAAATTTCAGACAACTAAAACATATGAACAAAGTTTTAATAATTTTAAATACTGAATTTGAGGACAATGAGTGCTTTTAATTGCCTAGTTTCAAATTTCACCAAAAATCCCAAATATTAACTTTTGATTTCCTAGATGAAATAAGCATATAAACTTTAAAAATCAATTAACTATTTAAAGAAAAAAGCTAGGGCTAGGAGGGTGGCTCAGCGGTAGAGCGCTTGCCTTGCATGCATGAGGCCCTGGGTTCAATTCCTCAGCACCACATAAGCCAAAAGAAAAAAGCCAGAAGTGGCACTGTGGCTCAAGTGGTAGAGTGCTAGCCTTGAGCTGAAGAGCTGAGGGACAGTGCCCAGGCTCAGAGTTCAGGCCCCACGACTGGACCCCCCCCCAAAAAAAAAAAGCTAAATAATAATCATCCTTACCACTGTAACTTTGGACTTAACAACTTGTCAAACTTTGTTTACATCATAGTTAGTTTTTATGGGTAATATATTCCATAAACGGATCATGCCACCCCCAATGTCGATGGCCAAACAGCCTATATGCACAAGAGTGAAAGCCAGGCTGAAGGCCATCACACCAAGGGAAGGCAGGGTCCAGCAATATTGTAGGTGGCAATGTCCTAACCTATGACCTGAAGCATTAGGGCAGCTTAAACAGAGCTTTTTCCATAGGAATGATACTTTAATTATTAAGCCATACCTCTTCTTCTGGGTTTATCACTGCTTAATTGAGACAAGTCTCATGGACTTTTTTGCTTGGGCTGGTATGAAATCATGATCCTCAAATCTCAGCTTCCTATGCAGGGAGGATAATAGGCAGGATCCACCTATGTCTAGAGTACTTATTCCTTTAATAAAAATAAAAATGGCTATAGCATGGTTTAACAGAGAGCTTGAATCCTTTCCTGAGCCTTAGAGATTTTCTGACTAGAAGCAGAAAGGCAAACTGACATGTGGGAAACTGAATCTTCCTTAGGAAACCATTTTTCAGAAAAGTCTGTGGCTCATCAATTTGGCTTCTCACCAGCTATTCAAATAGGACTCACAAAATTTACATTCAACTTTCCACTGAAGTAGTGGGTATCCATTGCATGCTCTGCAGCATCATAAATCACTTGATGGTGAGATAAAATCCCTCTTTTCAATAGGAAACGCTCAATAAATTTTGTTTTTTGAATATTCATAAACCCTAGGAGATGGGAAATACCAGTATCCAATTGCATTTCCTTCTTTCTTTCCTTCTTTCTTTCCTTCTTTCTTTCCTTCTTTCTTTCCTTCTTTCTTTCTTTCTTTCTTTCTTTCTTTCTTTCTTTCTTTCTTCCTTCCTTCCTTCCTTCCTTCCTTCCTTCCTTCCTTTCTTTCTTTCTTTCTTTCTTTCTTTCTTTCTTTCTTTCTTTCTTTCTTTCTTTCTTTCTTTCTTTCTTTCTTCCTTTCTTCCTTTCTTTCTTTCTTTCTTTCTTTTTTTCTGGTACATTGTGGGACTTGAACTCAGGGCCTGTTCCTGATCCACTTTCTAGCACTCTACCACTTGAACCACAGCTTCACTTCTGATTTTGTTTTTGTTTAGTTGGTCATGGAGTTTGTTGTTGTTGTTCATGGGGCCTGAACACTGGGACTGGGTGCTGTGTCTCATCTCTTCAGGTTAGGACTAGCACTCTACCATTTGAGCCATAGTGCCACTTCTTGCTTTTTCTGCTTATGTGGTGCTGAGAATTCGAATCTAGGGCCTCATGCATGCAAGGCAAGCATGCTTGGGCTGAGCCACCTTCTCAACCCACTTCTGGTTTTTGAGGGATTAATTGGAACTAAGAATCTCATAGGGCCTGTTCTGCCGGGGCTGGCTTTGAAACACAATCCTTCCCTCTCAGTTTCCTGAGTAAGATTATAGGCATGAGTTACCTGTCCCTGGCTCCATTCACATAAGTACAAAAGTGAATAAAGCTCAGTGTTATAGTGCCTTCCACTTTAACCAAAAGCCAGTAAGTAGCCAAAATTGAATTTGAATTTATTTTAATCTGAGTCTATATCTTTTACTTTTTATTTTTTGTTCCGATCGTGGAGCCTGAACTCTGGGCCTGGGCGCTGTCCCTTAGCTCTTCAGTTCAAGGCTAGCAATCTACCACTTGAGCCACAGTGCCACTTCTGGCTTTTTCTTTTTGCTTATGTGGTGCTGAGGAATCGAACCCAGGTCCTCAGGCATGCAAGGCAAGCATTCTACCACTGATCCACCTTCCCAGTCCCTGAGTCTATACTCTTAACAACCAGGCTGTAAGTAATTTGATCTTGGCACAAGTCTGTTAGTAGATATAGAACACAGAATGGGCATTTTCAAAAATCATCATTCCTAGGATTTAAAAGACAATCAGTAATATTAATATTCCCAACCCAGCATTTTTACAAGTCAGTGAACACTGAAGACATTGGCAACTCTTTTATTAAGTGACTAGCAAGTGGCACCTGGTAACTGAAGACATTAATGGTTCATAGTATACATTCTGTGAATTACAACTTATTGAGTTTGCTACTGTAGCTGCAGCAGGTGCAATACCAGTTGGAAAAGGACAGCGGCATCCATGGCTCGAGCCCTATGACCTCCTGAGTGCACCGTGGAACCAAGCAGCCCTTCACAAAAGGCAGGAGAGAAGGCTGGATGGACACTGAAATGTGCCTTCCTCCTCAGGGGGCTGCCATGTTTCTCAAGGCTCCTTTGGTGTGGCATGAGACCATCACCTCACTTCTGCTTCCTGGCTGGAATGTTTGGCCCATGCCTGTGTCACCTCACTCCTGCTTCTGGTCAGGGTGAGTGGAGGCTACATGCTTGCACCACCACACTCCTGCTTCTGGTCTGGTTGAGTAGTTGTTGTGTGTCTGTTTCACCTCACTCCTGCTTCCCCTCCTGGAGAAGAGGGAGTAAATGGGGTAAGTGGGGCCGCATGCCTCTATCACCTCACTCCTCCTTCTAGTTTGAGTGAGTGGGGGCCTCATGTTTGTGTTACCTTACTCCTGCTTCTGGTCTGGATGAGTGGGGCCATGTGTCCATGTCACCACACTCCCCTTTCCACTCTAGGTGAGTAGGGGCCACTTGCCTGTACAACCTCACTCCTGCTTCTGGTCTGTGTGAGTCAGTCTTGGCTCAGAGCTACTTCATCCTTCCAGATGCTGTTTACCAGCAGGGATTGCAGCCCCAGCCAGAGGTTAGGCTTTTCTAATTCCATAGCATAGCAGGACATTAAGGGATTAGGGTGGCACCTTGCTAGGTTTGAGAACTCTTTTATAAAATTGTGTGTGTGTGTGTGTGTGCACGCACATTCACATGCATATGCCTGTGCACTTGTCTTGGGGTTTGAACTCAGGGCCTGAGGTCTATCCCAGGGATATTTGATCAAGGTAGAGCTCTACTTTTTGAGCCATAGCTCAACATACAGATGTTTTTGTGGATAAGTGGCACTAAAAGTCTCCAAGATTTTGCTGTCTGGGCTGGCTTTGAACCACTATCCTCAGATCTCAGACTTTTCAGTAGCCAGGATGTGTAGGTGTGAGCTACTGGAAACTCTCTATTTGCTCAATTTCCATCCAGAGATAAATGTGCGTGGCAAGCGGTCTGGAGGAAAAAGAGTTGAACTCTTTCAATTAGCAGTGGTGAAAATACTCAGGTTCTGGCTTAGCGTTGGTGGACCAGGCCTGTAATCCTACCAATTCAGGAAGCTGAAATCTGAGAGTTGCAGTTAGAAATCAGCGTGTGGAAGACTGAGTTCTTAAGACTCTTTATCTCCAATGAACTACCACAAAACCAGAAGTGGATCTGTAGCTCCAAGTTGTAGAGAATCAACCTTGAGTGTAAAAAGCTCAGGGACAGCACTCAGGTTGTGATATCAAGTACAGTGACAACAAAAACAAAACAACACAAGAAACATACCTGGGTTCTTCAGTAAAAGTTTACCTTTTCTTTTTTGGATTTTGTAAAGCATTCTTTTTTTTTTTATTGAAAATACCGTACAGAGGGGTTACAATTACATGGGCAAGATGATAAGTACATTTCTTTTTCTTTTTCTTTTTCTTTTTTTTTTTTTGCGGGGGTCCGGTCGTGGGGCCTGAACTCTGGGCCTGGGTGCTGTCATTCAGCACTTCAGCTCAAGGCTAGCACTCTACCACTTGAGCCACAGTGCCACTTTGGCTTTTTTTTTCCTGCTTAGGTGGTTCTGAGGAATTGAACGCAGCGCCTCATGCATGCAAGGCAAGCGCTCTACCACTGAGCCACCTTCCCAGCCCATGAGTACATTTCTTATCAAGCATTGTTGCCTCCTCCTTTGTTTCCCCTTCCCAACCCCGACCCCTGCCAAAGTTGTAAAGTTCGTTTTTTGACATAACAATTTGTACATCTCATTTTTGCAATGAGTCCACCTGTATCACTTTTTAAACAACTTGTTTTTTCCCTTCCCTTCACAAATTATACCAACATCAAATACCATGAAAACAGCTGTTAGGTGAAAAGTTTATCATTATAAATATCTCTTTCTCATTGTTTTTAGCTCTGTCATAGGTGAATGAATCATAAGAGACTAAGAAGCTTGGCTAAAAGAATATAGGTAGCATTGGTTTTGTGTGTGTGTGTGTGTGTGTGTGTGTGTGTGTGTGTGTGTGTTTGGCAGTTCTGAGGCTTGAACTTATGGCCTTCATCTCTTGCTTGGCATTTTTTCCATCAAGGCTGGTACTCTGCCAGTTGATCTACAGCTCTACTCTCAGATTTGTTATTATTGTTAATTGGAGGTAACAGTTTTACATACTTTTCTACCTGTGGTGGCTTATTGTAGAATGTGACTATTTGGAATCCTGCTGTAAAAAATGTGTGTGCAGATAGCTCTCCCATAAGGCTGACTTACGTTTCTTCAGGTGTATATATAGGTTTTCTTGGGTGGAACTTCCACACTGATTTCTGTTGTGGCTACACTGATTCACTAAATTGCCAACATTGTGTAGAGTACCGTTCCCCACCTACTTTCTGGTATTTGTGTTTTCTTTGATAATAGACATTCTGATTATGTAGAGATGGAAATTCAACATAGATTTGATTTGCATTTCCTTGATTACTAAAGATGTAGAATATTTTTCGGGTATTCCTTAGACATCTATATCTTTTTTGGACCTATCTAGTCAATTCACTTGCCTATTTATTAATAAGATTATTTGATCTTTGAGCATTTCATATTTATTTATTTATTGTGAAAATACAATACAGAGAGGTTACAATTACATGGGCAAGTTATTGAGTACATTTTTTATCAAGCATTATTGCTTCCCCTTATGTTTCGCCTTCCCATCCCTTCCCATGTCCCACCTTTCACCCTCCACCTGCCCAGGCCAAAGTTCTAAAGTTTGTTTTTCACATAACGACCTGTGCATTTCATTGTAACAATGTGTCCACCTGTATCTCTATTTAAATTATTTGTTTTTTCCCTTCCCCTTCACAAATTATACCAACATCAAATACAGTGAAAACAGGGGTCATAATTATATTAAGTAAAGTTAGCCAGGCCCAAAGAAACATAGGTCCCTTATTTGCAATAACTAGTATATATGTTTGAAAGAAGCAGATAAGTTGATGTTAGGTGAAATGAACCCCAAGATAAAGATTCAAACGGTTTTTCTTTCTTGAGATTGTTTCTAACGTATTTAGAAGATGATTTTTTTAATTGCTTTGTATGTCCCTCCCCCACGGGTGTTTACTTTTTTGAGTTTATACATTCTAGATATTACAATTTCTTCCGTTACACAAAAGGCAGGAGTTTAGGCTTATTTTACTTATTCTTACCAAAAGATGCCTTGTAAGTTCAAATTAATTAATCGACAATCAAATTAAAAAGGTCCTGAAGGATTTGGCTCACAGAGCAGAGTGCTCACCAACAAGTTCTGAACTGACTTCAGTGTCTACCAAAAAAGATATGCTGTAGTATTTTAAATAAATAATAGCTAATCAGCTGCATTTTTCAAAATATGTAATTCTAAATATTTCACTATTCTTTACGGTAAAACTATTGCAAATTTTAGCACAAAGTTTTAGCTAAAAATTTTAAGTTCTATATTTTTTCCTTGGTAATCATTCAAACTAGCCAAACTGAAAAGAAAATACTATTTTGGCCGTGTGCTGGTGGCTCACGTCTGTAGTACTATTACTCAGGAAGCTGAGATCTGAGGAATTCATTTCAAAGCCAGTCTAAGCAGGAAACTCGGTGAGACTTACCTACAAATGACCACCAGAAAACCAGAAGTGGTACTGTGGCTCAAGTAGTAGTGTGCTCTCCTTGAGCTGAATAGCTGTGGGACTGACCCCAGGGTAAAAGTTCAAGCCCAACGAACAACCAAAAGAAAAAAAAAAAGAAAAAAAAGGAATTAAGAAAAAAACAACCTTGTATAAAGTGGAAGAATCTCTAAGTATTTATTCAAGTTTTTAATGCTTCCGGCAACTGTTTTCATTAGGTAGAAAGTGGAAAAAATATTTGTCGTTGTGATAAACTTGCTACTCTGTGGTTGCTTTCCCCCTATTTATAGTTTCATTCATCTAACATTATGGAAGATGAAAATTCCATTAAGGACAAGAGACATTATTTGGTAAAACTGGTCAGTGAAAATGACTATTGCATTCTAATACTTTGGCAAAGAAACTGTGATCTTCCTTCCCTCCCCAGGATTTTAACAATGAAAAAAATTGTCTTGATTTTTCCAAGAAGTCAAGAAGACAGCTCATATTCAAATAATTAGAAGATAATGAAAAAAAAAAGTTTAGGATGCATAATACATTTAATTTTGAACCTTCCTTACAAGAAACTTCCAAGAAACCTAGCACACATTGGTTATAGATATTGTTATCAAAGAGCCCAGGTGCCTCACACCTACAGTTTCCACCTCAGGAGGATTAGATCTGGGATTGAGATTGGAGCCAGCATGGAAAAGCAATAATTGCATGGATGATGGCCCGTGCTGTTAGATCATATGTATTTTCCTTTGATCCTCCAATGTGAAGCTTTCTCCCCAGATCACCATCCTTCTGATTTTTTGACGTTTTCATTGTGATTTCTGGTTTTCTCCCTCAGCATGAAATGTACATGGAGGCAGGCCATTTGCAGTTGTATTCACATCTGTTTCTGCAGTTGTCTACAACAGTGCTTGGTACTTAGTTCTTAGGAGCCTTGTGTGGAGATGAGCCTGCTCTTCTCATGAAATCTCAGAATTCAATCAGGAAAGCTCATAAAGCTGTGGTCTTGTGGTCAATCGTCATTTCTTCTATTTTTTTCCTCCCTGTGTATCTAAGTCCACATAAGGGTGAGATCAGTGCCTGACACCTAAGGTTTGTGATGGCAAAGATGGCCGTGACATCATAGAAGTTTATTGTGAAGCTGCAGGAAGACCTGACAACTGAAGCACCCAAACTGGTAGGCTCCCACTTCCTGAAACACATTCCACAGCTCTGCAATTAAACCAGCATTCACTCTCTGCTGGGCTCAGACTAACCATATGGTTTGCTTTCCTATTTAAAATAAAAAATTCAAGACATGTCTTTTTTGATATGTTATTGAATTATTGAACTGTCCCTCCAACCAAAAAAAATAAAGCCATTAGTGGAATGTAAATTTAGGCATGGAAAAAAATCATTAAAGCTCCTAAGGAAAAGATCAAAACTGGCAACTGCTACAAAAGTTGATTCTTAAACCCAGAACTGGTGGCTCACACCAGAAATCCTAGTAAAGCTAATGAATTTCTTTTTGTGCCAGTACAGGGGCTTGAAATCGCTTCCTGGGCTCTGATTTCTTTTGCTCAAGGATAGCACTTTACTACTTGAGTCATAGCAACACTTCTAGGATATTTGGTTGTTTATTGGAGATTAGAATTTCACAGACTTTTCTACCTATGTTGGCTTCAAACTGTGATCCTCAATGTCAGCCTCCTGAGTAGGATTAGAGGTATGAGCCACCAGTACCCATATAAGTTATTTTTTTAAGATATAAAAATTTACTTGTATAAGATATAAAAAGCCACATAAAAAATAAAACTTTAGAGCAACAAAACTGAAAAAAAGTTACATAAAAGACAAAAAAAGAGCAACACTGATGCCCCAAGTTCAAGCCTAGGTCCACCACAAAAGAAATGAAGTATAGAAGATGAGAAGGAATAACCAGTGACAGACTTTTAGTCAGTCACTGGTGGCTTACACATGTTGTATTAGCTACATAGGAAGCTAAAGTCAGAAAATACCTTTTAAAGACAAGCCCAAGCAAGAAAGTCCATGAGGCATTTTTCCCTTGTGTGCCAGCCATGGGGGTTGAACGTGTTCTACTTTACTCAAGGCTGGAGTTCTATCACTCTCAGTTTATTGGTGGGATCCCTGCCAGCTAATTGGAGATAAAGAGTCTCATGGAATTTACTGTGAAGGCTGGCTTCAAACTGTGATCCTCAGATTTCAATTTTCTGAGTCATTCTGTGCTTTTCATGAGATTCTTTTTTGTGGGGGGGGAGGGTCTGGTCATGGGGCCTGAACTCTGGGCCTGGGCACTGTCCCTCAGCTCTTCAGCTCAAGGCTAGCGTTCTACCACCTGAGCCACAGCACCACTTCTGGCTTTTTTCTTTTTGCTTATGTGGTGCTGAGGAATCGAACCCAGGGCCTCATGCATGCAAGGCAAGTGCTTTACCACTGAGCCACCTTATTTCCAATGAAGCACCAAAAATAAGAAAATAACAGCTGGAGGTTGACCTGTGGCTCCAATGGTAGAAATGAGAAAATGATTTCTGGGACAGCCCCCACACCTTGTGATCTAGCTCCAGGACCAACACACACAAAAATAAATAAATAAAAAGAAAGGTGGAAGAAGAATAGGAAGAGACAATTTATTGGTTAAAATGAGCAAAACTGAGGTAGTTCACACCTGTTATTGTAGTTACTCTGGATTCTCACATCTGAGGATCAATGTTAAAGACACCCCGGTCAGGAGGAGACATGTACTCATCTCTAATTAGCTAATTAGAGTAAAAAAAAAAACACAAATTGTGTGGCACACATATTAGAGTGCCAGTCTTAAAAATGTACTGGGACAATACCTACACTCTGATTTATAGCCCCAAGCACAGCATACATAAGGAAATAAAAAATAGAAAAAAAAAGTATAAGAAAATCCAATTAAATTTGCAAAATAAGTCATGAGTTTTGGTTTTTGTGTGTAATCCTAAATACTAAGACAGATGAAATCTGAGGGCTATATTCTCTTATCATCAAATCACCAGCAAACCAAACAAGAAAACAGAAGTGAAGCTGTGATTGGAGTTGTAAAGCAACATCCATGAATGAGAAAGATATGAAACAGTGCCCTGGCTCAGAGATCCAGACAAAGAATCACAAAAAATGGTAATAAGAAGAGAACCTGGGGCTGGTGACTCATGACTGTAATTCTAGAACCTCAGGAGGCAGAAATATGTTGATCCAGTGTAAAGGCCAACCCTAGCAGGAATGTCCAGATATAGTTGTTTGTAGGCCATCCTGGGGCTAGAACTGTACTACTTCCAGATTTTTGACAGTTATTTCAAGGTAAGGGGGTTAGACTTTCCTGCTCATGCTGCTTTGAACCATGATGGTTATATTTCAGCCTCCTTAATCAGGCCAGGCCTTGCATGAGTTCTAGTTTCACGACCAGCAGACACAAAAAGAATGAAATAAATATAAAGTAGGGTAGAAGAAGAGAAAAACCAATAACTGAAATTTCAATAAGCCAATCAGCCAATCAGTGGTAGCTCATAACTGTAATTCTTGTTTCTGAAGAGGCTAAAATCTGAGGATAGTGTTTAAAGGCCAGACCAAGTAGGAAAGTCCATTAGACTTGTGTGTGTGTGTGTGTGTGTGTGTGTGTGTGTGTGTGCGTGTGTGTGTGTGTGTGTTCGTGTGTGAATCTGGTTACTTGAATTTGTACTGTTTTGCACAAGGCTCTATTAATTTCAACTTTTTATTGGTTAGAATTGGAGATATGATGGACTTTCCTGCCCATGCTGGTACAAACTTTGATCCTCAGATTTCAGCCTCATGAGTCTGGTCTGGCTGTGCATGATACTCATTTCTAATTAACCATGAAAACATGAGCAAATAAAACCTCGAGTTAGGCTGTTGTTCAACTGGTCGATTTGGGAAATAAATTTCTGGGTCTGCCCTGAGGCCCTTAGTTCAAGTTGCAGGACTAAGAAATAAGAAATAAAAGGAGGATAGAAGTACAAAACGAAGAGTCTTTGAGAGAGGTTGAAATGAATCAAACATTGGTTGCTCACACATTCAAGTTACTCAGGAGGATGAAATCTAAGGATTACAGTTCATGGCCAGCCCAGGGAGAAGAGTCCATGAGACTCACATGTCTAATTTGCCACCAAGAATAAATTACAAGGTGTACTTTGGCGCCTGCAGTTGAGTTCTAGTCTCAGATAGAAAGCTTAGAACAGCACCTAAACCCTAAGTTGAAGTCCTAGACACACATTTCAAATAACCAACAAAACACAAATTAAGAAAGATGGGAAAAAAGAAAATAAAGTTTCAAAATGAGCTTAGATTTTGTTCATATGCTTATTCGTAGTCATTCAGGGTTCAAAGCTAGGCTGGGCAGGAAAGTAATGAAACTCTTATCCCCAACTACCCAGTGTAGATATGATTGTAGTTGTAAAGCACTCTATTTGGTGCAAAAGATAAAAAAAGGACTGTATGTTGCCCCAGGTATCAATTTCTAGTGCTAAAAACAATTTTAGGACGAGAGAAGAAGAAAGGCCAATTGTAAATTTAAACATATGTCTGGTGCTCATGGATTATGGCTGTAGTCCTACTCAGGAGGCAGAAACCTGAGGATCAAGTTTCAAGGCCATCCTAAGAAGCAAAGTCTAGGGGACTTTGTGTTTATTTTTGTGTATGTGTGAAAGTTTGTGTGTGTGTGTGTGTGTGTGTGTGTGTGTGTGTGTGTGTGTGTGTGTGTGTGTGTGTGATGTGTGTGTTTCTGTGCTATCCTTTACCTAGTGTCCCAGCATTCCCAGTCTTTGGGTGGTGAATTAAAGATAAGAGTGTCATGGATTTTCCTACCCATGCTGGCTTTGAAACATGGTCCTCAGATTTCAACAGCTTCATTCAACTTGAAGTTGAGCCATGGCTTAAGTGGCAGAACTGGGCAAATATTTTCTGGAACTGCACCGAGACCCTGAGTTCAAGTCCCAGCACATGCAAAGAAGAAATAAAGAAGAGTAGAAGTAACCAAGGAAGAGAGAGTGATAAAGGCTTAAATGAATCAAGCATTGGTGGATCATACATTTTCTACTAGCTGTTCAAGAGCCTGAAATCTGAGGATGTTTGTTCAAGGCCAGCACAGGCAGGAGAGTCCATGAAACTCTTGCCTATAATTAATCAACCCCCAAAAAAGGTCCAAAAATTATGGTGTGTCTCATGTAATGGAGGCTAGCTTTGAATAAAAACCTCTGGAACAGAATATGAGCCCCAATTTGTAGACCCAGGAACAGCACACACATGCAAAAAAAAAGCAAAAAAGAAGGGAGTGGCAAGCACATATTAAAGTTTTAAAATGATACAAGGGTGGTTGATCCTGTGTATAATCCTAACTACACAAGAGGCTGACAACTGAGGATTGTGCTTTCAAGTCAGTCTGGGCATGAACGTGCTTGAGACACTTATCCCAACTACCTAGCACAAAGCCTTGATCTGGGGCTGTGGTGGTAAGCAGCCTTTAGTTAAAAAGCTAAGAAACAGTACAGAGAGCCAGAGGTCAAGCTGCAAGATCATTAAAAATTACAAATAAAACACAATCAATGCAAAGGAGACTGGAAGAAGAGAGACTGAAATCTGAGGATGTACACATCAAAGCTAACGAAATCAAGAAAATCCATGAGACTTTCTCTCTCTCTCTCTCTCTCTCTCTCTCTCTCTCTCTCTCTCTCTCTCTCTCTCTCTCTCTCTCTCTCTCTCTCTCTCTCTCTCTCTCTCTGTACATCTGTGTGCCATCCTGCAGCTTGTGTGTGCCATCCTTAAACTTGTGCTGGTTTGTTCAAGGATAGAGCTCTACCACCCCCAGCTTTTCAGTGGTTAATTGGAGGTCATAGTTTCATGGACTTTCCTGTCCAGGCTGGCTTGATTCATGCTAGGCTTTGGTTCAGAATCTTATCTCAAATTAATTGTCAAAAAGTAAAGAAAAAACCCTGGGAATTGAGTTATAGCTCAAGTGGTAGAATTGGGCAATCACTTTCTGGGACAGCAACCAGGCCCTGAGTTCAAGCCCCAGGACAGTCTCAGAAGGACTAAAGAAAAAGAGGCTAGAAGTGCAGAAGGAAGATCCAATAACAGAGGTTTAAAAAATCGAGCATTAGTAGCTCACTGATATTCTATCAGCTACTACAGAGAATGAAACCTGAGGATCACGGTTGAAGGCCAGCCCAGGTAGGAGAATCCATGAGACTCTTATGTCTCATGTGTCACCAAAAATATGCCACTATCTGTGCTCTGGTACAAGTGGTAGAGTGCTAGTCTTGAACAGAAAGCTCTGGGACAGCACACAGGCCCTGGCGCTAAGGTCCCAGCACAGACACCTACAAAAAGAAAGAAAAAAGACCACAAATTATAAAAGATGGAATAAAGAGAAAATTATAGTTTCAAAATGAGCCATGGGTTGTTGGTTTATGTGTGTATTCCTAGCTTCTCAGAAATTTGAAATATGAGGATCACAACTCAAAGCCAGCTAAGGTAAGAAAGTGATTGAAATTCTTATCTCCAACTACCCAGCAAAAGCTGGAAATGAAGGTGTGGTAGTAGTTGTAAAGTAGTGACATTTGGTGAAAAACCTGGGAAACAGTTCCCTGATTCATAATTCAGCCCAAAGTTAACCAAAAAGTAAACTGAAATAAGAGAAGAAATGAGCATTTTAGATTCAAATATAAGCCTGGGGTTGGTGGTTCATGCTTATAATTTTAGCTTTCAGGAGGCTGAAGTCTGAAGATAGTATTTAAAGGCCAGCCCAAACAGGAAAGTCCATGGGGCTTGTTTTCTGTATGTGTTCCAACCTGGGACTTCAATTTGTGTAGGAGCTCTACTACTTCCAGCTTCATGGTAGTTGATGAATGTATCATGGACCTTCTTGCCCATGCTGGCTTCAAAATGTGATACTCAGATTTCAGCCTCCTGAGTCTTTCAGAGTTTTATAATCATTTAACTATCAAAAGGACGAAAAATAAAACCTGGCGATTGAGCTGTGTCTCCAATGGCAGAAATGAGAAAATAATTTTTGGGACAGCACCCAGACCTTAATATTAAATTCAGGACCAATACACTTACAAAGAATAAAATAAATAAATACAGAGAAAGTTGGGAGAATAAAGAGTCAATTTCAGGGTTTAAAATGAGCCAGTCATTGGTGGCACACACCTGTGATGGTAGTTAATCAGGAGGCTCAAATATTAGGATCATAGTTGAAAGCCAGCCCAGGTAAGAGAATTCATATATTTAACTCTAAGTAGCTACTTAAAACAAAACATCAAAAAATAGCCACATGTTTTGCTGTGGCTCATGACTTAGTGTGCTAGCACACTTGGACAGCACCTGGGCTGATTTGTAGACCCAGGACTAGCATACAGAAGGAAATAAAAATACAAATAAAAAGGTGTAAGAATGGCTAGGAATATGGCTTAGTGATAGAGTGCTTGCCTAGCATGTTTGAATCTCTGGGTTTTCTCAGTATCTCATAAGTAGAAAAAGCTGAAAATGGCACTGTGGCTCATGTAGTAGAGTTCTCTTCTTGAGTAAAATAAGCTCAGGACAGTGCCCATACCCTGAGGACTAGGAAAAAGAAGAAAAAAAGATGTGAGAAAATCCAATTAAAATTTCAAAATGAGCCCTGAATTTTGGTTGATGCTTAGTGACTCAGAAAGCTGAAATCTGAAGTTCATAGCCACCCTGTGTAGGGAAGTGCATGTCTCCAATTAACCAAAAACAACAAGAACAAAAAAACAGATATGAAGCTTTGGTTGTAGTTGTAAAGCACCAGCCTTGAGCAAAAAAACTATGAAAGAGTACCCTGGCTCAGAGATCCAGCCTTAAGATCACAATAAAAAAAATTAAATGGTTAGAAAAAGAGAACCTGGAACTATTGGCTCATGTTTGTAATTCTAGAAATGCAGGAGGCTGAAAT
This sequence comes from Dipodomys merriami, assembly GCF_024711535.1. Lineage (NCBI taxonomy): Eukaryota > Metazoa > Chordata > Mammalia > Rodentia > Heteromyidae > Dipodomys > Dipodomys merriami. The sequence goes on from NW_027206117.1 coordinate 302,486, forward strand.
ATAAGATCCAGTGTAAAGGCAAACCCAGTCAAGAAATTCTAGGAGACTGTTTTGAGTGTGGTGGCCATACTGGGGATAAGTTTTATTGATTGAATGGAGACAAGAGTTTCATGGACTTTCCTGCTCTGGCTGCTTTCAAACTACGATGTATAGATTTCAGCCTCGTGAATCAGGCCAGACCTTGCATGAGTTCAGGTTCCAGGACCAACATGCACACAAAGAATGAAATAAATGAAAAGAAGGGTAGAACAAGAGAAGAAAGAGGCAATAACAGAGGTATCAGTGAATCAAACATGGGTGGCTCATATCTGTAATTTTAGCTACTCAGGCTGAAATTTGAGGATACTGTTTAAAGCTCAGCTCAGTTATATGAGTTCATAAGATATCATTGTCTCTGTCTCTGTCTCTCTCTATCTCTGTCCTTGTCTCTCTGTCTCTATCTCTCTGTCTGTCTGTCTCTCTCTGAGTGCCAATCCTAGAGCTTGAACATGCACTAATTTGCTCAATGACATACTACTCTCAAAATTTTCGTAGTTAATTGGATAAAAGAATGTTAAGGACTTTTCTCTATTATCAACCTCCTGAATCTAGCCTAGCTCTACATTCTTCTCTCCAATTAACGTCCCCCTAAAGCCATATATTATAGTTAGTCCCATGTGTGTCATGAGACAGGATCTGAGCTTCAATTTCTACTCACAGGAAAAGAAAAAATGAAAAAAAATAGGAAAAGTATGTGGAATCAAGCACACATTAAAGTTTTAAAATGATCCAGATGTTGCTGGTCATGTGTGTAAACCTTTCTATACAAGAGGCTGACTTTTGAAGATTTCAGTGTCAAGTCAGCCTGGGCAGAAACATGCTTGAGAATTTTATCTACAGCTACATAGCACAAAACCTTGAGCTGCGGCTGAAGTGGTGATAACACTAGCCTTGAGTGTAAAAAGTAAGATATAGGTCCCAGAGTCAGAGGTCAAGCCACAGGCCCAATAAAATTTTCAAAGGAGAGAGGGTGAATAGAGGCTGAAATCTGAGGATCATGGTTCAAAGCCAGCCCGTAGAAGAAAGTCCATGAGGCTTTCTCCGTGAGTTCATCTGTGTGCTATACTATGGCTTGAACTTGTGCTGTTTTGTTCAGGATAGAGCTCCACCACTCCCAGCTTTCTATTGATTAATTGGAGCTAAGAGTCTCATGGAATTTCCTGCCCTGGTTGGCTTTGAACCATGATCCTCAGATTTCAGACAACTTATTCATGCTGGGCTTGGCATAAGACTCTTATCTCCTATTAACTACCAATAATTTTTAAAAAATGGAGTTGAGCTGTGACTCAAGAGGCAAACTGGGCAATCACTTTCTAGGACAGCATCAAGCACCAAGACAAAGCAAGTATAGCCAAAAGCTATTATTTGGCTCATGTTGTAAGCCACTATTCTTGAGGAAAAGCTCTGGCATTGTCTCCAGGCCTGGATTTGTAGCCCCAGGACTAGCAAATATACAAAAATAAAGAACACGGAAAATTTTAAAAAGAAAAAGTGGAAAAAAGAAAATATTAACATTTTTAAATGAGCAACAGGTTTGTGCTTCATCTGTATAATCAGAGCACCTAAGGAGGTTGAAATCTGAGGATCAGGGTTTGAAGCCAGACTACCCAGCAAAGTACATTAGAATCTTAGGTCCAGTAAGCCAGAAAAAGCTGAAAGTTGAGCTGTGATTGAAGTTGTAAAACATCATTCTTGAGTCAAAATGCTCAGAAATAGATGGGCATTGGTGGCTCTAGCCTGTAATCCTAGTACTCAGGAGGCTGATATATGAAGATCATGGTTTAAAGCCATCCTGGGAAGGAAAGTTTATGAGACTCATCTCCATTTAACCATAAGAAAACTTGAAGTGGCGCAGTGGCTGAAGTGATAGAGCTTTCACCTTAAGCTGAAAAGCTCAAAGACAGCATTCAGGCCCAGAATTCAACCCATACCCTCCTTAAAAATAGGTAATAAAAAGCAATAAATCTCAGAGATCGGGTATACTGACCACAATAAAAAAGCATTGAGATTGAAGACAAGACCTGATTAAATATATTAAAATAAGTCATATGCTGGTTGCTCATACCTACAAACCTAGTTACACAGGAGGCCGAAATCTAAGGGCCGCAGTTCAAAGCCAGCCATAGCAAGAAAGGGCATGAGACTTGTGTGTGTAATTATCAGTACTAGGGCTTGAACTTGCCCTGTTTTACCCAAGGCTAGAGCTCTACCACCCCCAGCATTTTGGTGATTAATTGGAGATAAGAATTTCGCTCGGAAGTTGGCTCAGTGGTAGAGTGTTTGCCTTGATACATGAGGCCCTGGGTTTGCTTCCTCAGAACCACATAAACAGAAAAAGCCGGGAAAGGTGTGGCAGCTAAAATTATAGAGCGCTAACCTTAAGCTGGAATGCTGAGGGACAGCCCCTAGGCGCAGAGTCCAGGCCCCACAACCAATGGCAAAAAAAAAATAAAGGACCCTCAGGCTTTGCTGCTCAGACTGGCTTCAAACCAAGATCCACATACTTCAGTCTCCTTAGTTGTGCTGGGATTTGCATGAGACTATTCAAAAAAGAAAGAAGCCGGAAGTTGAGATGTGGCTCAATTGGTAGAACTGAGCAAAATCTCTGAGACAGTGGCCAGTCCCTAGTTGGAGAAAAAAAGAAACACAAAAATTTTCAAAAATAAATAATAAATTGTAATACAGAAAAAAATGTTTAATATGATACATAGGAAAACTATGTTTCTTTTAAATGCAGCAAACCAAAACAAACTACACAGTTTCAAAATGGCATAGTGAGAGTAAAGGAAAAAGGAAAATTTTATAAATTCATGTAAATATTAAATACAAACTGAAATGACCAAAATGTAATGTGATCTCTCACTCATATCTCTCACTTGTAATTGTTAACAAATAATTGTCCCTCCATTTTCAGCATGTAGTATGCAGATTTAGAAATGATCTCTCTATGCAGTTTTGACTGAATAGGGATCTTCCTACTTTAGTGTCTTGAGTTATAACTGCATGAATTGCCCTCATTTTAATACACACATTATCCTTTAAAACTCAACATCAATATTCAAATGATGGATTATGTGTAAAAGCATGAATAAACATTAGAGATCCACCAGAAATCCTCTGAGGAATACAATCATAACAGTAGAAGAGCGCCTACCTCTCGAGGTTGGTAACAGAAAGAAGATTTAGGGTTTTTTTGGTTTTTGTTTTTGATATACAGGGGGTTGAAAGCAGGGACACATGCTTGCTAGGCAGGTATAAAATTCAGTTACATTAATTATATTCACACTACTTTGTAACCATTACCTTTGTTTCTGAACTTTCTTTTCAATACTTATGGAATCCACACAATCATTGAGTAATAATCACCCCAAATGACCTGTCCCAGAAACTTTTAATCTTCCATTTTCTCTTATGAAATGGTTCAGTCAATATATCTCACATAAATAGATTATTTTTGTGTCCATCTATGACAGACATTTTTGGATGAGTCATAATTTCTGCATACCTTATATTTTATAAACCTATTCACCTGACAGACACTCCAGGTGTTTCCAACCCCTGACTATTGTGAACATTGCTGAAGTTATCACTGGCATATGAGCTATTAGTTTTTTTTCCTTTCTTTTGGGTATGCAATGAACAATTTTATTGCTCATTGTTGGGTCATGTAGTAATGCTATGCCATGTTAGAAGAATGTGTCAAATTATACCATAATTGCTATATCACTTTTCATCAACACAGAAATGTACAAATGGTCAATAAAATGTACAAAAGTATTTCAAATCTTCCACAGCTGTGCCCTAAGGGATCATTTTTTTTACTTTTCACTTGGTTTTATTTAAGTCATGGAGGCCTGGAAGTATGTAGCATTCTCTAGAGCGGAAGTGGGAACAATACCAGATGCACCTGATCTAGCCTCCAAAAACATTTATACTGGTAGTCATTTTTTTCTAGAGATAAATTTTATTTATTATATGCATGGTCACTCTTTTAAAATAACATTTTGAATTTCAAAATGACATATAACTCTAACCATTCTGTGTACCATCTTTATAATAAGAAAAATTATATTTACAAAAAATATAAAAAGACAAAAAAGGGTTTGAACTAGCTAAGGTTGATGTCAGCTTCCCAGCAGAAAAATATCTTAGAATCACAGTCTTATAATGACCAAAGTAACATAAAACAATAAGAACTCATCTCAAGTAAAATGAAGAGCAAGGATAGTGGGCAGGGGTCAAGGGGTAGAGCACTTGCTTGCCAAGCACCAGCTTCTGAATCAAAACCCCAGTACTGCCAAGGGATAAAATAAAGTATTAAAATATAAGGAAAGATGCAGATAATAGTATGATGGATGACATGGTGGTACACACCTGTAATACAAACACTTGAGAGACTAGGCAGCAGAATTGTGAAGTTAAGATCATTCTTGGCTACATAATGAGACTGTATCTTAAAGAATAACATAGAATAAAATAAATCAAACTACATTTTAAAAGACAAGGGTGTAGTACAATGCACAAAAATTGCATACTTTAATAACTACAATGTCAGTTGTTCAGTGCAGTACTAGGTGCACCTTGGCTGGAATCCCTCTTGAGGCAACCTAAGGCAGTTGGTACACCTGTCTTCTGGGCTGGACTGAGGGTGTTTGTGAGCAAACAGTATTTTGAACTCCATTCTTGGATACCACTTACAACTCTTTTTTTAGTAGATCCTGTAGAAATCTCTCCCATCCCATCAATAGCCTTCTGGCTTTCAAGTGAAGTTATCTTTGATATATGTTAAGGCTCTGCTCCCCTTTGTCTGGAACTACTCTGTTCCTGGGCCCACATTTAGCAGCTTGTTTTGAAAATAGTGGTAGATATTTTGCTAGCCACTTCTATCCTCTGCCATCCCCTCCTCAAATTAGTTTTTGGTATCATTATGAGTCTGCGCAGAGGGTAGAACCAGCCTGGGCTGGCTTTGAACCGTGTTCCTCACATCTCAATATCCCGATTAGCTAGGATTACAGACATGAGCCACCTGCAACCGGCCATCATTTATTTCTTCCAGGAACATTTCAGGGGAATGGAATAGCACAGCTGCACATGGATTCATTACCAACTTCCCAAGGTTGAGCCACATGCTTACACCAAATCCACTGACCTTGATATTGCATTTGGTTTCTAAAAGGATGTTGTTGGACTTAAGGTCTAGGTGTCTGATACTATTTTGGTGTGTACAGCACTTACATTTTGTGTGAAGAGCCTCCTGGCTTCATCTTCATATAGATGGCAGGATTTTAAGATCCACCCCAGGAGGTTGATCTTAAAAATGTCCACCTCATTCTTTATCCGATGATGAGGACTCTCACTTCCAGAGTATTTTCAATGCCACATCCTTGTCTGTGACGTGGGGATGGGCCAGCTTCATTTGTCCAAAGGTAACTTTGTCGTTGATCTCTTTCATCAGGTATTGTTTGATGATCTACTAATTCAAGGAGCTTGAGGATGATTCATTGCATTCTTCCATCCTTCTGCTATGATGGCAGGTAGCAAGTCTACCTAAAATAAACTAAAGAAAATTATGGAAAACCCTGAAAAAGTTAAAAGAAATACCAAAATCCAAACGACAATCAGTCCCCGCAAACAACAATTCATTTAGTTTTGAGTCAGTCCACTGGGTCATCAAGCAAGAGCTCCCAGATCTGTTAACTGACATAGGTTGGAGCACAGTGGTTTCCTATATAACTTGCATGACCTCATACAATGGAACAATCACAACCAGGCATAGTGACATCATGGAGGAAATGGGTCAAACAGAGTGTGAGGTCAGAAAAAAAGTAGACCAATCATAGCCTGCCAGACTTGACACTTTTACTCTTAACCTCAAAAACTGTTGCTAAGGACTCCAAGTGGGCTTGAGGTTGCACTGGTCATTAGCATGGCATTTCTGAAACCTCTAGGACAGTGGTCAAAATCCTCTGATTTTCTAGAGGACTAATGCATCTTACATCTTATAAATTGCTTCTCTAGAGACACTAGCTAATAGCCTCCATTCTTGATGGCCACCTTATCCTATGTCTTATTCCAGCAATGGCACCACACATGGCCTCCCTCTTTCTCAATGACAGCTGTGTCCTACAACTTCCTCCTGATGGGATAACTTCCAGGCTGGCTTTGAGCCACCATCCTCACAATTCACCTTACTGAGTAGTTAAGATTATAGACCTGAGCCATTTGTAGGTATTTAGCTCATCTCTTACATTTGGCCGAAGTATATTTGTTAGAAAGGTACATTTTAATTATGTCCTTTTTAGCACTTTAAGTTTGTTACCCTTGCTGTCTAATAATTAATCTAGTTTTTCATGAGCAATTTATCATGATATCATTGAAGATCACTTGTGTGTGATAAGTTGTGTCTCTGTGCTTTGGGGGGTTTTCTGTCTTTGTTTAATTAGAATGTGTCATTGTGGACCTGTATAATTATGTTGATTGACTTTTTTGAGCTGGTAAATTCCTGCATAGAAGGGTTCATGCTTTCAATCAAAATTGGGAAGGTATTGGTTATTATTCCTTCAAATACTCTGTATTTCTTGTTTTTCTCTCTGTACATTATACATATATACACTATACATTATACATACATTACATATTCACATTGTTTATGGAATATACATATATGCCTACATATTTATATCATATAAACATTTATATACATATATTTATTTTCACATAGCTTCCAGTTTTGTGATTGTTTATAGTAGGAAGTTTAGATTGATCCTAGTTACTCCATCAGAGTTAGAGTAAGCAGAGCTAGCCACACCACCCCTCTATCTCTCACACTCTTTCTCTCACTCTCTCGCTCGCTCTGATTTCCTGCCTCTGTCAGGTTTCTGAGCACGGGGCATTGCTTATCTTCTAGTGTGTGCTGTCGTCTTTTGCAGTGTCATGTTCTGCTTCAATGGCCACCAGGCCTGCGCCTGGAAGAGGAACTGCTCCAAAGTCAGCCTGCATGGGTGCATCTGCCTGCCTCTGTCTTGATGTCAGAGCCCCTGCACCTACTGGTGTGGCCTAAGCATATGCCCCTGTGCCAGGTCTAATAACTGGTGACTGTGGGCGGCACAAGCACAGCCTCTTTTTTTTACCCATCAGAGGTCTGCGGTGGAGCTTCAAGGTGTTACCCTATTGGTGGCTATGCTTGGAGCAAGGCTGGCAGCTGCAGATGCCTCACTGTGGCCTGACTTCTGGTGCACAACTGATGCCACGGTTTTCTCTGGGCTCTTTTCAGAATAAATTGGCAGGTCTAGTAGAGAAGCTGAGCTCAGGAGAACCCTAGACACAGAGAAGGCAATGGAGCTGGGCGGGGCAGGGTTGTCCAGGTTGGCAGGTGGCAGATGATGATCCTATGTTAGTAGTCTGCTGGCTACCAAAAGAAAAGCGAGACTTGCTTGCTACCCAGAAATATCCCTCTAAAACTGGTTGCACCAGAGAGTCCCATGCTGTTTGGGGGAAACTGCTAAAGACTGCAGTAGATGTACCAGGATCATTTGGTGCTGTTTATGAGCAATTAAATGCTGTCTCTTGCATGGGAAATCTGAAGGTTATGTAACACTGCAAATCCAGGGAAGCCAGAGCCCAAGCAGACACCAGCGTTGTCCAGCTGCGCACTGGGCGGTCTTGTAGGTGTAACCTTCCTGGCTGGCTTTGCAGAGTCCTCAACCTGGCCCACTACTGGCACAAGAACCTTCCTAGCATCTCCTCAACCACAGAACTTGGAGACAACAGAAATCTAACTTGGACATGCAATGTCCAGCTGGCAAGAGGCCATTGTGGTCAGTGCGCGTTTGGGCAGAGTGGCAGGCCTGCTGCAGGAGGGATCACATGCCCCTTCAAGGCATCTGGAGGAAGGGGAGACTCTAGGAATAGGCTCATGGAAAGGCTGGTCTCTCCTGCCCAAAGAGAATACCTCCAGTTTGTTTGACTGTTTGGTTGGGTCTGGGGGTTCACCCCTAGGAAGCAGTGATATTAGGAGACAGTGTTGGTGAGGTTATCCCAAAATTAAAGCAATCGCTGAGGGAGCAAAAGATTAAGGTTTACTGAACTTCCCATAGCAGGTGGAGTTGAAGTCACAGCTGCTTCTGTCTTGAATGACTCAGAGACTTTATCACCAGAAGACAAATGACTGGATGCTGGCATGGAGTCCAATGGTTTTAGGAAATTTATCAGAGATCCTTACTTGGATTGTATGTCACTAGATAGAGCTAATACTGTGTGCAGAGTTTGGGATTTAGAGCTGAACATCACAGCTTGATCAGTTTGAAGGGCTGCAGACACCTCTGGAACATGCTGGAATTTCAGGAGGTCTGAATACATTATGAGATTAGATGTGGTCCTCTGAGCTTCATCCCTGGTTTGCCACAGAGCTGAACCCTCCATCCCTGCTGTCATGATACCCTCAGAGTTTGGGCTGTTTTCTAGCAGGTAGAAAAGTTTAGTATGTCTTTTATTCCCTGAGCCTCATTCTGCAGGGCTGTTGTTGGCAGGGAGGATTGTCTCATTGTTAGGTCTGTGTTCTTTGAGTAAGGCAATCTACATACCTGAGAGCAAATCTTACCTTTCTCTCTGAATGTTTAGTTTCTGTGGAAGACTGGTGCCTGAAAGGCCTAAGAGTTTAAAGCTCCAGAGGCTTTCTAGGTTTCCAGATATATCCATGGCTTGTTCTTTTTCATCTTACAAAGACAGCTCTAACTTCCTCCTTTAGTCATGGTCTACTGAGCCCTTTGGCTCTGGCATAAATTAGGAAAGACAGGCAGGGCTGTCATGTTGCTAAGAAAAGCCGACAGGACTGCCTTGTTGCTGAGAAAATGTAGGCAGGCCAGTCTTGTTACATAGTGTTATTTTATTCCCCAATGTTGGTAAATAAAGCTTCCAGATTGGACTTCAGGAGATCCCGTGATCATTGATCCATTCCTTTTTCCTGTTCTTACCATACTGCATTTCCATTTAAATTCATTTTTAATTTTTGTCAGAAGCAAAGAGGCAATATAAAAATCTATATGTAATGTTAATTTTATTCTTGAATTACTAAAATACATGAAGAACATGTCAATTCAAGCAATATAAAATGACAGATGTCATGAGTATGATTTCTGTCCCTCTACTGTTGCTCTCTTGTTCTACCCTGGAGTGATCACTGCTACTAGTTATGTATCCCTCTATCTAAATCAAATATGCACAAAGACAGGCTATTAAAAAGAGACTTGCCCACAGTTACCAATGGTTCCCCAAACTGCTATCTTAGTAAGAGGCAAAATTTTCATTCACAATATGGAGATTCAAACTTCTACACTCATGTTCACAGACCTGAGCCAATTCTGTGCTGGAACCACATGACTCATTGTTCACTAAGGAAGAAGTCTGCAATAGCTGGAAATCTGCCCTCTGCCATTCCCACTAAGTCACAGTATCAGGTATGTGGACTAAGGAGTTACACAAGGTTTAATAGACTTTGAGTTTTAACTTTTGTAATTCCACGTTTTGCTTCAGATCAAATATTAGGCCTGCGCAGCAGCAGCCCAAGAGGAAGTAATGTCCAGAACTTGTGTAAGTGTCACAGACTATTTGAATATGTTTTTACTGAATTGTCTTTTTTTCTACAATCCACACCTATGGCCAAATAAGGGCTTTCTTACAGCTAGCTGACTTACGGCACAACACTGGATCTAATTTATACCTAGTTCTGCAGATTTGTTCTATAATATGGCTGTTTCAGTCTTAGATTATAACTCCCATCTTTCTCCCCATCTTGTTCTACTCCCTCTCTGTCCTTCAGTAAACAATTCAAATAATCATTTGTTGAAAAAATGCTTGGAAAATTGTCACAACATTAAACAGCAGTGTCCACCATTCAAGCCTGACAATTGTGTTACAACAGGTGGAGAACAAGCATAATAAAAAGTATATGCACATACAGATGCGCACACCCACACCCACAACTACACCAGATAGACACATACATACAAACACAGAAATACACACACAAAAAAAATCACAGGACATTTAAACCTTGTTTCTTAATACTTTAAATACACCAAAACATTTGATGCAGTCAGAAAACCACTAGGACAAACACACACACACACACACACACACACACACACACACACACACACACACACACACACACACACACACACACACACACACACTGCCAATACTGGAGCTTCAACACAGGATGTGGATAATGTCCCTGAAATGATAAAATGAAATCTACCACTTTACTCATTTGCACCACAGCTCTACTTATGTCTTTTCTAGTGGCTAATTGGAGATGAAAAACACATGGACTTTTCTGCAAAAGTTGACTTCAAACCACAATACTCACATCAGTCTCCAGACTGATTGAACAATTTACATTCTCACCAACAGTGATATAGCTCCCTTTTGGCCACATCCATGACAGCATTATTTACTAATCACTTTTACGTGGTTTTTTTAGCCTTCCTTACTGCAGTGAGGTGAAATTACAGTGTTGAATGGTTTATATTTCCTTTATGTTCAGAGATGTTGAACATTTCTTTATGTGTCGATTGGCCATTCTTACTTATTCTGAGAAGTCTGTCTTTAGGTCACTACCTTATTTATCAATTGGGATGTTATTTGAGGGTTTATTGGGGGTAATCTTTTGTGCTCTATTTAGATTTTTCCTATTAAAAATAGGCCTTGTCTGATGAATTCTTCACCCATTCTATGGACTTTGTATGTAGCTTGGTATGTTCTTTTAAGTTTCATGCAATCCCGTTTATCCAGTCTTTCTTTGATTTCTTGTGATTCTGGATCTTTAGTTAGAAACTTTGGACCTGTGTTCTAGGAGCCATGGTGTTTCCCCTGCCACTTCTTGTAATTATTTCATGGTTTCTGGCCTTATATTGATGGCTTGGCATATGTGGACACCATTAATTTGATCTGCCTACAATTCCTTGGTTCACAGAGACAGCATAGTGGTACCCTTTCTAAGTAAGATGAGTTGGTTCATTGTTGTTTAGAAAGGGGATGGCTACTCAGAAGTGTGAATATGGAAACCATTGGTGGTAGTCTCAGGCATAATTATTTTTAATTACATTTTTAATTGTAAGTACAATGAATCCTAATCTGTGACACTTTTTTCATCACCTCCCTCATCCCTGAAGCTCAACTCTTTCTCTTCAATTTTCCTAGTTTCATTGGATATGAGTTGAAAATTGTGACTTCATTCACCTCCTCCCACTTTTCAAGTGCCAGTTTCCTCATATACATTTTATTATTCTATTAGATTTTCTAATGGATTACACCATTTAAATTCTTTCCAACATATACTGTACTTCGTGAAATGTATTTATGTATATGTGCATACAAGACTCTATATGTTTACATATAGAACTAGTTACCATATAAGAGAGAAAACATGCATCCTGACTTCACAAAATTTTTTTTCCAGGTTCCACCCATTTCTTTATAAATGATGAAATATTCTAATGGATGGGTAAAATTACTCTTGTATATATACCATATTTTCTTGATTCATTCATCTATTGAAGGCATTTGTATTATATCTATACCTTGACAGTAAGCATAGCAGTGCAGGTGGCTTTACTTTATCCTGATTTTTAGTCTTTTGGATAAATGCCCAAGAATGGTAGTACTGGACCACAAGGTAGGTCTAGTTGTTTTGTGTTTTTTTTTTCAGTGTAGTTGAACAAGTTTACATTCCCACCAACAATGGTTTATGATCAATCTAAAGTGAGATGGAAAAAGAGCAACAAGTCAAGTGGTTGTTTATTTTTGTTGTTGTTTTTTTTGATCAGTTGTGGGACCAGAACTCTGAGCCTGGGTAATGACCTTCAGCTCTTCAGCTCAAGGATAGACCACTACCACTTCAGCCACAGAACCACTTCCAGCTTTATCTGCTTATGTGTTAAGGAATCAAACCTCATGCTTGCAAGGCAAGCACTCTACCACAGAGCTACCTTCCCAGCTCATCTCAAGTGTTTTGGTTGGCATTTACTTTATGGCCATAGATGTTGAACATTTTTTATGTAATTACTTGCCAATTCTATTTCCTCTGAGAAGTCTCTACTTAGCTTGTTTGCCCATTTGTTAATTGAGTTGTTAATTCTTTGCTAGTATAATTCATTGAGCTCTTTGTATATTCTGATGTAGACATGGCAAAAATATATCCTTCCATAGGCTCGCTTTAAATTGCTAATGATGTAATTTGCCATGCAGAATCTTCTTAATTTGGGACAATCCCATTTGTGAATTCTCTCTTTGAGTCCAGGCATTATTGATGGTGAACTCTATATTCCTGTTCAGTGGGAGCCAAGGTTAGCAAGGCTTATACTTTCAGAACAATCGTTCCTAGATTTCAATCCCAGTGATGGACAGGTATGGTTGCCCCAATTTTATGGTAGAAAGGTCAAAATCTAACATTTTTCTGATTCTTTAAGCCACACATCTACTCAAAGCATAGTCTAGAACCTATATTATTCTTGTATAGTCTCAAGATAGGTTTTCCTTGTGACTTTCTTTATATTTCTTCCTTAACTCTGAACATCTGGTGTACAAAATGATGGCTAATGACCACATGGGGATGCTGAGCACTGTAAATTGTGGTGTTGTATTGATTTTGTTGTAAGGATAATGTGCACCATGGAGTTGGAACACTACATACAAAACAATAGGGGGCTACATTTTTGTTAGTTTTGTCAGTCCTGTTAGTTTTGGGGCTTCAGCTCAGGGCTTGGACAGGGTCCCTGAAGGTCTTTTGCATAAGGCGAGTGACCACTCTACCACTTAAGCCATAGCGCCATTTCCAGCTTTTACTGTTTAATTGGCACTGAGGAACCAATCTCAGGCCTTCATGCATTCTAGGCAAGCACATTACCACTAAGCCACATTCTAGCTATTCAGTTATTTTTAAATGCTGGCTTTTTCACGATTTTCCCACTTTCTTGACCAGGCTGGCTTGGAACTGTGATCCTCAGATCGGAGCTTCCTGAATACCTATGATTACAATCATGAGTTACTGGTGCCTGGCAAATGGTGGTATTTAACCTAATTTTAATTTTCCTCATTGATGGAACAGCTGAGTAGATAATATGAAGAAAGGGGAAAGGTAGAGGAAAAAGCAACAGTAGTAGATACTGGAAAAGGAAAGAAAAATAGACAAAAATTGGCAAAATGAAGTAAAGGTTGCAATTTAATTTATAGCAATAGACCAATGTTGCTTTTTTATTTTACAAACATATTATTGTTACATTCCATTAACAGTAGGGAAATGAGGGACCATACAAATTGTTTACATCATTTAAAATTTTCTGTATACTATATTTATACAATTTATTTAAAAAAAATTGCCAACAAGGCAATCTGTGAAAACATGCTTGTAATCTCAACTCTTAGGAGCTAAATTGGGAGGACTGAAAGTTATTATATAGATTATAGAAAAACTGTCTCCGAAGTAAAGGAAAGAAAAAGTAGAAGGGAAAAAAAACAACTAACCAAATGTGTCCAGGGCAATTTTGTTAAAGAAAATACCTTTTTTCCCCCTATTGTTAGGTGTCAAACCTGGAAAATTACCCATTTTATACAAGTCCTTTACTACTTCAATAATGCCCCAAGCCTTTTTATTTGAATGGTGTTTTTCTGTTTGGTTGGTTAGGAGTCTTTCTTTCTTTCTTTCTTTCTTTCTTTCTTTCTTTCTTTCTTTCTTTCTTTCTTTCTTTCTTTCTTTCTTTCTTTCTTTCTTTCTTTCTTTCTTTCTCTCTCTCTCTCTCTCTTCTCTTTCTTTCTTTCTTTCTTTCTTTCTTTCTTTCTTTCTTTCTATGTTTCTTTCCTCCTTTCCTATCTTTCTTTCCTATCTTTCTTTGCATCCTTCCTTCCTTCCTTCCTTCCTTCCTTCCTTCCTTCCTTCCTTCCTTCCTTTCTTCCTTTCTTTCTTTCTTTCTTTCTTTCTTTCTTTCTTTCTTTCTTTCTTTCTTTCTTTCTTTCTTTCTTTCTTTCTTTCTACCTTCCTTCCTTCCTTTCTTTCTTTCTTTCTTTTTTCTTTCTTTCCTATCTTTCCTTCCTTCCTTTCTTTTGTGGGGATAGGCCATGCTTAGCTGGAATAATCTGTATATGCCAGTTCACACAATGTATCTATTTGACTTCTCCAGAAAATTTTAAAAAGGTAGAAACACTTCCTAATGAATTTCATAAGCCCCACGACAAATCGAGTATGTATTTATAGTAATTTTACTTATGAAGGGAAAGGAAAAATCCTAAACAAAAGAGAATATGTATCAGAAATGAAGGACAGTTTATTTATTTTTTTCCATTTTTCCTGTGTGTGTGTTTTCCTGAAGATTTAACACAGGATTCACACATGGTATTGAAGTTAATTACCACAAACCTGCAACCCCACTTACATAGTTACAGTTTAGAAAATTTAATGCATTTATCACACTGAGTAAAGAAGAAATCCCATATAATCTCAATAGATGCTGGCACAGAAGCATTTATTAATATTTTTAATATTACTGAAAACTCTGAAACAAGGAAGATAGCTTTAGCTTATGTAGAACATCAATCAAACAAATACAAAATTCGTTTTTATGTTTTTTTATTGTGCAAATACTGTACATAGGGGATAGAATTACATGGGCAAGATAATGAGTACATTTCTTTTCAAGCATTGTAGCCTCTTCATTTGTTTCCCCTTCCCATCCCTTCTGATCTTTCCCCCGCCCTCCTCTCATAATCCTCCTGCCCCCCCCCACCAAAGTAGTAAAGGTCGTATTTCCACATAACGATTTGTACATCTCATTGTTGCAATGAATCCTCCTGTATCCCTATATAAAAGATTTGTTTTTTCCTTTCCCCTCCACAAATTATACCAACCTCAAGTACAGGGAAAGCATGGGTTATAATATGGGGAAGGGACATACAAAGCAACAAAGAAATAATCCTATACATGTGTTAGAAAAAATCACCTGAAAGAAAAAAACAATTTGAATACATATCTTAGGGTTCATTTCCCTAACATCAACCTATCCGATCTTTTCTGCTTGATTCAGACATATACTAATTATTGCAATAAGGGAAATCATGGGACCTACGTTTCTTTGGGCCTGACTTACTTCTCTTAATATAATTTTTCCAAGTCTTTCCATTTCCTAACAAATGGGGCAATTCCATTCTTTCTGATGGAGGCATAGAATTTTATTGTGTACATATACCACATTTTCTTGATCCATTCATCTACTGAGGGGCATCTGGGTTGGTTCCATATCCTAGCTATGGTAAATAAGGCTGCAATAAACACAGTCGTGCTGGTAGCTTTAGTGTGGCCTGGTTTGTGATCATTTGGGTAAATGCCCAAAAGTGGAATTGCTGGGTCATAGGGAAGCTCTATGTGGAGTCTTTTGAGGAACCTCCATACTGCTTTAAAAAGTGGTTGAACAAGTTTACACTCTCACTAACAATGCAGTAAGGTTCCCTCCTGTCCTCATCCCCTCCAGCATCTGTTGTTATTAGAGTTCTTGATTATAGCTATTCTAACTGGGGTGAGGTGGTATCTCAATGCTGTTTTGATTTGCATTTCTTTTATGGCAAGGGAATTTGAGCATTTCGTCATGTGTCTATTGGCCATCCTTCTTTCCTCTTCAGAGAAGTTTCTCTTTAAGTCTTTAGCCCACTTATTCATTGGGCAGTTATTCTTTTGAAGATTTGTTTTTGGGGGATTTAATTTTTTGTGTTCCATGTATATTTTAGATATGAGACCCTTGTCTGTTGTAAGGCTAGTGAAGATCTTCCCCCAATCCGTGGGCTTTCTATTAGTCTTGTTAGCTATGTCCTTTGCCATGAAGAAGCTCTGCACTACATGCAATCCCATTTGTCCAATCTTTCTTTGATTTGTTGTGTTTCTGCCTCTCTATTAAGGAAATTTCTGCCTGTACCAAGGAATCCCAGGGTTTCTCCTATTCCATCCTGTATGGTTTTCAGGGTGTCTGCTTTGACTCCGATGTCCTTGATCCATTTGGAGTTGATTCTAGCGAAGGGTGTTATGGAAGGATCTAGTTTTAGTTTGCTGCAAGTAGTTAAACAATTTTGCCAGCACAACTTACTGAAAAGGCAGTCTTTCTTCCATTCTATTTTTCTTAGCTCCCCTATTGAAAATTAGTTGGCGATAGGTCTGTAGGTTCATTTCTGGGTTTCCAATCCTATTCCATTGGTCCTGAAGTCTGTTCTTGTTCCAGTACCAAGCTGTTTTGATTACTATGACTTTGTAGTAGAGTTTGAAATTTGGTACTGATTTTCCTCCAGCACTCTTCTTTCTGTTAAGGATCATTTTAGCTATTCGGGGTCTTTTATTGTTCCATATGATTTTTTGGATTGCCTCTTCTATTTCCTTAAAGAATGAGGATGGAATATTGATAGGTATCCCATTGAATTTGTAGATAGCCTTGGAAAGTGTTGCCATTTTCACGATATTGATCTTTCCAATCCAGGATCATGGGAGTTTTTGCACTTTCTAAGTTCTGTTTTGATTTCCATCATCAAGTTTTTAAAGTTTTCATCATAGAGTTCCTTCACTTCTTTGGTTAAGTTAATTCCTAGGTATTTTATTTTTTATTTTATTTTTTATTTTATTTTATTTTTATGGGCTTATTTCCTAATCTCAGCCACACTTTTCTCATTGTTGGCATACAGAAAAGCGATTGATTTTTGAGGGTTAATTTTATACCTTGCTACTTTGCCAAAGTTTTGAATCAGCTTGAGTAATTTGGTAGTGGAGTCTGTGGGATTCCTTAAATACAAGATTATGTCAACTGCAAAGACGGAGAGTTTTATTTCTTCTTTCCCTATTTAGATCTCCTTTATGTTTGCATCTTGTCTTTTTGTTGTAGGTAGTTATTCTAATACTAGATTGAAGTGCAGTGGAGAGAGTGTACATCCTTGTCTCATTTCTGAGTTAAGAGGAAATGGCTTTAATTTTTCACCATTAAGTACAATGCTGGCTGTAGGTTTGTTATATAGAGCCTTTATTTTATCGAGGAATGTTCCATGGAGTCCTAAATTTTCCAGAACCTTCATCATAAAGGGGTGTTGGATCTTGTCAAATGCTTTTTCTGCATCTACTGAGATAATCATGTGGTTCTTACCCTTGCTCCTGTTGATGTGTATATTGACCCAGCTTTGTATCCCTGAAATGAATCCTGTTTGATCGTGGTGTAGGATTTTTTGGAGGAATTGTTGAAGTTGTTTGGTAAAAATTTTGTTGAGAAGATTTGCATTAATGTTCATCAAAGAAATGGGTCTATAGTTCTCTTTCTTTGATGAGTCCCTGCCTGGTTTTGGGATGAGTGTTGTGATGGCTTCACAGAATGAGTTCGGTTGTGAACTTTCTCTTTCAATTTCATTGAAGAGTTGACGGAGCATTGGTGTGAGCTCTGCTTTTAATGCCTTGTAGAATTCCGCTGTATATCCATCTGGTCTTGGGATTTCCTTAGATAGGAGGTGTCTAATTGCTGTTTCTATTTCAATACTTGATATGGGCCTGTTAAGATTGTTTAACTCATCGTGGTTTAGTTTTGGAATGTCGATATTTGCTAAGAAATGGTCCATTTCTGCCATGTTCTCAAACTTATTAGCATAAAGTTTTGAGAAATATTCCCTTATAATGTTCTGAATCTTGGTTGTTTCTGTGGTGATGTTTCCATTCTCATCTCTGAGTTTATTTACTTGGGAGTGTTCTCTTCTTTTTCTGATAAGATTTGTTAAGGTCTGTCAATTCTGTTGATGTTTTCGAAGAACTAACCCTTTGTTTTATTGATTATTTCTCGTTTTTTTTTAAATTCTAATTCATTTAATTCTGAATAAGTTTTAATTATGTCTTTCTGTCTACTTGATTGGGTTTTATTTTGCTGCTCTTTCTCAATGAGGCTCAGATGCCTGATTAAATTGTTGGTTTCCGATCTCTCCAATTTGTTGATCTAGGAACTTAGATATATAATCTTCCTCCTGAGTGCTGCCTTTGCTGTGTCCCAGAGGAGCTGGTAGTTTGTATGTTCTTTTTTGTTGACTATAATAAAGATTTGAATTTCCTTTCTAATCTCTTCCATGACCCACTCGTGATTCAACTTTGTGTTGTTCATCCTCCATGTGTTACAGGACTTTGGTGGCTTTTGGTGTTGAGTTCTATTTTTATTCCCTTGTGGTCTGAGAGTGTATAAGGGAAAAGTTCAATGATTTTGAATTTGGGGAAGTTTCCTTTTTGGTCTAAAATGTGGTCTATTTTTAAAAATGTTCAATGTGCTGCTGTGAAAAACGTGTATTCTGATAATGTTGTGTGAAATCATCGGTAGATGTCTGTTAAATCTTGTTGATCTATGCAGTTGTTTAGATCTGTGGTTTCTCTGTTGAGGTTTTGCCGAGTTGAACTATCTAGTGGGTAAAGTGGTGTGTTAACATCCCCAAAAATTAATGTCTTTGGATCTGTGTGGGATTTGAAGGAAAGTAGTGTATCTTGGATTAATTTAGGTGCTCCGTTGTTTGGCGAATAGATATTTAGAATTGTAATATCCTCCTGAAGAAGAGATCCCTTATTTAGTATATAGCGACCTTCTTTATCTCTTCTTACTAATTTTAACTTGAAGTGTATTTTACCTGACATTAGGACTGCAACATCCGCCTGTTTATGGGGGCCATTTGCTTGGTAGATTTTGTTCCAGCCTTTCACATTGAAAATGTGTGTGTTTTTATGAGCAAGTTGTGACTCCTGAAAGCAGCAGATAGAAGGATGTTGCTTTTTAAACCAAGTACACAGTTTATGTCCCGTAATTGCATAGGTAAGGCCGTTAATGGTAAGAGATAGGACTGAGAGGTATTTGGGAGTTCCAACCATTTTATTCACCTTCTTGGGGGCTGCGGTAACTAGGTTCTGGGTGCATTTGCTTGGCCTTAATTGTGGTCTTGTTGGTTTTCTATGTGTAGGACATCTTTAAGAATCTTTGGAGAATTGGTTTGGTGGAAATACATTGTTTCAATTTTTCTTTGCTATGTAAGGTTTTTATTTGAGCTTCGGTTATGAAGGAGAGTTTAGCTGTGTACAGTATTCTTGGTTGATAAATGTTTGTCTTTAGGGCATGGCATACATCATTCCAGGTTCTTCTGGCATTAATTGTCTCGGCTGAGAAATCTGAGGAGATTCTAATTGGTTTCCTTTTATAAGTGATTGATCTTTTCTCCTTGACAGCTTTAAGGATCTTTTCCTTGGTCTGAATTGATCCTGTACGGATTATAATGTGATGGAGGGATGTCCTGTTCCGGTCTGGATTATTTGGAGTTCTAAAAGCTTCTTGTATCTGAATAGGCCTATATTTTCATGTTTGGGAATTTCTTTGCTAGGATCCTCTTAAACAATTTCCTAGACCATTAACTTCTGTTTCTAGGTGCTCCTCTCCACGCATTATCCTCAGATTAGGCCTTCTGATGGTGTCTTCCAAGTGTTGAATATGTCTATCATATTTCTTGGATTTGTCTTGGATGGTTGTATGTTTTTTTCTCTATAATATGTAGGCTGTCTTCAATTCCTGAGATTTGATCTTCTGCATGGTGTAACCTACTATCAAGACTTCCTACTTTTTTTTTATTCGTTTTTCTTCTAATTGGTTGTCTTTGATGACTTCAGATTCTTTGTTGGAGCTTTGTTTTAGATCTCATATGAGCTTCTTTACTTCCTTAATTTGGAGTTCAGTCTTTATTCTCAAATCACTTAATTAATGGTTATGGTTTCCTTGGACTCCCAGTCCTACTTTTGGGTTCCATTCAGCATTCCCATTCTGATCTCCCTGATTACTTTCAGCTCTCTGTTTATGGATTCCATGAATGTCTTTAGTTATTTTTCTGTATTCTCATCCCACTCTGTCAATTCCTGTATTACTCTTTGTTTAGCTTCCTCACGTTCACCTGATTCCTGTAGCTCTATTTGAGTGTCCTCAACATGCTCACGCAATTCCTTTTTTTCTCTTTGAGTATTCTCGAGCTGCTCACACAATTCTTGTATCAATCTTCGAATAGTTTCCTCACACTCATGATATTCCTCTATTGACCTATGGTGTGCCTCCTCTCTCTCCCTATAAAGTTCATAGAGAGACTTTTGCAGGTTTTCATACTTTTCATTTACCCTGTTTACCAGTAGTGTTTGTAGAGCTTTTGGGTCTTCTCCCATGGGTTATTCATTATCTGTTCTATCCCCTAATTATCATGAGTGGGAGTTGAGATACCTGGACTTGCCATTTTTCTTGTGTTTTTCTGGCTTGCTCTGCCCATTTGGGATGAAAGTAACACCAGTTATGTGCTAGAACACAATCTTTTTTTTTTTTTCTTTTTTTTTTTTGTCGGTCGTGGGGCTTGAACTCTGGGCCTGGGCGCTGTCCTTCAGCTCTTCAGCTCAAGGCGAGCGCTCTACCACTTGAGCTACAGCGCCACTTCCGGTTTTCTGGAGGTTTATTGGAGATAGGAGTCTCACAGTCTCTCCTGCCCGGGCTGGCTTTGAACCGCGAATCTCAGATCTCAGCCTCCTGAGTAGCTAGGATTACAGGCGTGAGCCACCGGCGCCCGGCTTAGAACACAATCTTAAGGTAAGCATCAACCAAAGTCTGGAGTTGTACAGTCAAAAGTCTGCTGATAAACTCTAGTTGAACAGATATATTTATTCAGCATCAAATAACTATATGTTAATGGGATACTAACTGCAAAGGAGAACTTAGCAAACCAGAAATTATTAGGTTTAGGGAGAGATGTGTATAAAAATAGGAATAGAGGGATGTAGAAAGGCAGAGGGTGAGTTAACTTAACTAAGTCATAATCTCAAAGCGGGAAAAAGGTTCGATAGAATGATAGCAGAGGGAGAGAAAAAAAGAGAAAGAGAAAAAAAGAGACGAAAAAATAGAAAAACAAATATTAAAAATTAAAAAGTTAAACATTTAAAAATTATGCAAAATTAACAATGTAATATTCATAGAAGAATGTGGATAGGGTAAGATAAGGGTAGGAATAGAAAGGAGACATGAAACACTTAAAAAGAAAAATGCTTAAAATATATAGATATAAAGAAGTAGTACTGCTATTAAAGCATTTAAGTCTAAAAGGTTTTGAATTGAGTAATAAATTCTGGATAATAAATTCTGATAATAAATTCTGTACAAAATGGGGGACAAGCTGTAATAATTGAATACGGGTATATCTGAAGATTAGCAGAATAGCAATTAAGTTATGCAAAGAAGAACAAACGAGAAGAAAAGGTGAAAAGAATGAGAAGGAGAGAAAAAAGTGGATCAAAAGCTAACTAGAGCTAAACAAAAAAGTTTTAAAAAAAGAAAAAGAACAAAAATGGAAAAAAAGAAAAAAGAGCACACACTTATACCCCTAAAATAAAAATTATAATAGGAAGAAAAAAATTAATAGAAAACAATTTTTTAAAGTTAAAAATTAAAAATTAAAGAAAAGTTTTAGAAAAAACATTTTTATAAAAGGTTCAAAAAATTCTTTGATTTTTTTTGGTGGGGGGAGATCCTGTATATGCCTTGTGTCCTTAACCAGTCTCTAGTAGGAGTATCTGGTATGCTTGTGGTGTTTGATTTTCCTGTGGCTTAATTGGTTTCTTAAGTCAGTTAGTTTGAGCAGGCAGAAAAATACTCTGCTTTACCCAGGATTTTGTGATCCTCCTCCCACGCTACTTCAATGGGAAGAAGATCTGTTTTGAGTTTCACAAAAGAGGGAGGTGGCTGTTTCCTCTAGTTTGGAGATGCTGTGATGAGGCTAGGTTCTGGGTAGAGTTGAGATCTTTCAGCAAAAAGTAGCTTTTCTCTGAGGGGCTAGCTTCTGACACACTCACAGAGACCCGCCTGGAGCCATTCTCAGGGTTTATGGTTTCTGAATTTCAATTCATTGTCAAGGCTGCTGTAGGCGGGGGGGAAGTCTCTGGCTCTGTTTACCCAGTGAAGAAACCCACTCCTGGGGCTGTCGGCCTGAGCTGGGTGACTTTTCCCTGGGTTGAGCTGAGCCTGGCAGGTCACGTTAGGGCTCTGTGTCCTGCTAAATGACTCTTGTTTTCTTCCAAGGCCTGAGTTGGAGCTAGCTGCTCAGCCAGGCCTTTGTCAGTCTCAAAGATGGAGATCTCTGGTAGTGTGTGCTCCCTGAGAAGGATTGAGGATGTCAGGCTTCTACTCACGCTGAGTCTTGGCTCCTGGGTCCTCTCTGGTCTGCGAACTGCAAGATGAAGGTTTCTGCTCCTTGTCAGTCCTTGCTTGTGTTGAATAGAATCTGCTCACCAGCCAAGTCTGGGGCCTAAGTCCCGGACTCTCTGTGTTGCAGGTATGGTAGCTATGGCAGCTGCAGCAGCCGATGCCACTGCCACCATAGTGGTGGCAGCTAGCAAGTGCTCAGATCTGTCTCCTTGCCTGGATTTTCCCTCTCTGGCCTAACTCTCTGTCCTGTGATGGCACACTTGGTGTGATTCTCTGGCCTAGGATTGTTCACTGGAACGCTAAAATTGCTTTCTATGCGAAAGCTTGTTTAGCCTACAACTTCTCCTCTGCCACCTTCCCAGAACTCTCCAACCACGATATTCTTTAAAAAATAGCGGAGGTATTTCTGATGCAATCAAGAGAGAAGTTTGTTATCAATGATGGAATTTGACAAAACAGTTGATATTTTTACTGAAAAGAAAGAAGAAGAAGAAGAAGAAGAAGAAGAAGAAGAAGAAGAAGAAGAAGAAGAAGAAGAAGAAGAAGGAGGAGGAGGAGGAGGAGGAGGAGGAGGAGGAGGAGGAGGAGGAGGAGGAGGAGGAGGAGGAGGAGGAGGAGGAGGAGGAGGAGGAGGAGGAGGAGGAGGAGGCGGAGGAGGAGGAGGAGGAGGAGGAGGAGGAGGAGGAGGAGATTGCAATGAAAGGCAAACACTGTAGTTTGTGAGGAAGGTGCATGGTAGTCTACATAAATATACAAACATGTTTACAGGTTTACATATTTACATGTTTTCAGTATGTTAGTTTAACATGAAGTCAACCAATAAAGAAATAAAAAATCTTGTACATCTCAAACAAGTTTTATCATTTAGGTGGTGGGGGGAGTGTCGTTGTGGAGATGTAAGGGAAGGGATGGTAGGGAAAAAACAGGAGGAGGCAACAATGCTTGATAAGAAATGTATTCATTACCTTGCTCATGACACTGTAACCCCTCTGTACAGTATTTTACCAATAGAAAAAACATTTAAAACTAAAAAAAAATCTATGCAGGGAATTTGTAACTAAGTGGTAGAGTATTTGCCTATTATATGTGAAGGATCCTTGTTAAGGCAGGTGGAAAATGCATAACAGACCAAAAATTTAAAAAAAAAATTATACACGAAGAACAATAAAGCGTATGGTTTGGGCCAAATAAGTGGTTTACTCCCAAAAGAGAAGTAAGAACATATGATTTTGGTGGTATATACTTGGAATACAAACATTCAGTCTTTGGGGGTTCAAGTGTTCAAGGCCAGTCCTCTAAAAAACAAGAGGAGGAGGGACATGACAGAAGAAATAATAGAGATCTGAAACAAATTAAACTTCATCTGGATGGTGGGAAGAAGTCTGTCAGCTGTATTTTTTTTCTTTTAAATAAGTTTCTTGCCTGTCCACCATGTGAGTATGCAACAACAAGGGAGCACATTAAAGCCTTGGTGAAGTTGAACTCTCAGTAAATTGAATTTTCTGGGTTCTAGATCTGGTCCTTCAGAATTTCCGTTGAGTACAAATAACTTGCTCTAAGCTATTGGGAGCTGGTCTAAAGGAATTTTGTTATAGAATCACAATGGAATTGAAATGCACAGCTATACCTCTTTCTCTAAAGGAAGACTCATGGTTTTGGCAGTAGGAGAGTTCAAGCTGAGGACTTCCAATTTTCTGAGCAGGGATTCTACCACAAATTCCCTACTGCATTCCTTGTTCTTCATTTTGAACATATCAACACACAATCTTATGGATTTCAAGGATTCTGATGTCAACTCTTTGATAAGAAACTAACATGAAAAATGATGATGCTCTCTTTTTTCTCACTCCTGTAGATGTTAATAACCTGCTTCATGGAGGTGTATGGAATAGGGCATTTTGCTACAGTATCAGATGATTCTGAAGTGATACCACTATTCTTTTGACATCAGTCATCCTAGATTCAAAGAAAAGGACATTGAATATCTTGAGTAAATTGATGAGGTCTTTAAGAGCCAAAAGTTAGAGCAGCTTTTTCGATTATGGATGCCATGAAGTATCCTACTGGATTTAAATTCCAAGTGAGAAAACAGCCACTTCCATGACCCACCTAAGTATAAAACTTTCTTGGTCTTAGATTCTTCGCATTTTAATGGAAATGACAAAAGTGCAACCTATTGACTTTATAAGTGGACTGCATTACATAATTAAATAGTTGTCAAAATTCACTGAGTTGAATAGAGAACATGCCTAATTTGTATTAAAGTAGTAATGCATTGCCATTAATACACGGGTGTGTTTTATCAGTAAATTTTGAAAAGAAAAAAGAGTTTCTACAGAGGATTAATCCTGGCAATAGTCACTTTACAGTAGGCTGATACTACCTGCCTTCTTGCAACCACATGCTATTGTTGAATGTGATATTGTTTTACTTCTACTCTAAAGCTATGGGACTCGTCTTGGATTCCATTTAGAAGACACCAAAGTGCATACGGATAATACAACCTTTTAAAGACCAGAAATGATTTATTTTATGGTGCCAACAATAAATAAACTCCATAACAAATAAAGATTTTAAGCTTATTTTAAGCAGTTGTGCAAAGAGGGTTATAATTCAACAAATAGGGACACCTGCTGTGCCTTAACTAGTTTGAATTTTCCCTTTATTGTCAAAGTAAAAAAAAAAATCTGTATCCACTTTAGTGAAAGTTTCCAATTGGATACTTTGTCATATGCCCCATGACCTAGAAATACATGGGAATCAATTTTGTTTTTAGATTGTTGGAGCAAGTTCCAAGACCTGCACAAATAGTGAATGTAAGCCACTGATTGGTGTATGTTTGACTCCTGCACATGGCCAGAGTTCTAGCAGGAGCAGACATGAGGACATGGATACTACTCAAGGACAAAATCTTTGGGAGCAAACACTAGGACCTGGAAGCCACCAAGAAAAGAATACACTTTCTGATGCACTTGAAATTCCTGCAACACTGTCATGGCAGCAGCAGTGGCATCACTCACGTCCCTGTGGGAATCTTGGCAACAGTCCTCCAGGCTCAAGACCAAAAGATCCAGTGGGTTCATGCCAAGCTGTGATTGGTCCATTGCAGCCATTGTGAGTAGTCTCTGCATTCCATGACAGTGCTGGGAGTTCCTGGTGACCTACTAGATTCAGTGCTACATTGACGATTTTGAGTGTTTTTTTTTTTTTTTTTGGAGGGGGCTATGTTTTCTTTGAGTTTGAGTATTTTCTTTTGTTTATTGCTCTGGGATTTTTATTTTCTTAGCTAAGTTTAGGTAGATTTACTCCTTGCCATCTTAGCAGAAAGATGGAAGAACAGAGTGAATTATCCTCAAGCTCCTCAGAGAAGGAGATTTTCACTGAACAAGACAGTATGGAGAAGATAATTGGCTATGGCAGGAGAAGATTTTCCCTGAACAATACAGTGTGAAGGAGGAGATCACTGACTATGGTAGCTATGGATATGTAAAGTTGCCCTAGCACCACCTCATAGACACTGGGGTGATAGTAAAAGTAATCCTGAAGGGAGAGTTCAACAATTTTCAGTTTAAAAATGAGATGGAGAGGCTGGGAAGGTGGCTCAGTGTTAGATGTTTGCCTTACATGCATGAGGCCTGAGTTCATTTCCTCAGCACCACATAAACAGAAAAAGCCAGAAGTGATGCTGTAGCTCAAGTGGTAGAGTGCCAGCCTTAAGCTGAAGAGCTCAGCGACAGTGCCCAGGCCCAGATTTCAAGCCCCAGGACCCACAAAAACTTTTTAAATGAGATGGACATTATTAAGATTTTCTATCACCCACACATGATCAGGTCATACCAGGTGAGGGAGAAGGATGAGCACCTATACCTTGCAGTGGAACTGGAAATCCAGAGACCTTCTAAGATAAATGTGAAAATCTTACCACTTATTCAAGAATGAAGTCAGATGATTATTCAGACAGATTTTGAGGACTGTGCATTACTTTAACGAATATAGAAATGAACACTGAGACATTAAACCCAACAACATCGTGTTGGATGACAAAGGCAATGTGAAGGTCAATGACTTTGGTATGAGCATAAGGATGTCCCCAGAATAGTTGCTGAAGGACATATTCCATACATTAATTTTTTCCCTATGAAAAATTTCTGCATGAAAATTACAGTGGCTACAAAGTAGACATCTGGTGCTTGAGAGTCTCATTTGTATTCTATGAGGATGGCAAATTTTCCATTTGAATATATGAATTTTAGCCAGATACAGGTAATTGTCTTGGAGGTCACATACATTTCTCCATTCACCTGTACCCAAAAAAACATCATCTTGAAACTGTAAACTTCAGACCCAAAGCAGAGGCACAGTATAGAAAAAAAAATGGAGATAGGCTCAACCAAGTTGAGGAATGTTTCTTATTTCCTGATGAGTCAATATGTAATGCACTAATCCCTATTATTTTTGCACTCATGTGTGATATAAGGTACAGCCTGCCTGGTATAAACAAAATGATATTGGACAGGACATTAAATGAAATCATGGTCATCTATTTTTTATTTAAAAAAAATGCCAAAGCAGAATGACAGCACTGAAATTAAATCATAGCCTTCTATTTTTATAGTGTGCCCATCTCCTGCAGATATATAGTATGTATTTATGTATATATCTCACAAATATATTACATATTAAATATATTACATGTAATTATATGTGAATAAATATATATAATTTTGGAGATGCAGTTTCATGGAATTCTCTGCTTTTGCTTCAAGCCAACGTTCTCCTCATCTGAGCCTCCTTAGGAGCTGGGATTATAGACCAGAACCAGGTAAAATATTTCCTAATAAATGCAGCAGAGAGCCTGTCTTTAACTTCCAAGAAATACTAGAAACTTGAAGACAATAGAATGATGAATGTAACAAAAATCAATTAACAGTGTAAAATTTCCAAAATTTATTTTATACAATAATTAGGGGACACTTTTATTTGATTTTTCCTTGAAAAAAGATTAATAAAAAATTAAAGACAAATATAGATATCAGTTGGAAGCGTGAAAGTAAGTGGAAGGCCCATAAGTTCAAGTCCTAATACTAACCCATAACCATACACTAAATTAATTTTTGTAAGTCTTTTATTGTAAAAATACTCTATAGAGGGGTTACAGTTAAATGAGCAAGGTAACGAGTACATTTCCTAACAAGCATTATTGCCTCCTCCTTTGTTTTTCTCCACGATCCCTTCCCTCCCACCTCCACAACTACTCCACCTACCTCTGAAGTTGAAAAGTTCGTTTTTAACGTACTGTCTTGTACATCGCATTTTTACAATGGGTCAACCTGTATATCTATTTAAGCATATTCTGTTTTCCTTTAACCTCCCAAATTAGAGAAGTGTATATACAAGATGCAAGGCACCAGAATCAAATACAGTGAATACAGGGGTTTTACTGTGGGGGGAGGAACGTACAACACAACCAAAAATCACATGGTACCTTATAAATACATTAGAAACAATAGCAAGAAAGGAAAAACCACTTGTGTCCCTATCTTGGGGTTCATTTCACTTAACTTCATCGTATCTGATCACATGTACATAGATTTGGAACATTTCTGCTTGTCCTAGTCATATACTAGTTATTGTAAATAAGATAAACCATGGGACCTGTTTCTTTGGGCATGCCTTACTTGACTTAACATACTTTTTTCCAAGTTTTTCCATTTCCTAACAAATTGGAAGATATCATTCTTTCTGATGAAGACATAGAATTCATATACGTATATATATGCATGTATATATATATATATATATATATCATATTTTCTTGATCCATTCATCTACTGAGGGGCATCTGGATTGGTTCCATATCTTAGCTATGTTAAATTATGCTGCAATAAACATACTTGTGCTGGTAACTTTAGTATGACCTTGTTTGTGATCATTTGTGTAAATGCCCGAAAGTGGGATTGCTGGATCATAGGGGAACTCTATGTGGAGACTTTTGAGGAACCTCCATACTGCTTTCAAATGTGGCTGAACAAGTTTTACACTCCCACCAACAATGCAGTAGGGTTTCCTTTCGGCCATATCCCCTCCAGCATCTGTTGTTATACCCATTCTAACAGGTGTAAGTTTGAATCTCAATGTTGTTTTGATTTGCATTTCTTTTAGGGCTGGAGAAGTTGAACATTCCTTCATGTGTCTATTGGCCATTGTTATTTCCTCTTCAGAGAAGTTTCACTTCAAGTCTTTAGCCCACTTATTTTTATCAGGTAGTTGTGTCTTTGATGATTTGTTGTTGGGGAATTTCATTTTTTGAGTTCCAAGCATATTTTAGATATGAAACCCATGTCTATTGTATGGCTAGTGAAGACCTTCTCCTAATCCATAGGATTTCTATTGATTTTGCTAGCTATGTCTTATGCCATGCAGAAGCTCTGAACTTTCATGCAATCCCATTTGTTCAACTGTTCTTTGAAGTTGTGTTTCTGGGTCTCTATTAAGAACATTTCGGCCTGTGCCAAGGAGACCTAGGGTTTCTCTTATTTCTTCCAGTAATGTTTTCAAGGTATCCGCTTTGACTCTGAGGTTGACAATTAATTTTTTAGGCCAGTGCTTATTTTCTTTTCCATCTTTTGTGTTCATAGGACTGTGTGTATTTTGTGTAAACAGGCTGCTCTACAAAGTATCATTCCAGGTCATATAGTAGTTATTAAATGGCTCTATGTAAGTATTTTGTAATGACATAGAGCTTTCTAATGACTTACTTACATAAATCTATTAATGTTAATTATCATGAAAAATGTGAAACCTCTATTCTTTTGCCCATCTCCATCCTTGTTATCTGTGTTGTGTAGCAGTTTATATCACAGTCAGCATAACTGAAGCTGGCGCATCGAACAGACATGTACTCGTTGGATCCTGGCTGTGAGATGGCCCCAAACACAGCAAATATCAGCATCAATGAGACCGAAGTAATTGTCCCAGGTGCCTAGTTGTATGAATGTCCTCAGCTTCCAATGGTCTCACTTGCTTCTGTCAGAAGCGTGGTGATGGTCTGTCACCATCAAAATTCACACTGAAGCTTAACTTCTCAATGTAGCAATATAAGGAGGTGGAACTTTTAAGAGAAGTTTCAGTCATAAATGGATTAATGTGATCTCATCAATTTTCAAGGGACTAACAGTGTCACTGTTAAGTTTTTGAAATCAACCTATGCCCCTTACTCCCTGTCATTCTAGCACATGTCATGATGCGGAGAAGCTCTGTGATATGATGCACCTAGGGGAACTTGTCCCATGTGCTACCATGTGATTTAGACTTTCCAGCCACTGCTATTGTGATTGAAATAGACCTTTTATTCCTTATGAAATATACAGCTTCAAGGATTTTGTTAAATGACCAAATGAACTTAGATGCTATTCTTTCTATGTTTTCATGGAACTGAGGATTAAACTGAGGGCCTTACACTTACTAGGCAGATATGGTACCAGTTGAGCCTGCATGCTCCCAACCCTTTTTATTTTTTAGTTTGCTTTTTATATAGGGTCTTGTGCTAACTTCAATCAAGCCACCCTCAGTACCCAATCTTCCTATACCTCTACATCCCAATATCTGGATTTACAGGCCTGTGACACCACAGTTTGCCCCTTAGAATATGCTATTCTTTTGGGGAAAGAGAAACAGACCCCTGAGATGCTTATGTGGTTTTGTGTATGTGCTTGTGTGTGTGTGTGTGTGTGTGTGTGTGTGTGTGTGTGTGTGTGTGTGTGTGTGTATTCATGGGAACTGTTCTTGGTGATTTACTTATTACTGAGGGTGAGTATTCCTAAAGAATCTGTATTCTTAATTCCTTTCACAGAAAAAGAAATGCTTCTCTTCGTGCAAATGGTTCTCAACTGTATTCTTAGCTCTTCAGAATGCTGAGATTTGGGGATAACATTGTTAAGCCAGGTGAGCCAGGAAAAGTCCATGACACTCTTTTCTCCAATTAATCACCAAAAAAAGTCAAAAATGGATCTGTGGCTTAAGTAATATAGTAGTATTCTTGAGAGAAAATATAGGAATAGCAACTAGAGCCTCATTAAGGCTCAGGACCAGTACCCGTACAAAATCTTAGCTAGCACTCGTGCTATTACAACGAGCTCTTGTGCAGTTACAAGTCACCATTATATCTAATGGATAATCTCTACAGGACAGTTGCAGTAAAAAATATCTTGTATTTCTTCATAAGATATGTTCTTTCTGGACCAGTTTTATGCCCCATTTCTCTTTCTGGAATGATGTCTTCATTTTGAAATAGAGGAAAAATTCAGCGCGGAATTTGCTTCCGGATCCCTCCCAAATGCATTATTAACATGTTTTTTTTTATTTTTTGGCAATCTTGTGGAATGAACTCAGGTCCTGGGCACTGTCACTGAGCTGCTTCTTTGCACAAGGCTAGCACCCTACTCACAGTGCCACTTCTGGCTTTTTCTGTTTATGTGGTACTGATTAATTGAACCCAGGGCTTCATTCATGCTAAGCAAGCACTCTAACACTAAACCACATTCACAGCCACATGTTCTGTCTAAAATATGTCTAACGTGTTTACCTCTGTCCCATCTCTGAACCCACTGCCACTGCTCTTCAATATATCCTGTTTAACTCCTATTTTTCATTCCCTATAACTGCCAAATTATTTTCCACTCGACGTAAGGAACTATCTTAAATTTCACACTTCATTGGCTAAAGTCAATCAATAACTTAACATTACCAGTATCTGAAATTGAGGACAGAATAATAAAAACCCTTTTCCACATTTTTTTCGGCAGTGGGCTTGAACTCTGGACCTTGGGCACTGTATTTCAGCTCTGCAGCTCAAGGCGAGTCCTCTAACACTTGAGCCCCACAGTGCTACTTCCAGTTTTCTGAGTTTATTGGATAGAATAGTCTCTTGGCCTTTCCTGCCCTGGATGGCTTTCAACCGACAGCCTCAGATCTCATACTCCACATAGCCCCAGTGCCCAGCTAATAAATAGCTTTTCATATGTATCAGGTGATACACAACAACTCAGACCCTTGGGAAGTCTTGTATCTTCCAGTCTGGCCAGGATCTCACCCCACAATATGCTCTGGTAGAAAACAAAATTAAGGACATTCTACAAATGTAATTGGGTCCCACAAGAGTTGGGTATAAGTTATTTCCAAGGAGTGAGTGCAAATTAAGGCCTTTCTAGAAGTCAATGACGCCAACAGAATGAATCAAGCAGTAAGGAGAATATGTTTGTCAAGAAAGTATGGGGGTGTCTAGGAGCTGACAACAGTGAGTGTATGATAGGTGACCAGAAAGCAGAAACCACAGTCTCACAACCACAGGACCTACATCCAACCAGGCATCCCTTAAGCTTGTAAGAGATCCCCAAATTCTACGAGACTCTAGCCTGGTGGCCCTCTGCTATAGACAAACAACACCCAAACTACCAGCCCAAACTTCTAACCTACAATATTTGGTATTCAATGGATGAACAAATAAATTTGTGGTAATTTGCCACATAACATGAATAAATAAATGCATCTCTCAGAATGCTGTTGCCTCACACCTGTAATCCCAGCTACATAGTTGACTGACATCTGAGGATCCAGATTTAAAGGGATATCAAGCAGCAACATCTGTGATATTCATATTGCCAATAACTAACAAAAACCTGGAAATGGTGGTATGGCTTAAGTAGTAAGGCAGCAACCTTAAGGGAAAAGATAAGTAAAAGCAGAAGACCCTAAGTTGAAACTCCAATACCAGCACACACACACACACACACACACACACACACACACACACACACACACACACACACACACACACACACACACAAACACACACACACACACACAACCACAAAAAAGAATAGGAAAATGAAAACATTTGTTGAAGACCACTTGGTATTTTCTCTTCTCTGTGTAAAGCTCCAACATCTCTCAAAGTTTTTCCTTGTGCTTGAAGTAATTTATTAAAATTCTATAACACCACCATAAAAATATCTAACTACACAACTACACAAATATGTTGGCCACACACTTTTCTATATATCATATTGTAATTGTTACTGCAAACAAAGTAACTTTCCTACTAATTTAGTCCAATTACAGAAATTGGATTTGTATCTTAGTTTAAATTAAACTTCTTAACTAATCAAAGGGAAAACTTATGCTATATCGTCAGCTACATTCCTTTCTGTCACTTTTCCTACAAATGAAATTAGTTGATTACAGCATTTAAAATTCCTATATCCCAAATCAATACGAGACTGATTAAAACTAAAAAATTTAAAGTGTTTTCAATTCCTGTCTCATTTGGACAAAGTACTTAAAGATATCTTTGGACTTCCATAGAGATATCATATCCAAAAGAACTATAAATTCTGACCTACGTCTATAAACATCCCATGGAAATTTCTAGAACATTCCATTTTTCTTAGAACAATTCAGGCTACCAACAAACTCACTAATGGTGAGAAGAGAAGAATCAAGTTTGCAATGACATTTTACAAAAGCCTTATTCACATGTGGATACATACATAAAGCTGTGAAATGTTCAGGTATACCTGGAAAGAAAAGGAACTCACCCTTCAAAGAGAGCAAAACCCTTGGCAGGAACTACACATAATGGCACTTTAGCTCTTTGCTCAAGCCTGGTGCTCTACCACTTGAGCCATACTCCACTTTTGGCTTTTTAGTCATGAATTGAGGACAAAGGCATCATGATCTTTCCTGACCAGGCTGGCTTTGAACCTTAATCCACAGATCTCAGTCTCCTGAGTAGCCATCATTACAGGAATGAGCCATCAATGCTGGCATTAGTGACAGGCCAACACAATGATTTCAAGCCCCAATACCAGTACAAAAACCAAAATCACAATCAAACTTAATAACCAATAAATATACTAATAGCCTATTAAACCAATATAATTAAATGTGGAGGAATGTGAAAGACATCAGAAAATTATTATCATTATTAGATTCTCTGATTTTTTAAAAATTAAAATTACTTTCCTAAAATGTAAAATAACTACAGAAGACCCCTGGTACCAAGGTGTATTTTCAAATGAGATAGCTGTTTAGGACAAACTGAAAATGCTGAAGAAAACAAAGAATTTTAGAATTCAAAGATTACTACACAGAAAATATACCTGAGAATCTGTGCTTTGAAACTGTTTCAAGTAGCTACAATAATTACACAAAAAACGACTGTTCTTATCATTAATACTCCACAAAAACAGGTCTACTTTATTCCCTTTATATAAGAATGCTCTGAAAAATTTTTCACTTTTCAAAAATGACACTAAAAAGACTCTGTCTTTCAACAACCCCAAATTTTTTATCTTAGCATTTATAATAAATATATCAAGTATCTTCTTTGGATTTGTAATATCATAACAACTTTTAAATTGTTCTTTTATCTTTGATGCTGAGGAGGGGTGTATTTTCACAAAAGAGGACAGGGAAACACTCAGTAGATCACTTGATTTAAATGTAAGTGGATTACTTTGGAGGCTGAGATATGAAAATCATGGTTGAAAACCAGCACAGGCAGGAAAAAAGAGACTCTTATCTCCATCTGAAAAACAAAAAGCTGGAAGATGTGGCTCAAGTGGGAGGGCGCTAACCTTGAGCAAGCAAAATCAAAAGGGTGGTTGGGATAGAGGACAGCACCCAGGGCCAAACTTCAAACTCAAACATCATCACACATATACACAAATAAATCTGACAACAATTCAGATTAATATCATCTGAACTGCCTAATGGGAAAAGTGCATGAGAATTTAAATATATATTTATTTTTTTCTAAATATATTTATTTTTAAGAAATACATTTTTGCAAAAAATACATTAGCATTTTCAATTATGGTTAAAACTTTTACATGATTGCCAAGCGTCGGTGGCTCACACTTGTAATCCAAGCTACTCATGAGGCTGAGATATGAGATTGTGGTACAAAGACAGCCCATGCTGAAAAGTCCGTCAGACTCTTATCACCTGAAAGTTGGAAGTGGAGCTGTCGCTCAAGTGAGCACCAGTCTTGGGCTGAATCACTGAGGGACAGTGCCTAGGCCCAAATTTCAATCCTCATGACCAAAATTAAATTTTTTACATGGTCAAAACACAAGAAAAATTCTGGGAATATATTGGCTGGCATACTTCATTCTGCCTTAAGCAAAGGAACTTCGTGTTTGGATTTGGAAACACTATTATAAGATCATTTTTGCCATAGCATCATTTTGGTTCAAGTTAAAGTGTTTGGCCTACAAAAGGAGGCTTGTGGTCAAGATATGAAAATTTATCTTAAATCATCAATGCAACTGAATTGATCTCTTTTGTGGTGAAGTTCCTCACGTCACTCAATGTTAAGATGTCTAGGATGACACATACATTAACTCACAACCTTTCAACAAATCTAAACAGTCAGACTGAGCATGGTGGATATTGTTAGTATGGAATGTAGCATGCAAGATAGAAAAGGAGGAACCTGAGGGGAGCTTCAGACCACAGTAAACTCACTTAAGATGAACTTATGTTCCTGATGAGTAGATGTTGAAGGCATCATCACTAAGTTTCCAAGGATATGTTGTATCCCTCAACAGCTATATAGTGAGGAAAAGCCTGTCATAATAAGTTTCTAACAATATTTCTGTTTCTATATCAGTTTCTACCAACATTTCTGTTTCTAGACTATGATTGTGTCTAACTAGATTACTCAAAACCTAAAAATTTGAAACATTCCAATACAGTGGAATATACCATTTTCTTTCCATCTTACACTCAGATGTAAGGAGAATTTTAAAAAGATGTTCTGGTGCTGGTTTATAGTTCATTGAGAGTTCTTGACTAGCTAATGAAATGTCCTGGGTTCAATCCTCATAAATACAAAAGAAGATACAAAATCAGGAGGCCAAGTCCAGAAAGTGGAAAGTAATTCAACTAAATCTCCTGAAACACAGACAACTCTCCTGGGATGTGTTAGGAAAAGAAGAAGAAGAAAGGCCTCCCCTGGCACCTGCCATAGCTAACAAGTGTGTTATATCTGGACCAATCAAACCTCAGGCAATCAAAACTGAAGAACCCAAACCATAAAGACTGTGATTGACTACAGTGTATTGAGAGATGAGGGAGGGAAAATGGGGAGAAGGAAGGCTGGTAATGACATCTGACCATGGTACCCGCACCTGGGCTGACAGTGACCAGGAAGATGGAGGTCTAGGAGGTGAAGAATAATAGACCCTTGGGCAGTGAATTTTTGTATGCCCTAGAAGCTGTGTTCAAGCCCCAGTTGTGGAACAACATAGAGGTAAAGAAAAGGAAGAGAAAAAAACAGAAAGGAAAAGGAAAAAAAAAAAGAAAAGGACTTATCACTTGAATACATTTTATACATTAACTATGTCTCATGGGTATAGGTAATATTAATCTGTTACCCCAGATATGTGCTATTCTATGAATTGGTCTTTACTACAAACCTTTTCCCAGGATGCCAGAGAGTTTTGTCCTGCCAGGTGAATAGTTAGATGGAGTTTCATTCCTTTAGTCTATATTTTGGGGCATGGGGACTCTAGTAGGCTGGGCTTACCTCCGACAGATCACAGATGAGCACAGGCACACAGCACATGGAGAGAACTCTACTGGACAGCACTGTTTCTGTTAAGTGGACCCAACCCCTTTTCTTCCCTCCCTACTAACACCTCCACTCTGATACGTACCTTGCCCATTACCTCCCCATGTTTTCCCAGCCTTCCACCCTGCTATGTGCTCTACCCCCCATTCTGGATCAATCCCCTTCTTGATGTCAGACACCCCTCAGTGCTCCATTAATTCTCCTGACCCACCCATCTCACAGCCCTCACTGCCTGGCCCTCCACTTCCGTGTGAACACAGGCATGGGAAAGGGGATGTGCCTATGTCCAGCACTTACTACATAATGCCAGGTGCCAGAATGTTCCAAACATGAGCTATGGCTGCCACAGAGAAGGAAAGCCCAGGTCAGACTCTGATCCTCCTCCATGCCTGGGTAAGCCTGGACAGCCCCAGAGCTCTCTGGTTTACCTGAGTTCACTGGTGGTTGTGGGGCTGGAGATGCAGACCTCACAGCCATCTCCTCAACCAGTTCTGTGCCTTCCTGAGGGATATTTGCCTTCACTGTGTGGACCTCCATCTTCCTATTCAGTGTGGGCCTAGCTGTGGGCACCATCCCATGATGACCCTGATTTGAGGTGAGAGAGCTCCCCTCCCTAAACCCCTCTCTATTGCATTTTCTTCTCTGCTCCTCTATGGGAGCCTCCCATCTCAGACCAGTTTCAACTGAAGTGGCCCATCCCTTCTTCCTGGGCCCCAATATCCCCTGCCAGAATCCCACTTCGACCACCACTCAGCACACCCACCCCTGTCCCCTCAACACATGGGCCACCCCTGCCCAGTTCTCTGGCCCTCCAGTGCCCCAAAAACCTTAGTTGGGTTAAGGGTGTTGGGACCCATCTGCCAAAGGCAACCCTACAAGACCCAGTTTCAAGGTAAAGGGGCACAACTCCCTCTAATCTTCTCCTCTCCACCACTGATGGTGTGAACCTCACCCTCAACCCGCCCCCACTCTTCTCAGTGTAGGAAGATTTGTGGGTGAGGGAATGAAACTCCTCCATAGAAGGAAGATAGGGACTTAGAAGTCACCCCCCATCCCCTCTTGGTCATGCCCTCAGTATTCACCTGTTGTTATGAAGGAACTTCTTGAGGCATTGGAGCTGAGAAAGATGTTGCCTCTCCTAACTGGTGCTGCATCTGTTGCAGAGACATGGTCCCCCCAGTGCCTCTTAGGCATCACCAGCCAGCAAACCTCCACTTTCAAGGACACTGTGCAGTTAACTGCTGGAGCCATCACCAAAGACCAAGATTCAATGTAGTGTCCCCCTCCTCTCGCCCCCTTACATTGCCCTCTTCTCCATTCTCTCCTCTGCCCCCCAGCAGGAGCCATCCCTAGGACAGGGCTCTTAAGTGTTAAGTGAGCTGAATCTCTCTTCTTCTCCCCTTTTTATTGCTAGGTTCTCCACTGGGGTCCCCTTCCTCATTATCCCCCTGCCCATCAGCAACCCTACACTGTCCACCCCAATTGTTTCCCCTGTCCACCCCAAATCATGCTTCCTCACCCAAGTGCCTGCCTTACCCTTTGCTTTCCCCACTCCATCCCCCATCCCTTACATCCCCTGCCACCCATTCCCACCATTCCGCATCCCAACCCTTCCTGTGTGAAAGGATGTGTGTGGCATGCACGTAAGTAGACGATGCAATTGGACTGAACCATGGCAACACAGTCGTTGGAGAAGGAAAGCAGGGAATCAGAGTCTTCCCTGTCCACCATTACACCTTTGACCTTGTAGCACATTTGGTTGCTCAGTTCCCATACATCTGCTGGTACTGGAGCTAATGTTGGTTCGTCTTTATCCTGACCATGTGGGACCTCTACTTTCCTGGTCAGTTTTGGGGCCATGGGCAGGAGCCATACCTGAACAGTCCTGAATCAATGAAAGTGGGCCCTAACTCCTCCCAGCTGGTACCCCTCTCCCTGCCCACCCTTATCCCCACTCACCTCTTGACCCTAGTGCCCCACCCCCCCTCCCTGTCCACCTCCTGGCTCAGCCCCTCTGTGGGAAAATATGTTCAGGTGAAGGAACATGCATGTGTTCACATACAACACACAGAAGTGGTGCCAGACTGGTCTGAATCCAGTTGTGGTGGCCGCAGAGAAGGAAGGCCCTGGCTCAGAGTTTTCTCAGCATCCCTTCCCAGCTATGACTTGTAGAGTTTCGGGTTCCTTGTTTTCCCCATGTCCACTGGCATTTATGGGGTTGGAGGTGCAGCCCTTGCCTCCCTCTCTCAACTGGTGTTATGCTTGGCACAGCCACTAGGGGAGCCTGAGGGATCTTCAGCTTCACCATATGACCTTCCTGCTCAATGTGGGCCCAGCTGTGGGAGCTATCTTCAGAGGACCACATAAGGTACATGAGCCCCTCTCCTTCATTCCTTGTTTTGTAATTTCTCCCCTGACCCCTGTGGGAGAAATTTCAGAACAGCCCCAGCCCTGTTTTGAGAAAATTTGGTTCCACCCCCTCTTCTGAGGCTTCTATAACATCTGTTCCACCTCCTCTCTTGGCTGTGGCCTGTTTTCCTGGGGATTATGGGACAAGAGCTGGGGATGCTGCCACAATCAACAACCCACTATAGCTTCAACTGCAACAAGGAGGTTCTGCATATGGACCTCTTCATCCTCACCTGGTACGCTTCCATCTTTCTGGTCTGTTTCTTTCCAAGTGATGGTGCCATCCCACATGCCCTGGTTTCGAGGTAAGTGGACCACATCACCCCTACTTAGAAACTGATCTTGGGAGAAGGGTTGTGCCCCTGTGTATACATTCATAGGAACACACAGACATGATGCCAGATTGAACTGGAGATGCTCAACAGGACCAAGAGAAGGGAGGCCAGATCTTGTAGTTTCTCCCCTCCCCAACTTGCTTTCTCCACCATGGTCTGTGTATCCCAAGGTTATAGTACTGGAACTGTGGATGCTACTGTCCTCCTCAACCAACACTCCTTCTGTCCCTGTCTGACATAAGTGGGTGCCCTTCCACTCTACAATTGAGGGAACAAATTGCTGGTAATGGATTTTGTGCATTAATGCATGTGTTTACTGGAATGTATGCAGGTTGTGCCAAAGTCGCGAGGCAGGTGCTACATTAGACCTAGGAGAAGTAAGGCCAGGTCTTGCAGACTGCCCTGAGGTGGAGCCCAGTTAACTGTTCTTCACTTTGTGGACTGCATCTTGCTGGTTCCTCCCAGTAGTCCCAGTTACTCTCATCCCAGATACACCAATTTTGTGGCCCTTCTTCCTCGTTTCTGGGAAATAATCCCCGGGTGGGGTTTTTTGTGTATGTGATTGTAACTGTGCATACCAAAGCTTGAGGTACACACATTTGCCTCTTCCTATTAAATTGTGGTTTCAAGGGAAGGAAGGCCATACGCAGAGTATTTCAGGCTTCGTTTCCAGGCTATAGACTGCATTGCCCTGGGTTATGTGCTTAGAGCCTGCAAAGATTCTGTCCTTCCAAACCAGTGATCCACCTGCTACAGAACATGATGAACTCTTTTTCTTTACTTTTTTTTAATACTGTAGAGATTGTTTACAATTACATGAGAAAGTGTTTACAATTACATGAGGGCACATCCCTTCCAGCATCTGTTATTAGAGTTATTTTTTATATTAATAAGTTTTTTATATTATGAAAAAACCATACAGAAGAGTAACAATGACATTAACAAGGTAATGAGTACATTTCTTATCAAGAAAGAAATGTACATGAGTACATTTCTCATCAAGCATTGTTGCCTCCTCCTTTGTTTTTCCACTACCATCCCTTCCCTCCCATTTCCACAACTATACATCCCTAACCCCTGCCTAAATTGTAAAGTTTATTTTTTAACAGTGTTTTGTACATCTCATTATTACAATGGGTCAAGTTGTATCCCTTATTAAACATTTTGATTTTTTCCCTTCCCCTCCCCAAATTATACCAACATCGAATACAGTGAAATGGGATAGACCGTGGGGGAGGAACATACAAAGCAACAAAAAAAAAATCACATGGTACCTTATAGGTACGATAGAAAAAATAACATTAAGGGCAAAAAAAAAATCTGTCCCAATCTTGGGGTGCATTTCACTTACTTTCATCTTATCAGATCATAAGAACATAGCTTCTGACATTTTCTACTTGTCCTAGACATATACTAATTATTGTAAATAAGGGAAACCATGGGAACTATGTTTCTGTGGGCCTCGCTTACTTCACTTAACATAATTTTTTTCCAAATCTTGCCCTTTCCTAACAAATTGGGCTATGTCATTCTTCCTGATGGAGGCATACAATTCCATTGTATGTATATACCACATTTTCATGATCCATTCTTCTACTGAGGAGCACCTGGGCTGCTTCTATATCTTGCGTATGTTAAAAATGGTGTGATAAATATCGTTGTGATGGTAACCTTAGTATGGCTTTGTATGTTATCGTTTGGGTAAATGCCCAAAAGTGGGATTGCTGGGTTATAGGGGAGCTCTATGTGGAGTCTTTTGAGAAGCCTCTATGTTACTTTCCAAAGTGGTTGAACAAGATTACACTCCCACCAAAAATGCAGTAGGGCTCCCTTCTGGGCACATCCCCTGCAGCATATGCTGTTAGAGTTCTTTTTTGTATTAATAAGTTTTTTATATTGTGAAAATACCGTACAGAGTGGTAACAATGACAAGAGCAAGGTAATGAGTACATTTCATATCAAGCATTGTTGCCTCCTCCTTTGTTTCCCCTCACTATCCCTTTCCTCCATCTCCCTCCCTGGCCCCCCAAAGTTGTAAAGTTCGTTTTTCAACATAACATCTTGTACATCTCATTGTTGCAATGGACCCACCTGTATCCCTATTTAAACAATTTTTTTACCCTTCCCCTCCACAAATTATACCAACATCAACTACAGGGAAAACATGGGTTATACCATGGGGGAGGGAAATACAAAGCAAAAAAGAAATCATCTTTTAAATATGTTAGAAATAATAAAAAAAAACATTTGAGTCCTTATCTTGGGACTCATTTAGACTAACTTCAACTTGTCAGACTGCTTCTGCTTGTCTCAGACATATTCTACTTATTGTAAGTAAGGGAATCCTTGAGACCTATGTTTCTTTGGGCCTGGCTTACTTCACTTAACATAATTTTTTCCAAGTCTTTCCATTTCCTAAAAAATGAGGCAGTATTTTTCTTAATAGGAGAACTGTCTTCAACAACCTTTCCCCCTTTGACCCCAATTTGATTCCAGTTCAGCTGCATTAAAATCTTGAATTCAGAGCAAATCTGGGAAACCCTGGTCACCATGCGGCTCAGCAGGACCACACATTTAGGGCAGTAGGTGAAGTCAGCTACTGTGTGGGAAGCAGGGCTTTTTGGTTTAGTGGATGGTCGCACATCCACTCTCACATAGAACTTGGCGGAGGACAAAGCACTTCCATACTTGCTCAGTCGGGTCCATCCACCCTTTTGTTTGGGGGGGGGGTCCGGTCATGGGGCCTGAACTCTGGGCCTGGGCATTGTCCCTCAGTTCTTCAGCTCAAGACTAGCACTCTACCACTTGAGCCACAGTGCCACTTCCGGTTTTTTCTTTTTGCTTATGTGGTGCTGAGGAATCGAACCCAGGGCCTCATGCATGCAAGGCAAGCGCTCTACCACTAAGTCACCTCTACCACTGAGGCACCTTCCCAGCCTCAAAATACTGATGAAATTGATTTTTTTTTCAGTCATGGGGCCTGAACTCTGGGCCTGGGCACTGTCCCTGAGCTCTTCAGCTCAAGGCTAGCACTCTACCACTTGAGCCACAGCACTACTCTACTCCAGTACCCTTGGTTTCTGATTTTTTTCTTCAGTATTGAGTATGGATTCAAATGAAGAATTCAGATGACACCTGACTGCAAAAATGTTTATAAACAAATAAGCCTAGTCTTCTTACATTTTGGCATAAAGCTGTGAACTTCATAACTTTGTAAAACAAGGTATAGAGCAAATACAGAGGAGAATAAAGTATATTTA
This sequence comes from Dipodomys merriami, assembly GCF_024711535.1. Classification (NCBI taxonomy): domain Eukaryota; kingdom Metazoa; phylum Chordata; class Mammalia; order Rodentia; family Heteromyidae; genus Dipodomys; species Dipodomys merriami. Next base: position 344,418 of record NW_027206117.1, read on the forward strand.
CTAAAAAAAATGGGGCAATTGTTGGTGGGAGTTTAAACTTATTCAATCAGTTTGGAAAATAGTATGGAAGTTCCTCAAAAAACTGCACCTAGAGCTCCCTGGCGACCCAGCAATCCTACTTTTGGGCATTTACCTGAATGATCACAAATAAGACCATACTAAAGCTACCAGCACAAGTATGTTTATTGCAACATTATTTACCATAGCTAAGATATGCAACCAACCCAGATGCCCCTCTGTAGATGAATGGATCAAGAAAATGTGGTATATATAAACAATGCAATTCTATGCCTCCGTCAGAGTTCTTCATTATAGCCATTCAAACTGGGGTGAGGTGGAATCTCAATGTTGTTTTCATTTCTTTTATGTCTAGAAAGGTTGAGTATTTCTTCATGTTTCTTTTGGCCATTGTTACTTCCTCTTTAGACAAGTTTCTCTATAAGGCTTTAGCCCACTTATTTATTGGGCAGTTGTTTCTTTGACTATTTTTTGTGGCACAATTTAATTTTTTGAGCTCCAAGTATATTTTAGATATGAGACCCTTCTCGGTTTTATGGCTAGTGAAGATCTCCCAATACGTGGGCTTCCTATTGATCTTGTTAGCTATGTGCTTTGCCATTTAGAGTCTCTACAGCTGCATGCAATCCCATTTGTGCGACCTTTATTTGATTTGTTGTGTTTCAGGGTCTCTTTCAGAAAATTTTGACCTGTGTCAAGAAGAACTAGGGTTTCTCCTATTCCCTACTTTAATGTTTTTAGTTTGTCTGCTCGGACTCCGAGGCCTTTGATTCATTTGGAGGTGATTCTGTTGCAGGGTGATATATCCAGATATAGCTTTAGTTTTCTACAGGTGATTAACCAATTTTGCCATTTAGTGAAGATGCAGTCTTTCTTCCATTCTATTTTTTTATCTCCCTTCTCGAAGATTAGGTGGCTATAGATCTGTGTGTTCATTTCTGAGGTTTAATTCTATTCCATTGATCCACGTAAGTGGTTCTTCCTTCCTGACCTGTAGAAACCCAATTTTAGTGCAGGGGTTGTGAGGTGTGTCTTCGATCTTAATAGAACTTGGCTTTTTATCTCTTGCTGTCACTTACTGAATAATGGATATTAAGTTGTAATATACACAAATTTGTTGTTATTTTCCTATTTCTATTTCCTTTGGGAAATAATTTTCCATTCTTAAAACACTCACTTGTTATTCGTTAAAATTCCATGAGTTGTTTTCTACCTTTGCGTCCCTATTTGTTTTAGGAATTGTTTGCAAAGGATTTAAGTAATGGTGTACTTTGTATTTATTCATATAGATAGCTAGCTATCCTAGTGGCTGTTTATTGCATAATCTAGTATCTGATCTCAAGTTCCCAGGTAGGTTTGGTTCTTTTTTCTCTACTATTAACTTACTGTGTTTCTTCAGCTTTAATATCAGACTGTCTTGATTACTGTGTTTCAGTGTGACAAATTTTCATTTCAGGTGTGATGTGTCCACACTTGTTCTTCCTCATTCTTTGGGTCTTTGATCTTTCAGAATCCCTCCCTTCCTCTATTGTTGGAGACCAAACCCAGGTCTTCTGCGTGGATGGCAAGTGCTCTAGCACTGAGCTACACTCCCACCCAGCTCTTAAGTATTTGAAGCAACAGTCACTGGGTCTAGGTGAGGGTTTTTAAAGTTTCCCTCCAGAACTAGGTTCTCTTTACTTAAGGTCCTTGACTTTGGTCACGGAATAAGAATTTCCAGAGAAGTCACCATGGCAAGAAAAGTTGGCATAGCTTTATTGAGTAAGCAAGCAAACAAACAGCAACAGACAGATAGAAGCACACTCAGTATGTGGGTGCTGTCACAGAGAGAAGCATAGAGCTGCTTGACATCAGGGGAGTTTCTCTAATAAAGCAAAGTCTGTCATAAAGTCATGCAGGTAATTGTTTATTTTGTCTTTTTCACTCTTGGTGTTAAACCTTTTGAATTCTTGATTATTTATTTGGTGACTCACTCTTTAGTATATTTCTTCCAGGAGAAAATACATTTTGCCATACAACTGCTGTTTATCCTTAAAATGAGGAATGCAGCCTGTTGTTTCTCAGGGTGTATTTAGAAGCAAAGAAGATGTGCTTGCATGTCTCTAAATGTCTTGTTTCTTTTTGAGTTCCTGTCTGCCATTCCTCAAGGCTTATTTTTCCTAATTGATGGTGCCTCCAATCTATACAAATTGCTGTGTAGACTTATCAAAGTATTGGATTCAATGTCTAGATTGTTTTGATGGAAATTAATACCTACTTGATGCTGTGTATTGCTGCTAACAATTGAGCCATGGTTCTCCTTTTAGCTCTACTCAATTATATTTCTAAGTTTTAATTTTCTTTACAATGTAAGCTGTATTTTTTGTTACATAGTTCTTAGTGTGCTTTTCTTGGGTTGTTTTGGTATGAACAACACTGGGGATTGAACTCATATCTCTATATGGGAAGAAAGCACTCTACCACCTAAGTCACAATCAGCTATGGCAGATTTTTTGTTTGTTTTTCTTGGTCAGGAGGCTTGAACTCTGGGCCTGGGTGCTATCCCTCAACTCTTCATGTCAAGGCTAGTGCTCTACCACTTTAGCTACTGTGCCACTACTGTTTTCTGCATGGTTGCTTGGAGATAAGACTCTCATGGGCTTTTCCTTCCCAGTCTGGAGTTGAACTGAAATCCTCAGATCTCAGCCTCCTGAGTAGCTAGGATTACATGTATGAGCCACTGCCACCCGGCTGTGGTAGTATTTTTTTTAACAATTGAAATTATTTATTTTTTTCCTAATTTAAATTAATATTTTGAGCCATCTTCCCAGCATTTTTACCTCTTTTTTCATCCCATGGAATTGTGTATAGGACCTTTATATGTATGTATGTATGTTCATGCTTCTGTGTACATATGTGCCAACACTGAGGCTTGAATTTCTGTAACTTTTTCCAAGCAGGGTGGACACTACACCACTGAAGAAATGAGCCATATCTTCAGGGTTTTTTTTGTTGCTTAATTGATGGTAAGCATCACTATTTTGCTATTTTCAAGGATTAGGTTTTGGAGGGCAGTTCAAAGCCAAACTGTGCAGTCTCCTTACCTCTTCCCTCTAATAAACTACTCAGGAAAAGCTGCAAGTGTCACTGTGGCTCTAGGGGTAGAGCACTAGCCTTAATGAAAAGCAACTGATGTACAGTGCCTAGGCCTGAATTTAAACCCTGGGGCCAACGGGTTAAAAAAATAACAAACTCTGAATTGTCTGACCAGTCAAGCTTTAAACCATGATCCTATCTATCTTAGGTCTGAAATAGCTGGGATTACAGGTTTGAGCCTTTAGTAATAGTAATAGTTTTCTATTATTATTATTGACAGATTCTTTAAAAAACACATAATATGACTAACAGTGGCTCGTGTTTATAATCCTTGATATTTTGGAGGGTGAGACAAAAGAACCTCAGTTTGATGTTGGGCCCAATGACAGAATGTCTGAGTCTTATTTCCAACTAACAACCAAAAGTTTGGATGTAGAACTGTGGCCCAAGTTTTAAAGTCATAGCCTTGATCAGAAAAAGCTTACGGACAGTGCTCACACAATGAGTGCAAGTCCCAGGATCAGCACAAAAAATTAAAGTAAATAGAGCAAAAAATAATGCCAGGTATCACTATGGATAGTTTCCTACTTTTCCTAATAGCCACCACAAAGAAAAATAGACAAACCAACAAATTGTGTATCCACAGGCCGATGAAACTTTGGCTGTTATATCTGCACTAATTATATTTTTAAAAAGTCTTATACTCTTTCATTTAGAAAGTTAGCCTAAAAATAATGACTGTTGAAGAGAAATTGTATGTGATGACTACTTCAATACATTTTTTAGTTTTATTAAAAGGAGATGTCACCTATTTATCAACTTTTAAATATATATATATATAGCATTATTAAATAAATTTCAACTAAATATTAACTTCACTGTCCTCTAAATTGAAGTGGTGACCTATATTTTATACCAGAGTGAGTTATTTAAACATTAGGGAGATAATTGAGGCAATGAAAAGGGAAGCAGGAATAAATGTTCCTTTCAGAGCAACTTGGTTTGAGGCTGACCACCAAGGTAGGTCTTTAAGAGGCCAGGGTTGTTTCTCATTCCTAAGGTGCCTTTCCTTGACTGGTCCTCCTCCCCTTGAATCTAAACAAAGGAATTGCTTATATGTGTGAGAACAGCAGCAGCTTGACTTAAGGTTTCCTTTAAATCATCTTTCTTATGTTTAAATGCAGGAACTAGAGAAGTCACTGGCTGCCTGAACTCTAACTTTGAAAGAAATTCCAAGTATGAAGTCCAATCTGAGCCGCCACATTGTGGAGAAGGACATGGTGGTGGCAAAGAACAGATAGAACTCTTGCACAGAACATGCACATTCGTCCTCCTGTGTGTAAGTCAGTAAGTCTGCCGATAGGAAACTGCAATGTCCAACATTTCAATGTTAGAAAGAAGCTTTAATTTTGTTACAGTTCTTTTTCAGTGGGATCCCTGCTTCTCCACTGTTCCTTTAGATTCTGTAATTTTAGAAGGCAGCAGCATGCTTAACAGAAACAACCCTTCCTTCCACAGCACTGGATGCTGCAAGTCTGTACACATTTATGGAAAGTTTTGAAAATATCAGGGAGGAGAACAATAAGAGGGATGACATTATAATGGGGTTCAGCTATTATTGCTTAGATGGTGACAAGTGTTGTCTGTATGTTGACAAGCCTCTGGCCTTGCTTGAGCAACACTTCATCTGAGCGTAACAGCAGGGGTCATACTGGGCTCCTCTACATACACATATAATCAATTTCTTTTTAGAAATGGTGGGTTTTGTAATCTATTAGAAGCTATCAGATTAACTGCTTGAACTCAAGAGTGTAGAGGTACTTAGCTGTTCACTGCTACTCAGGATAGTCCAGGTTAGAATGTCCCACAAGATCTTAGTTTTAGCAGCTTTCAACCGTGATGCAGTATCAGGTGATGAAATCAGACAGGAGTTCGGTCTATTTCTTCCACAGTGGAGGTGGTCAGGGTAACTATGTAGATTTTCTCCAGGTGACTGTCAGGCTGTAGCAGCAGCAGTGGCTCCAAAGGACTGTCACACTCGTGTTGGGTTGCAAATTCCTACACAGACTGGTTAAGGATACATTATATAGGCTTGGCAGGCTGTGGCCCCGTTGGTTTTTAATACTGTTTAGACAATAGCCTAGAATAATTTACCAAAGTGACAAACGTTTTACTAATCAGATATTTTGGTAAACAGACACAGAAGACTTAGATGTAATCATCTCTGACAGATGCAGTCTCCACCTTTGCACACCTGTTAACACTATTCTTTATACCTTTTTCTAAAAAGTAATAATAATTATTATTTTATATATTTTGCCTCATTTTTCCAAAATGGACTCTGGACTCTTGTTCTTAAAAGGGGGTTTATGGGCGAAGGTCCATCTTCTGTAAGTTCTTCAAGCTGACATGAGGGGCGTTGATCCTACCTTGCCAGGAACTTATAAGCTTAGCTTATTTTACAAAGAGGCTACTAGGGTAAGATTTCATTAAGAACAATATTTTAACTTTTGACAACTCTACAGACCATTTCTCCAGCTACAGCAGTGTAGCTTGTTTAGCACTCTGGTTTGCAAAAGCATCTTTCTGGATGACTTACGAATGTGATCTCTCATGACCTTACAATGCCTAAGTTATCTGTGCAGGCCTTTAGAAAGATGTCAATAGAAACACACTCAGTTTTATAATCCCCCCATTTTTTTGGGACAGATGAATTTCATGAGGCTGGTGTCAGCTCAGTTAATGCCAATTAGGGCTTTTAGCACATACAGGACTTGGGAATTAAACTATCCCTCACAATTTATAACTTTAGCTCTTTACTACTATCACAGAGGATTGGCAAGTTAATGTCCCTTACAAGGTAGTTAGTCATGGACATTAGGAATGCTTACAAACTATCTTCTCATAACCTCCTGGCTCTGACCAATTTGTGAAGGGCCATGCACAAATGACTCTAGGATATGACATTATTTCTGCCACCCAAGCAGTGGATTACTGCCTCTGGATGCCCTTCCATTGATTTTGTCCCAGGAGTGTCTTCTCCACACTGAGATAAATCCCACATTGGCATTTCCCTTAGCTGGTTGCTGGACTTGAACTTGGGTCCTGATTGCTGTCCTTCAGCTCTCCAGCTCAAGGCTAGCAGTCTGCCACTTTGAGTCCCAAAGCCACTCTGCTTGCAATTTCAGCACTCTGATGGCTGATTAGAGGTGACAGTCTCGCAGGGATTTTTTTTTGCCTGGGATGGCTTTGAACCTGTGTGCAGATCAATGAATCATATATATATATATATATATATATATATATATATATATATATATATATAAAATTGTGAAAATACCGTACAGATCAGTTACAATTACACGAGCAAGAAAATGAGTACATTTCTTATCAAGCATTGTTGCCTCCTTTGTTTCCCCTTCCCATCTCCTCTCCATCCCCCCCACCCCCCACACCAAAGTAGTAAAGTTCATTTGTCGACATAACGATTTGTACATCTCATTGTTGCAATGGGTCCACCTGTATCCCTATTTAAACTAAAAGACCACTTTACTCCAATTAAAAGCAACATGGTTTTCAACATAGAAGTACTTTTAAGCATGCTCTTACCTGGAACTTATTAAGAGCCAGAGTTACAACTGACAAACTTGTAAAATCCTCTGTGCTTTTCTCTGGGCTTGCTGGAAACTGTTAAAAAAACAAACAAACATAAGAGCAAACAGGAATAGCAAAATTATTTTGGTAATCCTAATTTTTCCTTTGTGCACTTTGGGGCAAATGTTCAGAACGATTTTACTTTTAAACTTTATATCCAAAAATCAATTCCTACTTTTTTAAGCCTCTTCTCAATCCCTTTTAATACTTTATACTTTAGTTTTCATTTGCATTTCACAAAGATCCCTTGAAATCTTGAGGCCAAGTGTCATTCATTGTCTCTTGGCTGCTTGATTTAAAACAGATATACAATAAAACTTTTAAACACCAATGATAAATTTTCCCTAATGCAAGAATTACAATCACCATCACTGTACCAAGAAGCTAGACTTAACACCTTTATGACTTGTAAAAACATATCCTAATTGTAGAAGATTATTGAAAGCAATTCACATTATACAAATAAAATTTTAATCCTCTTTATAACACCTCTTTAATTTAATTTTAACACATCCAAGGAGCAGTTTTAGGAATACTAATCAGATCATCACAACACTAATTTTTACCATCATGTTTCCAGTGTCTAGCTACAGGAAAAGGGATAGAACAAAGATGGGCCACTTGGCTCCTCCTATGGAATGGGTACACACCCAATCTGAATCTTTAGGGTTAGATGAACTGTTTGCGCCAGCTTGCCCTCTTTCACCATGCGTGGACTCCTCCCAGGGCCCATCTCACCATTTGTGGACTCCCCCCCAAACCTGTCCCACCATGTATGACCAGCTGAACTGCATTTCTGCCTCACCCCTAAAGATAGGTCTTTTGTTGGCTTCTAAGTTTTTCCCCTTTCTTTTCTCTTGGTTCTTGAATGAAATACACAGTTTTAAACAGACAGTACAGGTAACATCTTTGACAGTGTTAAACTAACTTTATATTTGTATTTCCAATATTTATCCCCAAATTTTAACCAAGGGAACTAAATCTCAACCAGCCAATACATTTTTGTTTAAGCAGATAACTTGATTACAGTGTAAACAGCTTTGTGCATTTTAAAATATTAGATTTCAAAATACCAGATTTTTAATTTTCAAGTTAAATAATCCTTAAAAAACATTTTATGCTTTTTTTTTAAAGATTATTCAAAATATTTGGTAATATCCAAACCTCAGAACCTTTTGAATTTTAAACTTAAACGTAACCAATTGTTATGATATGCTGACAATTCTTATCTTGAACATGTTCACACACATAAAAAACACTCTCACACTGATCTTAAAGTGCGCAAAAATTAACATCATGTACGTACAATTTCTAAAATCTTCAGATAACAAAAATTTAAGACAAGATTTTCCTTTTTTTTAACACCTTTGTTGAGCTTCATTTTCCCAGGGCTTGAATGTTTCCTAAGGCATTTCACCAAATAATCTTTTGAATACCTTTAGTTGGAGGAAGGCTGGGAGGGGGGGGTCACCTGAAACTAAACAGGACCAGCTGAATGTCTCTCAACCAGGCTCACAGCAGTTTACACCCTCCCCTCAGGCAACCTCCATAGGGAGAAAATTCAGTCTGAGGCTTGAAGGAGACCAAGCTAGTCCATCAAACTTCCATGCCTCACAGAGGGGGATAAAGCAGGTCTGATTAAGCCTAGCTGGAGGCTGGAACTTTTATTCTCCCAGAGATGTTCAAATAAATAACAAAAACACAAACACAAAAACTAAGAATCCTCATTTAAAACTAGAACCAATTTTAAAACAGGACAAGAGAAGAACCAAAGTCTGAGTTGGGGACTAATTGGCCCCATCTCATCCTTACCAGAACTCTGTGCTGCTCCCACTTAGGAAGCTGAATCCAGAGTCTGTTGAGTGAGCCTGCAACTCGCACCCAGAACTTCCCTACCTCAGAAAACATAGAACAGAAAACACACCAAAGTAAACAAGACAGATAAGTGGCCACAAAGACAAAATCAGATCTCAGTGAATGCGGCAATATCTCACCACCATTCACTCACCAAGGGACTCGAACCCCATTTGCTCACCTCCGGAGGATTTTTCTTTTAGATTCCTGCAAACATTGACCCAGGGGCCTTCTAAGACAGAGGAGAATTCCCTGTCATCTTGGGTCAAGAGAAAGAAGTCCCCCCAGACTGGCAGGTTGTCCCCATGCTCATACCCTCAGCCGAGGCCTGAGGCTGAGATCTAACTGGGGCCACTTGCAGGTGGTCAGAGTCAGTTTCATAATTGACAAAGAAGCAAGTTACAAAAGTAGAACTAGCAGGGATTTTTGTTTGTTTGTTTGTTTTTTGAAATATTTAAAATGAAGTAGGACAAGGTCTAGGGATGTCCCAGGAGTGGAATTACTTTGTCCCATATTTTTCCCATAAAGTAAATCCAATTAAAACATGGCAAGCAAAAGCAAAAGCACAATGAGACACAGACAGAAACGATTATACACAGAATGAGGAGGGATCCCAAAACCAAAAGTTACTTTTTCTCTCAACCTATTTTCTCCACAAGCAAGCCCCCATCCAATTAGGACTGCTAAGACTGGTGGAATTGAGGGGTCCAGGAGTCCCTGGACCTCCTTGGCTGGAGGGGACTCTCTTGCTTTCAGACTCATTCAACTTTTGACCTCATTCTGGCGACTTCGTTATCTAGGTCAACTGCGCTTACGTTGAGGATTTTCTCAGAGCTTCTCTCCAACAGCTGAGTGCCCACACACTGTCTTCCATGCCTGGGACTTCCATCCCCCTCAGTTTGGAGCAGCTAAGAACTCTATCCTGGATGATCCCCCATTAAATGTAGTAGGAAGACCCCTACTCAGGCAGGCAAACCCACCTAGTCATCCACAGTGACAGAGCCCACCACAACAAACTTGTTAACAAAGATGCAACTCTATTGAGGAAGTTCCTACTGTGACCAGTAAGAGCCACAGCACAGGATCGGGAGCTGATACTGGGACCCCTAGTGACCCCATTCTTTGGTTTTTAAAGGCAAAAACCTATGAGGTTAAGCCTGGTCACCCTCAGTTGACCATTGGGATCATAACACAAACAAAGGATTGTACAGTCATACCAGACCACACACAGGTGGCCAATAGGCAGAGTTTAACGTAAGCATGTGCAAAAGGCAGGGTTTATGGTAAGCAAGTGATGTCACCAGTTGGAGCCAGATTACAACCTGTTTTATGGGTTAGTCTTTAACTGGTCAAGGGTGGGTTAGTTTGTTAAGGGGAGGGGGACCAGATGGATTTTCTACATTCCAGGAAGTAGGCCAACCAAGTCTAAAATCCCTAAAACAAAGGCCTAGATCAAAATGAAATCATACCAGCTTCGGCCTCATCTCAGGGTCCACTTCAATTACTATTTTTATAAATGGGGTTTTTAAACAATCCTATTTAAAGGAAATCCACACATTGGGCTGGGAAGGTGGCTCAGTGGTAGAGCACATGCCTTGCATGCATGAGGCCCTGGGTTTGATCCTCAGCACTACATAAGCAGAAAAAAAAAGCTGGAAGTGGTGCTGTGGCTCAAGTGGTAGAGTGCTAGCCTTGAGCTGAAGAGCTGAGGGACAGCGCCCAGGCCCAGAGTTCAGGCCCCACGACTGGACCCCTCCAAAAAAATAAAGCCACTTGTTGACATTCACTGTAAGTGAGTTCATGACAGACAAGGCTAGGCATTATGATATACAGCAAGGACCGCACTGCAGGATATAAAGTGTTCAGGATAGTACCATTCAATTGAGAAGTAGTAGACAAGCTCTGGCACTCCCGTTGCACTGCTAGCAATGGGAAGGCTTAAACCTCTTCCTCCACCAAGTCTTCTTCAAATTCCCCTTCTTCACCAGTAGTGGAATCTTGTCACTGCTGGTACTCAGACACTAGGTCATTTATATTTCTCTCATCCTCAGTGAACTCCATCTCATCCAGGACTCTTCTGAGCAAACACTGCTATTCTTTTAGATACAATTTGGTGAAATAAAGGGAATAATTTCAATGTTTCTGGGACCCTAAAAATCACACAGGTTGTAAAGTAAGTAAAGACAATGTGGAGGAAGATACATTTTAACCCAACTAAGTACTTCTAGAAATGAAAAACAAACCCTGCCTCAATACTGGAATTGTAGTTACTTTCACAGGAGGGACAGGATCACAATGACGTCAGAGGGAAGCTAAGCTGCAAGCACTTGTCTGAACCTTGCTCACACGTTGCTGTGTTTTCATTTCTGGTGTCCTGAAGTGGTTCCCTGTTATTGCCAGGCCTTTGAAATGATCAGAAGCCCTGAAACCTTGCTGGAGGTTATCTCTGCTGGCTGTTCTTTCCCTTCAGAGGCTGCTCTGTCATGGAGGGCTTGCAGAGTGGCACTGATCTGAGTTGTTTGAGTGGCCAGGTGCATGACTCCCATGGACTGGAATAGGTGGGTTATGTGTGGATGATATCTAGATGGATAAATGCTCTGTCTAGCAAAGGGAACTGGGGTACCTTGATGTTAGGACCCATGGACCATTATGACATGCCAAATATGAAGTTGTATGCCCTAAAGCTCTGGGCAGAGGCTAAGGTTCCAGGCTCTAGGTCCACCATGATGTCCCTAGGAACTTATTTGTTGCCTGTGGGAACAAGAGTTGACTTATACCTATATTTGACAAGGAACTTAGGGGAAGAGCTTATGATTCTAAGTGGCTCTCAGCATTTATTACAGAAATTACAGCATTTGGGACATGGAAAAACAAAAGAAATCTTGAGCATGAATCAACATGCAAAAGGTTTCAGCAACTTTAACATTTGTAGTTGTCTATTTCCATGAATATTCATTCCTTTGTTTGGGCATGGTGGCCAAATTCTCAGCTACTCAGGAGGCAAAGATGAGCATAAGGGTTTGAGCCTTCCAGGGCAAAAGAAATATGAGAACCACTTTTTTTTGGTTGGTCATTTGGCTGAACTCTGGGCCTGGGCATTGTCCCTTAGCTCTTCAGCTCAAAACTAGCACTCTATCGCTTGAGCCACAGCCCCACTTACAGGTTTTTTTCAGTGATTTATTGGAGATAAGAGTCTCAGGGACTTTCCTGTCCAGGCTGGCTTTGAACCCTGATCCTCAGTTCTCAGCCTCCTGAGTAGCTAGCATTACAGGCATGAGTCACCAGCGCCTATAAGCAAGAAACTTTTGTGGTTTTTTTGTTGTTGTTGTTAATTTTATTTTATTGTAAATGTGCTGCATTTAGGAGTTACAGTTACATGAGTAAGGAAATTACATTTCTTCTCAAAAATTGTTACCCCTCCCTTTGTTGTTATCCCACTATCCTTTCCCTTCCCCAATTAGCTTTCTCAAGAAAATGAGACAGGTGCCAGGCAACAGTGTCTCATGACTGTAATCCTAGCTACTCTGGAGGCTGAGATCAGAGGATCGCTGTTCTAAGCCAGCCTGGGCAGAAAAAACCATGAGACTCTTATCTCCAATAAACTAACAGAAAACCAGAAATGGCACTGTGGCTCAAGTGGTAGAGCTGCTTGCCTTGAGCTGAAGAGTTGAGGGACAATGCCTAGGCCCAGAGTTCAAGCCCCATGTCCGACAAAAATAAAAGAGCCAAGTGTGGCTATTCAGCAAGTAGATATAGGGGGAATTCAAGTATAAGTCTTTCCTGGGGAAAAATATACACAATATATATTTTTTGTCTTATAATGTTACAATAATGGTTATCAAATAGCACATATCCCTGTATTCAAATACTCAGAAGAAACTTGGGCAATTACTTGCAATTAGCCATTTAACCTGAGTTGGCCAAAGAGACATCAGTTAAAATGATAAAATACCAGTTTGAAAATGCCCCCTTTTCTAAACATTCACATAAAGAAAACTGGCCATCTTGCTGGATATACAGGATCTAATAAAGACACAATCTAAAATATTGTTCATAGGAGTGACACAATCCCACACAACCATTTTCAACCAAGGAACTAGAAGATTGAATCTTAGACGTTACTTAAACAATATTTACACAAAATATCAAGGTGAGAACATCCCAAAATGTAGATCCACAAATCAAATAAATTAAATAGCTTTATCCTTTTGTTTGAACTTGTTTATTGGTTTATTACACACGAAAGCCAAGTTTCCATGATTCTGTTTTTATACCCTAATGTAGAATGGAAACTCTTAATATAAAATTAAATGAACTTTACATTGACTGTTACAAAAATTCAAAATCTAATCTGTAGACTTCGGTTAGGCTGTCTGTATTAGGAAAGGCAATATTAATCATTTAAAACAATGTTTACACATTAGTTTTTCTACATCAGAAGAATGCTTTCTTACTTTAAAACCTTAAAAAAAATTATTGTTGGCTAAGTATTCATAGTCAAAATGCTCAAGACCAGAAGTGTTATAGATTTCAGGGTGAGACAATTAGTTTATACTTTGTAATTTGGACTATTCTCATGCATATTAGTGACTGAACATCCCTCTTTAAAATTTTAAAATTGGGGGTGGGAAGGTGGCTGAGTGTGGCTGGTGGCCTTGCATGCATGAGGCCTTGCGTTCGATTCCTCACCACCACATAAGCAAAAAGTAAAAAGCCACAAGTGGTGCTGTGGTCCAAGTGGTAAAGCAATAGCCTTGAGCTGGAGAGCTCAGGGACAGCATCCAGGCCCAGAGTTCAGGCCCCACATCCGGACCCCCCAAAAATTTTAAATTTTGAATTAAAATATTTTTTTTAGGAATGCAATCTGTGTTTTAAAGAGGGCAATGTAACTGGACTCTGGTTGCTGAAGCATGTATTTCTAGCTACTCAAAGGTCTGAGAATTTAGGATCACAAATTGAAGTCAGCTGGGGCAGGAAAGTCTGGGAGACTCTCATCTCCAAGAAATTAGCCAAAATAGTTGTTAGTGGAGATGTGACTTAAATGGTAGAATATTAGCCTTTAGCAAAAGAAGCTCATGGTCAGTGCCAAGATCTTCAGCTTAGAAGGATGACTCGCACACAATAAAATGGCATTGGGTTGTATTTGTTTTTTTTTACAATTTTTTTTATTTTGAAAATACCATACAGAGGGGTTAAAACTACATGAACAAGGTAATGAATACATTTCTTATTGAGCATTGTTGCCTTCTCCTTTGTTCCCCTTCTACCCCTTCATATTCCTTCCCCCCAAACGCCAAAGCTGTAAAGTTCGTTTTCTACATAACGTCTTGAACATCTCATTGTTGGAATGGGTCCACCTGCATACCTTTTTGAACAGTTTGATTTTTCCCTTCCCGTCCACAAATTATACCAACATCACATCCAATGAAAACAGGGTTATACCATGGGGGAGATACATACAAAGCTACAGAGAAATCTTCTTATAAATATGTTAGAAACAATACCATGAAATAAAAACATTTGAGTCCTTATCTTGGATTGTATTTAAATTCCCAAGAGTATACTCAAAAATTAAGATATCTGCTTGAGTGGCTCAGGAGGATACAGCACTTGACTTACAAGATGAAGGTCCCAAATTCAAATTACAATACTACCCTTAGAAAGGCACCAACTCATTCCTTGTCATTAGTTTCCTTAGGGAATTATTGTGCCATGGTATGGGAAGCCAGATGGGAGACAATCACCAGCTGCCTCATTGTAATATACCTTGATTCTCTGCAGCTGTAAGCTGCTGTCTCCATAGTAGTTTCCAGTGCAGTCAATGCTGTGCTCATCGTTTAGTATTTCCTAAAACTGAGATGGAAAGAGATGTGTATTATGGCCTAGGACGTTAACTGCCTGGACAATGCATTTTAATGTAACTATAAGAAACGCATGTCCTGTTGACACCAATATATTTGTAAAAAATGATTACATTTTCTAAATTAAAAAAGCACAGAAATTGGTGGTATTTTAGTTTTGTTAATCTCTGTGATCTGGCTGAATAAAAGACCTCTAGATTCTTCTATGAGTATTCCATCTTATATGACACCATATTCTGTTTAGATTCTATGATGAGAACGTGGACTTATATGGAGATGATATTGCCGAAGATGTATCTTTTTTTTAAATTTATTTTATTTTATTTTTTTTGTGAACATACTGTACAGAGGGGTTACAATTACATGGGCAGGATAATGCGTACATTTCTTATCAAGCATTGCAGCCTCCTCCTTTGTTTACCCTTCACGTCCCTTCCCAGCCCCCCCCAAGCCTCTCCCCCCCCCCCCCCCGCACCAACGTTGTAAAGCTCGTTTTCGACATTACAACTTGTACTTCTCATTGTTGTATCAGGTCCACCTGTATCCTTAAACGACATATTTTTCCCCATCTCCTACACAAATTATATTGACATCAAATATTGTGTAAGCAGGGGTTATACTGTGGGGGAGGGACATACAAAGAAACAAAGAGATAATCTTATAAATGCATTAGAAACAAATGAATGAAAGAAAAAAAGCATTAAAATACATATCTAAGGGTTCATTTTCCTCACATCACTTTATCTGTCCTTTTCAGCTTGACTCATACATATACTAGATATTGCAAGTAAGGGAAACCATGGGACCTATGTTTCTTTGGGCCTGGGTTACTTCACTTAATATAATTTTTTCCAAGTTTTTCCATTTCCTAACAAATGGGGCAATGTCATTCTTTCTGATGGAGGCATAGAATTATATTGTGTACATATACCACATTTTCTTGATCCATTCATCTACTGAGGGTCATCTGGGCTGGTTCCATATCTTAGCTATGGTAAATAATGCTGCAATAAACATAGTTGTGCTGGTAGCTTTAGTGTGGTCTTGTTTGTAAACATTTGGGTAAATGCCCAAAAGTGGGATTGCTGGGTCATAGGGCAGCTCTATGTGAAGTCTTTTGAGGAACCTCCATACTGCTTTCCAAAGTGGTTGAAAATGTTTACACTCCCACCAACAATGCAGTAAGGTTCCCTTCTGTCCACATCCCTTCCAGCATCTGTTGTTGTTAGAGTTCTTGATTTTTGCCATTCTAACTGGAGTGAGGTGGTATCTCAATGTTTTTCATTTGCATTTCTTTTATGGCTAGGGATGTTGAGCATTTCTTCATGTGTCTATTGGCCATCCGCCAAAGCAGTATCTTGAAGACTCAGCTAGAGGGGTCTCCAGAACTCCAAGGGTCCTCAGAGCATACACCAACAACCACTGATTTAGAGATCACCCAACTTAACGGAGCTGAAATGAGGCATGAGAACTCAGAGAAATTTCCATTAAGATGGAAGAACTGTTCTCAATTATTTGACACTCATCAGTTGGCAGAAAGGGAATCCTCCGTATCTGTCAGCTCAAAGACACTGAATTCCTTTCATTCAAACCAGACCCAAAATGCATTATTCTCTTCCCAGGTTACTAAGTACAATGACTTGAATCTCAGGTAAGACTCAGTCATGCAAAGGATTTGAAAATACCCCAGCCTTATTTAAAAACCACACTCACCCGGGCCACACAAATTAGGGAAATTGGGGAAGCTATCTGGGGGACTTTATTTGCAGAAGGTTAGGGACCACTATGGAGCCCCACCTACCTCAGCCTAGCCAAGACCACCACTTTTTCCACCCTCCAACCCTGTCCTCTTCCTCCTCCTCCCCCTATATTTGAGACTAGGATCCTAGGCCAATGCCATGCTCATCTTTGCGCCAATCTGGTTGCCACTCTGGCCTGCCTATATGTACACAATCTTCCTCATTGTGCAAGGCTATAGAAAAGTTGGATGTGTGTCCTCACCAGTGTTACGCACAGAGGAAAACAGGTAGCATTGGGGAGCAGGAATCTGACACAGCCAACTCAGATCCCCATTTATACCTCTGGTGGTGGGGTGGACTTGATAGGCAGAGCCAGCAGGTGCTCCAACTCAGTCTCCCTACTGCTGAGTAATCAGAGGGCACTACAAGTTGCCACCTAGCCCTGGCATCCAGCTGCCAGCTGCAAGTTCATTATCATTGCTGTCACTCTATTTGGAACCTCTTGTCACACTGCCATCCACCTCCCACCGTGATTCACAAGAGAGGCTGAACCCTGGAATCTAGGAAGCAAGAGGATAGGTTTCTTCTACACAAATTATTTGTGTGCCAGAAGCAAAGAACAAGCCTAACTTCCATTACCTATTGGAGGGCCTAGAACTGAAGGGGTATTATTCAGCTGTGATAAAAAGAATAAGCACAAACTGTTGAATTCCGTGACTGATCCACTTTCCATTCTGGGAAGTCAGGGGTTTAGGGCCTTGCCTTCATACTCAGGTTTTCTTGTTCTTTTCTCTTAAAAGTAGCTTGCTTTAGCTGATTCAAAACTTTGGCAAAGTAGCAGGGTATAAAATTAACTCCCCAAAATCAATGGCTTGTCTTTATGCCAACAATGAGAAAAGTGTGGCTGAAATTAGGAAAGCAACTCCATTTGTAATAACCCCCTCAAAAATAAAATACCTAGGACATCTATGATGAAAACTTAAAAATCTTGAAAAAGGAAATCAAAACAGAACTTAGAAAATGGCAAAACTTCCCATGCTTCTGGATTGGAAAGATTAACATCGTGAAAATGGCAATATTTTCCAAGGCTATCTAAAAATTCAAAGCAATACCTATCAAAATTCCAACCACATTCTTCACGGAAATAGAAGAGGCAATCCAAAAATTCATATGGAAAATTAAAAGACCCTGAATAGCAAAAACGCTCCTCAACGGAAAGAGCACTGCTGGAGGAATATCAATACCAAATTTGAAACTCTACTCTAAAGCCATAGCAATCAAAATAGCTTGGTACTGGCATAAGAACAGACCTCAGGACCAATGGAATAGAATTGAAAACCCAGAAATGAACCTACAGACCTATAGCCATCTAATCTTCGATAAGGGAGCTAAAAAAATAGAATGGAAGAAAGTCAGCCTCTTCAGTAAATGGTGCTGGCAAAATTGGATAACTACTTGTAGAAAATTAAAACTAGATCCTTATATATCACCCTGCACCAGAATCAACTCCAAATGGATCAAAGTCCTCAGTGTCAAAGCAGACACTCTGGAAACATTACAGGATGGAATAAGAGAAACCCTAGGTCTCCTTGGCACAGGCCGAAATTTTCTTAATAGAGACCCAGAAACACAACAAATCAAAGAAAGGTTGGACAAATGGGACTATATGAAGTTGCAGAGCTTCTGCATGGCAAAGGACATACCTAGCAAGGTCAATAGAAAGCCCACGGATTGGGAGAAGATCTTCACTAGCCATACAACAGACAAGGGTCTCATATCTAAAATATGCTTGCAACTCAAAAAATTAAATCCCCCAACAACAAATCCTCAAAGAAACAACTGCCCAATAAATAAGTGGGCTAATGACTTAAAGAGAAACTTCTCTGAAGAAGAAAGAAGGAGGGCCAATAGACACATGAAGAAATGTTCAACCTCCCTAGCCATAAAAGAAATGCAAATCAAAACAACACTGAAATACCTCCTGACTCCAATTAGAATGGCAAAATTCAAGAACTCTAACAACAACAGATGCTGGAAGGGATGTGGACAGAAGGGAACCTTACTGCATTGTTGGTGGGTGTGTAAACATTTTCAACCACTTTGGAAAGCAGTATGGAGGTTCCTCAAAAGACTTCACATAGAGCTGCCCTATGACCCAGCAATCCCACTTTTGGGCATTTACCCAAATGTTTACAAACAAGACCACACTAAAGCTACCAGCACAATTATGTTTACTGCAGCATTATTTACCATAGCTAAGATATGGAACCAACCCAGATGACCCTCAATAGATGAATGGATCAAGAAAATGTGCTCTATATACACACTGAAATTCTATGCCTCGATCAGAAAGAATGACATTGCACCATTTATTAGGAAATGGAAAGACTTGGAAAAAATTATATTAAGTGAAGTAGCCAAGCACAAAGACACATAGGTGCCATGGTTTCCCTTATTTGCAATATGTAGTATATGTATGAGTCAAGCCGAAAAGTTCAGATAATGTAATGTGAGGAAAATGAACCCTTATATATGTATTTTAATGTCTTTTCTTTCATTCATTTGTTTCTAATGCATTTAAAAGATTATCTCTTTCTTTCTTTGTATGTCCCTCCCCCACAGTATAACCCCTGCTTTCACTGTATTTGATGTCGGTATAATTTGTGGAGGAGATGGTGAAAAACAAGTTGTTTAAGGATACAGGTGGACTTGTTTCAACAATGAAAAGTACAAGTTGTCATGTCGAAAACGAAATTTACAACATTGGTGCAGGGGGTGGGGGGAGGATTCGGTGGGAGGGCAGGGAGGAGGCTGGAAAGGGATGTGAAGGGTAAACAAAGGAGGAGGCTGCAATGCCTGGTAAAAAATGTACTCATTATCTTGCCCATGTAATTGTAACCCCTCTGTACAGTATGTTCACAAAAAATTTAAATTAAAATTAAGAAAAGTAGCTTGCTTTATTACTTGGGCCATAGGTCTACCACTGTCTAATTTTTGTTTCATTTGGCTTTTGCTCAGAGTGTGAAAACTCAGCTCCTGCTCATAGTATATTTTTGTTTAAGGCCCTCGTTGGGAAATTTTGTTGAGTTGGGGGTTGAAATTAATTCCTAGTGACTCTTTCTGAGGTTTATATTATTATTGTGACTAGGTGATTACATAAATTTCTCTTATCGCAGAGAATTGTGGAAAAGTAATATTTTTTTTAACAGTTTAAAGTACATTTTATTCTTGATAATATGTCAGTAACAAGCTTTGCTTTTATATAAAACAAAAAAAACTTTGAAATTGTTCAAAACTTATACAAAAATTGAATGATAGACAAAGATTTAAAGAAGTAGTTAAAATCATACCAAATTCCGTTCATAACTGACAAACTGTCACTGTAAATTTTACATTATATATATACCCACCATATATGTACACACACACACACACACATATATATATATACACATACATGTGTCTATACACAGGATTAATATTAATCACATTGAATTTGAAGATGATATATTTATAAGTTCTTGATGGCATATACTATTTGTCATTTGGTACAGTTCAGTTTAAAAAATAAATCTGCATTTTATTGAGCTTTAACAATATAAAAATAATTTCAAGTCCTTAAATAAACATGTTGTATTACTCTAAGAAGTATTGCTTTGGGTGAAGAGGTAGATACTTGATGACTTAGTAATTCCATTTATAATGACAAAGTTGTGTAAGTAGGTAATTTTTATTGATAATTTAATATTTTAGATAGAATATATTTAAAATTTTTAAATCTCAGACTATTAAACTTAAAGTTACTGATTACAATTTTTAAAATTCATTTCATAATACCAATTGCAAGAGATGTGGAGAAAGTTTTGTGGTAAATTTATAGTTATGGTATATTTAGTGTTAAGCCTCAGATTAGACTCTATCAGTAAAAGGATGCAATGACTTACAGTGAGGTATTACAAGGTCTCTTTCTTCCTACATATTTTCCTCTTAGGAAGTCTGATAAGAGTTATTTCTACGTATTTTTAATTTTCATATAGCTTAATAGGATCATACTCTTATAAAGTCATCTAAATAGAAGTTATAAGAGAATAGAGAAGCTGAAACATTCATTTAAATTTAGTCTATTTGTATCTGTTTTCTTATACTTCTTTAACACATAACTCAATTTCTAACACAATAAATTAACTGTAGAGTTTTTCAGAAGAATTATCATTCTACTATTAGCTAAGTAAGAAGGATGAATTTAAATTCAGGGAAATCTGGAGAGACAATGTAGCTGAGAAATTATGTTCTAGCCAAGTACAGAGGATTGTTTCTCTTCAAAGTTAATGAAGAATAAGATGACTAATAACTCCAAGCTCTTTTTGTTTTTGTTTTTGTTTTATTTTTCAGGTCCAAGACCAGGAATTGAATTTGATACCTGACTTTTTTGCTCATTTGATAGTGCTCTACCAACTAATCCATGCCTCCAAACTCCAAGATCAAATCTGGACAAAGTTGAACAGATTATCTTTGGTAGAGTTGTGATTTGAGTTGTGTTTTAAGTATTGATTAATCTATGTTAATGGTATTTTTTTTTAAAATTGTATTTTATTTTATTTGAGAACATACTGTACAGAGGGGCTACAATTACATGGGCAGGATAATGCATACATTTCTTACCAAGCATTGCAGCCTCCTCCTTTGTTTGCCCTTCACTTCCCTTCCCCGCCTCCCCCCTCCCCCCACCCAATTTTACCCCCCTCCCCCCACCCAATTATACCCCCCTCCCCCCCACACCGAAATTGTAAAGCTGGTTTTGACATGACATTTTATACTTCTCATTGTTGCAACAGGTCCACCTGAATCCTTAAATGACTTGTTTGTCCCCATCTCCTCCACATGTTATACTGACATCAAGTGAAAGCGGGGGTTACACTGTGGGGGAGGGACATACAAAGCAACAAAGAAATAATCTTATAAATGCATTAGAAACACATGCATGAAAGAAACGAAAACATTACATATTTAAGGGTTCATTTTCCTAACATCATATTATCTGGCCTTTTCCGCTTGACTCATACCTATACTAGATATTGCAAATAAGGGAAACCATGGGACCTATGCTTCTTTGGGCCTGGCTTACTTCACTTAATATAATTTTTTCCAAACCTTTCCATTTCCTAACAAATGGGGAAATGTCATTCTTTCTGATGGAGGCATAGAATTCCATTCTGTATATATACCACATTTTCTTGATCCATTCATCTACTGAGGGGCATCTGGGTTGGTTCCATATCTTAGCTATGGTAAATAATGCTGCAATAAACATAGTTGTGCTGGTAGCTTTAGTGTGGTCTTGTTTGTAAACATTTGGGTAAATGCCCAAAAGTGGGATTGCTGGATCATAGGGGAGATCTATGTGAAGTCTTTTGAGGAACCTCCATACTGTTTCCAAAGTGATTGAACAAGTTTACGTTCCCACCAACAATGAAGTAAGGTTCCTTTCTGTCCACATCCCCTCCAGCATCTGTTGTTATTAGAGTTCTTGATTTTTGCTGTTCTAACTGGAGTGAGGTGATATCTCAATGTTGTTTTGATTTGCATTTCTTTTATGGCTAGGGATGTTGAACATTTCTTCATGTGTCTATTGGCCATCCTTCTTTCTTCTTCAGAGAAGCTTCTCTTTAAGTCTTTCGCCCACTTATTTATTGGGCAGTTGTTTCTTTGAGGATTTGTTGTTGGGTGGTTTAATTTTTTGAGTTCCAAGTATATTTTAGATATGAGACCCTTGTCCGTTGTATGGCTAGTAAAGATCTTCTCCCAATCGGTGGGCTTTCTATTGATCTTGCCAGCTATGTCATTTGCCCTGCAGAAGCTCTGCAATCTTATGCAATCCCATTTGTCCAACCTTTCTTTGATTTGTTGTGCTTCCGGGTCTCTATTCAGAAAATTTCGACCTGAGCCAAGGAGACCTAGGGTTTCTCCTATTCCATCCTGTAATGTTTTCAGAGTGTCTGCTTTGAGTTCAAGGTCTTTGATCCATTTGGAGTTGATTCTGGTGCAGGGTGATATATAAGGATCTAGCTTTAGTTTTCTACATGTAGTTAACCAATTTTGCCAGCACCATTTACTGAAGAGGCTGTCTTTCTTCCATTCTATTGTTTTAGCTTCCTTATCGAAGATTAGATGGCTATAGGTCTGTAGGTTCATTTCTGGGTTTTCAATTCTATTCCATTGGTCCTGAGGTCTGTTCTTATGCCAATACCAAGCTGTTTTGATTACTATGGCTTTATAGTAGAGTTTGAAATTTGGTATTGCTATTCCTCCAGCAGGGTTCTTTCCATTGAGGAGCGTTTTTGCTATTCGGGGTCTTTTATTGTTCCATATGAATTTTTGGATTGCCTCCTCTATTTCCTTGAAGAATGAAAAGTAATATTTAGTTGAAGTCACAAATATATTTTAACCTTCACAAAGTAAATTGTCATTATCATGGTCTAAATTTTGTGAATTCTGTAAGCTTTGACAATACAATTCTATAAGCTTTGACAATACAATTATTTCTTCCAGGTGATATTTACATTTCTTTCCTTTTGCTTATTGTAAGATGCTCTGACTTTCGCTCTCATCCCTCCCATCTCTTTCTGAGGTTTTATTGATTTACTTATTTAATTGAAGGGTAGAAGGCTATACTACTTGAGCCACAGCTCAACTTTTGCCTTTTTTAAGTGGTTAAAATGAGGCAAGAGTCCCATGGGTAGTCAAGGACAGTAAAGAGAGGCTAGAAATTGGAGGATTATATTTCAAAGTCAGCCTTGTAAAGAAATTCCATGAGACTCTTATCTCCAGTCCAACACTAATAGGCAGAAGATAGTAGACCTGTAGCCATGAGCAAAACACTTCAACTTTAAGTCCCTCAACTGAACACAGTGAAGCAAATTTCATGTACTTTCCTGCCCAACATGGCTTTCAACCATGATCTACAGATGTCAGCGGCCTTAGCCTTCAGGATTATAACTGTGAGTCAACATTTAGAAATCTTTAATTACCTCTTCTTTCACCTTTTCAGTTATTTATTATTTCTTTTTTTTGTCATTTGTTCTTAGGCACTAGCTCTCATGCTCAGTTTTTCCTTTCCTCTTGAAAGTACCATGCTCTACAACTTTGACCACAGGTAAACTACAGGCTGTTTCTCTTTTTTGTAGCTCTTCTTCTAGGGCTCAAACTCAGGTAAATGTGACTGAGGTTCTTTTTGTTTGTTTGTTTGATTAATTGAGTGGTGGTTGTTAAGTCTTGAAATTAAGTCATGATGAGTCTCCTTGAGGTTTTATTTACCTTTACCTTAATGGTAGTTGGTTTCACTACTTGAACCATAGCTCAACTTCTGTATCTTTTGTGGTTAATAGGAGATTAGAATATCAATAGCAAGCCAAGAGCATTACAGAGAGGAATGAAATTTGAGAATCATGGTTCAAAGCCAGTCTTGCGCAACAAAGTCAATGAGACAATTATATCTAATAAGCACCAACACGTAGGAAGAAGTAGACCTCCAGCAATGAGCAAAGCATAGCAAGTTCAAGCCTCAGTATTGAACACAGTAAAATGTCTCCTGCCCAGGCTGGTTTTGAACCACTGTCCTCAGAACAGGTAGGATTACAATTTTTATTTAGAAAGCTTCAATATCCTCCTTTTTGCACCTTTTCATTTATTTGATTGTCTCTTCCCCCTTTTTGAAAGTTCATGTCTTTTATTATTAGGGCATACCCATTTATGCTCAGTAATTAATTAATTAATTAATTGATTGATTTTGTCAATTGTAGGGCTTGAACTCAGTGCCTACGCACCGGCCTTCAGGGACAAAGCAGGCACACTACCACTTTCAGCCACAGTGCCACTTCTACTTAGTTGGACAAAACAGTCACCAGGGGACTTTTCAGCCTAGGCTGGCTTCCAATTGTCATCTTCAGATCTAAGCTTCCTGAGTAGCGAGGATTACAGACATGAGCCAGAGGCACCTGGCTTGTTTTTTAGATCAAAACTAACAAGCTCTACATTTAGGCCACACTAGTTCACTGATTTCACTGTCCATGAGAGTTTTGGCTTTTTTTTAATTGTGAAAATTCTGTACAGAGGGGTTACAATTACTTGAGCAAGGTAATGAGTACATTTTTTATCAAGCATTGTTGCCTCCTCTGTTTTCCCTTCCCATTTTTTCCCATCCCCTCCACACCCCCTGCCCCACGCGAAAGTTGTAAAGTTCGTTTTTTGACATAACATCTTGTACATCTCATTGTTGCAATGGGTCCACCTGTATCCCTATTTAAACAATTTTCTCCCTTACCCTCAACAAATTATAACAACATCGCATACAGTGAAACAGGTTTATACCATGGGGAAGGGACATGCAAAGCAACAAAGAAATCATCTTATAAATATGTTAAGAAAAATAGCAAGAAAGAAAAACCATTTGAATCTTTTTTTTTTTTTTGCTCAAAGCTAGCACAAACAAAAACTCTACTCTTGAGGGGTTTTTTTTGAGGGGGAGCAGGCAGAGGCTTGAATTCAAGGCCTACTTACTCTCGCTGAGGATTGTTTTGTTTTTGGTATTTTGTTTTTCATTTCAAAGCTAGCAGGCTCTATTATTTGAGCCGTAGCTTAACTTCAATCTTTTATTTTTTGGTGGTTAATAGGAAATAAGAGTCCCATGGAAAC
This sequence comes from Dipodomys merriami, assembly GCF_024711535.1. Classification (NCBI taxonomy): domain Eukaryota; kingdom Metazoa; phylum Chordata; class Mammalia; order Rodentia; family Heteromyidae; genus Dipodomys; species Dipodomys merriami. Next base: position 369,310 of record NW_027206117.1, read on the forward strand.
CAATAGCACTACACAGTATCCTAAAATCTAAGGATTACAGTTTAAAGCCAGTCTGGGCTTTGAAAGACCATCAGTCTAATCTCCAATTAACCACATGAGACGGTAAGTAGTAGTTTTAAACTTGAGCAAAAAAACTCAAGTTCTAGCCCATGCCTAGCACACTCAAGTTAGTTGGGCTTTCCTGCCCAGGCAGGCTTCGAACTGTGATCCCTAGATTTCAGATTGGATTAAAGGTATGCGTCTATATTTTAAAAACTCATTGACTCTTTTCTTCTTCACATACATTCACTTGTTTATTTGTTGGTTCTCTGGCTTGTTTTGAGGGCCTCACCAATCTTGCTGAAGGATAGCATGCTCTAAAACAGTTGCACTTTGGTTCAGTTTTTGGTTTTGGTGGTTAGCTGGAAGTAAGTATAGAGATTAACATAGGGTCCTGAATTGTGCTGATTGTGATTCAACGTCAGGAGCAAGGAAAGTTCATGAGACTGTTATCTCAAATTAACCTCCAAAAGATCAGAAATGGTCAAAAAATACTTGTAGTTCATATCCCAGAAAGGCACATACACACTCATGCACACACACACACATACACACACACACACAATGGTCTTTCCTGTCCTGGCTGGCTTGGAATGGTGATCCTCAATTTCAGTGTTTTGAGTAGGTAGAATTACAAGTGTGATCCACCAGTTTCTTGGTCATTTTATCATTTTTAGTAGACTCTTTGTGCTCTCTTCCACTTTTAAAAAAATTATTTTGTGGTTTTCTTAGTGCTACATCTGTTTTTCACTTAGCTTTTTTTATGCTCAAGGTTGCTGCTGTACCACTTCAGCCACAGCTCAACTTCTGACTTTTTGCTGATTAGTTGGAGATAAGACGCTCATAGATTTTCCTGTCCAGGCTGACTGTGAACTGCAGTCCTCAGATTTAAGGATACTGTGTAGTTCCCTTGGCTTCCTGTGGGACACCGTCCTATTTACCACCAAAAGAAAAGTATGTGGGGCAGAAGTTGATCTGTGGTTCAAATAAGAGAGTCTGCTATCCCTGAATTAAAAAAAAAATACTTGTAAGTCTAATTTGGCTACTAATTGTACACACTGCTTGTTCTATTCAAATAAAAATGAAACAGAAACAACTTATGCACAGTGACCAGGTAATAAGGATTCCTGACTGATAACCAGAAACGAATTCCTAAACTCATCTCCTATAGCCTTTTTTAGATAAAATTGGTCATTTGTGTAAGCTGAGGAGAGATTAAAGAACAAGACTTTACAGGCCAGTTACACAGGACTTGGGAATCAGGATCCATTGGTAAAGCTTTTCAGAGAATGACTAAAAACACACTCTTCACCATTCCAAATGGTTCTTCCTTCTGTGCAAGGGAAAGAGAGGTGAGAAGGAATAAATATGGAAAAAGTAAGAAGCATCAAACAAGGTAAATAATGTTAACTTTATTAGATAAAGTAAAACATAGGTGTACAGGGTGCAATCCAGAAAAGGACATGTCACCTCTGTGTGGATCCCAGTTAATTTAGTTAATAAAATTAATCGATGGTAAGGAGTAAAACCTTCTATTGATTTATGGAAAGGAGGTATATGGTGAGCAAGTCAATTTAATAACCTCAAGATTTTTGAACACAAAGGAGTGAAAGTTTTGGACTCTGCTTGAGCAACAGGAAGGAACAGAGCTGAGGAGGACTGAGATGTGCAGACATTGCCCAAGAAAGATCTCACTGACATCAAGTGTTCTTATGAATGCTGGTTTCCAGGGGCCCATGCCTGTAATCCTAGCTACTCAGAAGGCTTAGATCTGAGGATTGTGGTTTGAAGTCATTTGGGATAAGAAAGTTTGTAAGCTTTTTATCTTTTACAGTTCAAGAATGTTCTTATTTGATGCTAATTGTAACCCAAGGCAGTGCAATTGGATACCAAGCTGAAGAATATTAGAAAATACACAGACAAGTGTAGACAAAACGAACAAAATCAATGAGGACGCAGGGTACCAAGGCTCAATGGCACCTGGGCTCCAGGTCACACAAGCAATCATATTTATTTGAATTCACACTGGGAAGGTTACCATGGATACATGCAAAAATGAAGCATCAATATTACAATCAGAGCCACCACAGTGAGTAACACTGGTTCCCTTATTGTTTTGAGAAAGGAGACTTCTCTTTTATCTCCCAGGTTTCAAGGCCTTTAAAGCACTATGGAAAGGGCAATAGTTTAACCCTCTCCGGAGCTCTATTTTAACCCTTCCATGGCCAGATATCATCTTTCAGAGTACTATTGAGGTGATGTTCAACCTCTCAAAACTTTTCTTGATTCAACAAATCAGCTTGAGTCCAATACACATATTAATATTAGTAGCATGTATTACAAACACAGTAAAAAGAGAAAAAATAATATTAGACATTTAAACAGAAATAACTGACTGCATTCTTTTATCCGGTACAAGAAATTGAACACTGTTGTCTAAGTCTCTAATAACACTTTTTTTAGATATAACTTCACGGCTTTCATAAAACCTCCTACATAGTCCTTAGAGTGTCTTTTTGACTCCCATTTTTATTTGTTACATTTGCATAGTAGTATAGTATGTCATCTTTAAAATCATATCACCTCATAATTAAAGTTTATCGTGTAAGTAAGTACTTGTGATACTCCAATAAAATATCACAAAAGTTGGAAATGGAGCTATGGCTTAAGAGCTATAGTGCAAGTCTTGAGCCAAAGAAGCTCAGGGGCAGTATCCAGGCCCAAAGTTTAAGCCCTAGTTTCCACACATACACATCCCCCCATCCATCACCCAGACACACAATCAGATGATAATGTCTATCAAGTTCTTCCTTAGGATGATCTTGATGATGTCAGCAACTGTATCAAGTTTCTATCTCTCTTCCATGCATTTGTGGTAGTAGACAGCCTAAGACTTGTCCATGAGCAAAAGCAGTTATGTAACATATCCATCACAATGTCCAGCTCTCTTGATAGTAGATCTGCCCATCTTGGGACTTGATGGGACCCATGTACTCTTCAACTGGCTTTCCCATCCTCGGTGCCAACTGCTTCAATGTTTCACCATCCACACCAAAGAGGCTTTCAAAACCCCTCCCAAATTATCTGAATCCTGGATGCCTGCTATGTCACGAAGACACTCTGTGGGTATTCCCCTCTCTGACAGGCCATTTTAACTCCTATGCTCTCCTCACAGATGTAGGCAATGGTCTCTGAGGGACTTCAGTGCCAAATCTTCGAGAGATTTAGTTTCATTGTTTCCATAAGCTCTGGGAAATCATGCAGTAAAGGGTCCAGGTTAGAAACATAGGGGTATACATACCTCCTCATTCTGGAGGTTTTCATGTATGTTCTCTTGGCCATTGAACAGAAGTGGGGTCTCTAAAAGGAAACTTGTATGGTGATCTTTCTGCTTTGGTCCATACAACAAAGAACCACTTTCCCATCCCTTCAATGATTTTGACAAGCTCCATGTGATTCATGCTGAACTGCTTTCAATGCTGTATCAATGTAGAGGTCACAACTGGATGTTGTGTGGATAGCTGTCCATGCTTGATCCTGAGTTCCCTTGACATGCAGGGACCAAAACTCCATGTTGGGAAAGTGAGAGCATGATTAGCTGGCTTATATCTGTGTAGTCTGAATGACACCAGTAGGCATTGAGACCTCCTCTTTATGTCCAAGTACCCTCAGCATATTGATAAAGATTGACACACCATGGCAAGTCTTCACAAAAAAATTCTGACCTGGTCCTGGGCATTATCTCAAGCATCTCACCCACTTCTAGCAACTTCCCTTCTTTCAAGGTCTTGCCAATTCTCCTCCTTGTGTTCTCAGGTAAAATACTGCTGTCAGTGAGTAAAGAGCAGAGGACAAGGAAGCAGGTACTCTAGAGAAAGTAAATACTGAAACCTCTTCCATGGTGAGAATATAATTAAATCTGCAACTATAGAATAGCAAAGGAGTTAAGATGGTTATGCACACAGTTTGTGCACAAAAATGCCAGACCTAGAATGCCGTGCTCAGAGTTTCAGTCCATAATCGTCTGTAACAAAGGCATCACAGTTACAGATAAACCAAGTTCATAATGTCTTTTCTTGCACTCAGGAAATGGACACTATCCCTGAAGTTTATTTTTTCCTCTCAAGTCTACTACTTCACCACTGGAACCACAATTCTACTTCTAGTTTTTTGGACATAATTGGAAATAGAATTCGTACAGGCTTTCCTGCCCAAGTTGGCTTCAATCACTGATCCTCAACCTCATGAATAGCTAGGATTAGAGGATTGGCCACTGAGCCTGGCAACAACTCTCTTCCTTTTTATTTCTTTTGCTTTGTTCCTTTTTTCCAGTTATGGGCCTGAATTCTAGGCTTGGGCACTGTCCCTCATCTCTTCAGCTGAAGGCTAGTCTCAACCACTTGAGCCACAGCGTGATTTCCAGCATAGTTTCTGCTTAAGTGGTAATGAGCAATTGAATCCAGGGCCTTATGCATGCAAGGCAAGCACTCTACCACTGAGCCACCTTCCCAGCCTCATCTTTCCTTTTCTTAAAAAAATATTATTAGGAAGATGATGTTCAGAGGAATAACAGTTAAGTCAGTTAAACAGTTGTCAGGTAAAGAATCCATTTTGGGGGGACAATTACACCCCTTTACTGTTTCTCAGTTTATACCTTTCACTGTGGCTTTTTTCTGGTTAACTGGAGATAAGAATCTTGCAGACTTTGCTTCCCAGGGTGATTTTGAACCGTGATCCTCAGATATCAGTCTGCTAATGAGTTAGGATTACAGGCTTGAATCTGAAAGACAAGAAGACTGTTCTGAATGTTGTCCTATATTGGTTATAGGGCTGTGGGCCTGAATGGACTTATGCAGTGAATGCCAGGCAGATCAGTCATCTGGAAGCATGTGTCCCTACTTAAACCTGACTGACTCTCAGAACAGATAGGTGATGCTTTCAGGGTAAGAACCAGTTTGTACCAGCTCAACAGAAGTCCTCACTATATAGGTCTTATTCAACAACTATTGGGTTGCTTATATTATCAAGACATTTTCTTTCTTAAGAACTTTTTCATTGTAAGATTGCAATAACTACAGATTCATAATGGTCTAGGAATACATGTCTGCTATCAGCTTTAATACCAAAGCCACATAGCTGCTACAAATCATGTTTTATTGATCTTATAATAGTTCTTGAATATTAGTCTTTATTAGTAATTATATTATTAATATAAATATTAAAGTTCTTCAAACATATTTCTCTTATTAAATGAATCCTTACTGTGACATTGAAAGCATCTTCTGGAGCAGCATTGGAAAAGATACTTGGATAATACTAAGAATGAAGGATGAGAAGTGTGAAAAACAGAACTAAGAGAATTACCAGTGTGACTGGGAAACATCTTCTACAGAGCAGAATCCCAGATTTCTGGAAACATATCATGTGAGAACAGGGCTTCAAACAGTACATGTGACCACATGGGTGAGCCTCAATGTTGCCACATAGATGTTATTCTTATTCCTATATGAAAGTCTCATGTTCGATGGGCTTTCACAACCCCAGATTTATGAAATTTTGCTGCCTTCTTTCCTTCAATATTACTTCATACTTTGCTATTGAGTGTAATTATTCTTTCAAAACATGAAAACTCAACACCATCTCTTGGACTGAGGCAATTCCTGTCTCCCTATGAATAGATCTGTTATTTAAGAGGCTTCCTTGGGCTGGGTAGGTGGCTCAGTGGTAGAGCACATGCCTTGCATGCTTGAGGCCATGGGTTCGATTCCTCAGCACCACATAAGCAGAAAAATGCCAGAAGTGGTGCTGTGGTTCAAGTGCTATAGTGCTAGCCTTGAGCTGAAGAGCTGAGGAACAGCACCCATGCCCAGAGTTCAGGCCCCACAACCGGACAACCCCCCCAAAAAAAGAGGCTTCTTGACAGGTGCCAGTGCACCCCTTCTTTAATACTAGCTTCTCAGGAGGCTGGGATCTGAAGGTCACAGTTGAAGCCTGCCTGGGTAGGAAAGTCCATCAGATTCTCATCTCCAATCAATTACCAAAAAAGTCAAAAGTGGAGCTGTGGCTGAGGTGGTAGAACACTAGGCTGGAGCAAAAAAATGCATAAGGACAGGCAGCACCCTGCCTGAGCCTGAGCCCCAGACCAGCCTTCAGGCACACACACACACACACACACACACACACACACACACACACACACACACATACACACACACAAGTGGCTTTCTGCCAGACATGTCATGTGGGCCCATGAAATGTTTGGAGACGCCTCTTCAAATGGACTTGCCCTTGTATTTACTCCAGTAATGTGGAAATTGACTCTCAGTCACCTATATGTCCATTGGTTCAGGATTTTTACTTTGCATCCCACTTCCTTTGCTTGTTTTTTGAGGTGAGTCTTGTAGCTCACACAGATGTCAATACACTTCAAGATGCTGCTTACTGTCTCAGGGTCTGCATTGACACTACACATGGAAAAAGAAAACATGACCTGAGAGCCTCTGCTTACTCTGAGGACCAGCTATCCAAGCAACGGCAGCTTCCTATGAATGCAAACTGGAATCCAGGCTCAGGTTGTTCATAACAGACAGATGTGAGTTGTGTAAGGCTTGAATTGTTCTAAGGAATAGCAGAGAATTGAGGAAGGCAGAGGAACTGGGAAAAGACAATCGACCTTACCATGTTTCCTTGCAGTTCCTGGTCCACATTATATCCTTTGCTAATTGTTCTGCTGTGTGTGTGTGTGTGTGTGTGTGTGTGTGTGTGTGTGTGTGTGTGTGTGTGTGTGTTTGAGAGTGTCAGTGAATGTTTGCACATATACAGTGGTTCTGGGCCTTGCATTAAGGGGCTGGACACTGGGAAGGCAGGGTGAATATGAGCAAGTACATCATATGTGTGTGTGGAAGTAACTCCATCAAACCTCTGAGTGTGCAACTAGTAATGAAAGTGAAAAAATGATTAAGCAATGCTCAAAATCCTCCATAAGCTATTTAGAAATAACTTTAAAAAAGGGTCAGGAAGCATAGTTGGTAGGGGATATGAAAACATCTGTAGTTAAAACTGTGGGATTATTCAAGCAAGGTGCTGGTGGCTCATGCTTGTACTCCTAGATATTCAAGAGGCTGAGATCTAAGGATCATTATTTGAAACCTGCCCAGGCTGAAAAGTTATCACATTCTATATAAGATATACTACTCAGAATAAGCTCAAATGAGGCTTAAGCAGTAGAGTGCCCAAATTCAAACCACAAGACTGGCAGAAAAAAAAAAGAAATAGTCCAAACTTAAGATGTCTAAGGAGTTTTAGACTAAATGTCGTATATAAACAAGGTACTATATTTTGGGGCTCATTTGTTGTTGTTGTTTTAAATATATCATGTATATTCTTCCTCCTACAATATGTCCCCTTTTGACTTTGACTTGACTTTGTTACCGTGCACCTTGTATATACATTTTTCTAATTTAGAGAGGGGAACCAAAATAACAAAAATGCTGAAACAAGGACACAGGATGACCCATTGCAACAATGATATCCATAGGACAGTATGTTAGAAATGAATTTTACAACTTTGGGTGGGGAAGGGTGGAGGAGAAGGTAAGGGATAGTAGAAAAAAACAAGGGAAGGGGTAACAATGCTTGACCAGAAATGTACTCATTGCCTTATTCATGTAACTGTTGCCTCTCTATAGAATCTTCACAATAAAATAAGATTTAGAAAATGAAAAATATCTAGTTACAGCTAAAGTACGAAAGGAAAAATCCTTTCATTCATTTGCCTATGGCAACAGAAATTAGAAATACACAGTCAATAGATATTTATTGCAAACCCCACACAGATTCATGCTCATGGCTACTTCACCCTCCTTGTCTTCAGGGGAAAATCAGGAGGAATCAGTACAAGCTTCCTATCCAATAGCAGTCTACTCAATTCCTGTACCAAGACTGCCATCTGTAGTGCATCAGATGGAAAAAGTTAACATTCCTTCCAAAAGCGTCTCAAATGAGCCCTATAAACCATAGCCTCCAACTGTCCTGATTTAACTCTTATTTCCTTTCCCAAGCTACAAATACATATAAACTTGTGGAGGGCTCTACAGAGATGGACAATGACTTATAAAACATATACTGTTTCACACCTGTAGAAAATTAAAACTAGACCCTTATAAAGCACACTGCACAAGAATCAACTCCAAAGGGATCAAAGACCTCAGAGCCCAAGCAGATACCCTGAAAACATTACAGGAAGGAAAAGGAGAAACTCCAGGGCTCATGGCACTTGCCAAAAGTTTCTTAATAAAGACCCAGAAACACATACAATCAAAGAAAGGTTGGACAAATGAGATTGCATGAAACTGCAGACCTTCTGCACGACCAAGGACATAGCTATCAAGATCAAGAGAAAGCCCAACGATTTGGAGAAGATCTTCACTAGGCTTACAATGGACAAGGATCTCATATCTAACATATAATTAGACCTCAAAAAATTAAATCCTTCAAAAACAAATCCTCAAAGAAACAACTGCCTGATAAATAAGTGGGCTAAAGATTTAAAGAGAAAGGTCTGAAGAGGAAATAGGAATGGCCAATAGACACATGAAAAAATGCTCAAATTCTTTAGCCATAAAAGAAATGAAAATCAAGACAATGTTGAGATTCCACCTCACCCCAGTTTGAATGGCTATAAGCAACAAATTTAATAATAACTTATGCTGGAGGGGATGTGGTCAAAGGGAACGTCCTGCATTGTTGGGGGGAGTGTAAACTTGTTCAACCACTTTGGAAAGGAGTATATTAAAACTACCAGCACAACCATGTTTATTGCAGCATTATTTAACAAAGCTAAGGTATGGAACCAACCAGATGCCCCTCAGTATATGAATGGATCAAGAAAATATACACAATGGAATTCCATGCCTCCATCAGAAAGAATTAGGCAGATACCTGAGGAGCAGCCGGGATGCCGCTGATCAGAGCCGCTTGAGGCTAGGGCTGCACCTTCTCTGCCCTGATAGGCATCCTACTCTTGCAGGATTAGTGCAGCTTTTGACATACGAGGTTATGTTGGAGAAAATGTCAAGTTGAGATGTACCTTCAAGTCATCTTCATATGTCACTGACAAACTGACCATAGACTGTAAGTACCGTCCTCCCAGCAGCAGTCGCACAAAATCTGTATTTCACTATCAGTCTTTCCAGTACCCAACCACAGCAGGCACTTTTCAGGATCAGATCTCCTGGGCTGGAAATGTATACAAAGGGGATGCATCCATAAGCATAAGCAACCCTAACCTGATAGACAATAGTGTTGCGACCACCTCGACCAGCAAGGAAGACATGACCCGGGATTCTTCTCAAAGCAGTTTATTCGGGAACCTCATCTGCAAGCTTCTCCTTCCCCGAACCAGCAATCCGGTTATAAGCCTCCTGGATGGCCAATCCCGAGGTGCCATGCGGCATATACAAATAGGGTCACAAATACAGAAGCAAGCCAGTAGCCAAGCCATAGCCATATAAGGAGTTGTTATTCACAGAGAGCACTCGCCATCGGGAAGGCAGAAGGCGGAAGCCAGTGCCATCTTTGGTCGTGGCCCCTGCAGCTCTCCACACAATAGGACATTCAGCTGTGCTGTGAAGAATCTCCCAGATGTGCACCATGACATCCCCCTGATGGAACTAACAATCACAGAAAGGGGTTTTGGTACCATGCTGTCCTCTGTGGCCCTTCTTTCTATTCTTGTTTTCATTCCCTCAGCAGTAGTTATTGTTCTGATGCTTGTGAGAATATCAAGGAAGGCTGCAGAGATGAAAAAGCAGAGAAAGTCTGGCTATAAGAAGAAGTCTTGGAGTTCCAGGAAGATGGCAGAGGAGAAACTAGAGGTTAAACAAGCTCTCCCATAGAAAGCAGTTTTAGTGTTCCAGTGAACAGACCTAAGTCAGAGAATCACAAGTGTGCCATCACAGTACAGAGAGTTAGGCCAGAGAGGGAAAATCCTGGCAAGGAGACAGATCTGAGCACTTGCCAGCATTTGCAGCTATGGCTGTGGCTGCAGCAGCTGCAGCCATAGCAGCCATACCTGCAACACAGAGAATCCGGGATGAAAGAGCCAGATGCGGCAAGTGAGCAGATTCTATTCAACACCAGCAAGAACCGACAAGGAGAAGACATCTTCATCCTGCAGTTAGCAGACCAGAGACAGCCCAGGAACCAAGACTCGGCGTGAGTAGAAGCCTGACGTCCTCACTCCTTCTCAGAGAGCAGAGGAGGGAAGCCACCTCTCATCCCCCACTACCGGAGATCTCCATCTTTGATACTGACAAGGGCCTGGCTGAGCTGCTAGCTCCAAATCAGGCCTTGGAAGAAAACTGGAGTCATTTAGGAGCTCACAAGAACCTAACCTGACGTGCCAGACTCAGCTCAACCCAGGGAAAAGTCACCCGGCTCAGGCTGCCAGGCCCAGGAGTGGCTTTCTTCACTAGGAAACAGAGCAACAGTCTGTCCATCCCTTTAGCAGCCTCTACAATCAATTGAAAGTCAGTAAACATAAATCCTGAGAATGGCTCCAGGCTGGGCTCTGTGAGTGTCTCAGGAGCTAACCCCTCAGGGAAAATCTACTTTTTGCTGAAAGGCCTCCACTCTACCCAGAACCTAGCCTCATCACAGCATCTCCAAAGTAGAGGAACAAACCATCTCCCTCTTGTGATACTCAAAACAGATTTCCTTACCATTGAACAAGACTGGGAGAAGGATCACAAAATCCTGGGTAAAGCAGAGCATTTTTGTGCCTTCTCAAACAAACTGACTTAAGAAACCAACCAAGCCACAGGAAAATAAAACACCACAAGAAGACCAGAGACTCCAACAAGAGGCTGGTTATGGACACAAGGGAAATACAGGACTTTCCTAACCCTACCCAAAAAAATCAAAAAAAATTTTTTTAAATTTCATAAGTTTTTTTTCTAAAACTTCTTTTAATTCTTACCTTTAAAAAATTGTTTTCTAGTAACTTTTTTTCTCCCTCTTATAATTTTTATTTTAGGGATATATGTGTGTGTGCATGTTTTCTTTCTTTTTTAAAAAAAAAAACATTTATTTTTTTGTTTTTTGTTTAGCTCTATTTAACTTTTAATCTTTTTTTCTTCCTCATTCTTTTCACCTTTTTGTCTCTTTCATTCTTCTTTGTATGACTTAATTGCTGTTCTGCACATCCTCAGATTACTTGTAGTTGATTATTAGATCTTATCCCCCACAGAGTACACAATTAATCAAGAAATATATTCATCAATTCAAAACCTCTTAGACTTACATTCTTTAATAGCAGTACTATTTATACCTATATAATATTTTAATTTTTTTTATTTTTAAGTTTTTCACGTTTCCTTTATATCCCTCCACTTCTCTAATTATATCCTCACTCTTCTCTGAATATTTCGTTTTTATATTTGCATAATTTTTAAGCATTGCACTTTTTAATTTTTAAATTTTGCTTTTCTATTTTTTCGTGTCTCTTTTTTTCTCTTTCTCTTTCTTCTTTTTTTATCTCTCTCTATTTTCATACTATCTAACCTATTTACCACTTTGAGATTTTGATTTAGTTAAGTTAATTCTCCCTGTTCCTTCCCACATCCCTCGATTCCTATTTTTACCCACATATCTCCCTAAACCTAATAATTTCTGGTTTGCCAAATTCTTCTTTGCTGTTCATAGCCCATTAATATATAGTTGTTTGATGTTGAAGAGATATATCTGTTGAATTATATTGTATCTGCAGAATTTGGACAGTGCAACTACAAATTTTGGGTGATGCTTGTCTTAAGATAGTGTTCTAGCACCAAACTGGTGTTACTTTCATCCAAAATGGGCAGAGTAAGCCAGAAAAACACAAGAAAAACGACAACTGTGGGTATCTTAACTCCCACTCATAATAATCAGGGGACAGAACAGATAATGCAATCCAGAGGAGAGTTCCCAAATAGCTCTACAAACACTGCTGGTAAACATGGTAAATGAACAAAGGACTCTATATGGCCATGAAAAGGAGAGAGAGGAGGCAAACCAAAGGTTAATACAGGAAAAGATTGAAAACTTGCAAAGACTTTCTATGAATGTGATAGGGAGAGAGAAGGGGCAAACCAAAGTTTAATACAGGAATATCATGAGCGTGAGGAAACTACTCAAAAACTGATACAGGAATTGCTTGATCAGGTTGAGATCACTCAAAGAGAAAGGCAGGAATGGCGTGAGCAGGCTGAGAACACTCAAAGAGAACTACAGGAATGGCGTGAACGTGAGAAGCTAAGCAAAGAGTAATACAGGAATTGAGAGAGCAAAATGAGAATGCACAAAGATCACTAAAGGCATTGTTGGAATCCATTAACAAAGAGCTGAATGAGATCGGGGAGACCACAAAGGGAATACTGAACGGAACCCAACAGAAGGAATGGGAGTCCAAGGAAACCATAACCAATCAACTAAGTGATTTGAGAATAAACACTGAACACCAAATTAAGGAAGTAAAGAAGTACATTCAAGATGTAAAACAAAGCTGCAACAAAGAATTTGAAGCCATGAAAGCTGACCAATTACAAGGAAAATAAATAAAAAAGAAAGTCGAAACTCTTGACAGCAGGTTAGACCATGCAGAAGATCAAATCTCGGTGATTGAAGACAGCCTAGATATTACAGAGAAAGAACATACAACCATCCAAGATAAGTGTAAGAAATATGATAGATCTATTCAAAACTTGGAAGACACCATCAGAAGGCCTAATCTGAGGATAATGTGTGTAGAGGAGCACCTAGAAACAGAAGTTAATGGTTAGGAAATTTATTTAACAAGATCCTAGCAGAGAACTTCCCAATCATGCAAAAAGATAGGCCTATTCAGATACAAGAGACTTTGAGAACTCCAAATAGAACAGACCAGAATAGGACATCACACCGTCACATTATAATCCACACAGGATCAATTCAGACCAAAGAAAAGATCGTTAAAGTTGTCACCGAGTAAAGATCAATCACCTATAAAGAAAAACCAATGAGAATCACCTCAGATTTCTCAGCATAGACAATCAAAGCAAGAAGAGCCTGGAATGATGTATGCCATGCCCTAAAGACAAACAACTATCAACCAAGAATACTGTACCCAGCTAAACTATCCTTCCTAACTGAAAATAAAATACAAACCTTCCATAACAAAGAAAAATTTAAACAAAATATTTGCACCAAACCAGCCCGGCAAAAATTCTTGAAGATGTGCTGCACTTAGAAAACAAACAAGACCACAGCAAAGGCCAAGAATCCTCACCCAAACTGAGAATGCAAGGAACATAGGAAGAACGCAGTGGATCAGCCCCAAAGAAGGTGGATTAAATGGCAGGAACTCCCAAATACCTCTCATTCCTATCTTTCAACATTAATGGACTTAACTCTCCAATTAAGTGACATAGACTGTCTAGTTGAATTAAAAAGCAAGATGCTACTATCTGCTGCCTTCAGGAGTCACATTTTGCCCATAAAAACACACACATTTTCAATGTGAAAGGGTGGAACAAAATCTACCAAGCAAACGGCCCCCATAAACAGGCGGGAGTTGCAATTCTAATAGATAAAATAGACTTCAAATTCAAATTCGTGAGAAGAGAAAAAGAAGGTCGCTACATACTAATAAAGGGATCTCTCCTTCAGGAGGATATTACAATTCTAAATATCTATTCACCAAACAACAGAGAACTCAAATTTATTCAAGAAACACTACTTTCTCTAAAATCACACATAGATCCAAAGACTAATTGTTGGGGATTTTAACACACCATTTTCCCCACTAGATAGAAAAATTGGCAAAAAACTCAACAGAGAAACCGCAGATCTAAACAACTACATAGTTCAACTAGATATAACAGACATCTATCGAATATTTCACACAGCAGCATCAGAATACATGTGTTTCTCAGCAGCACATGGAAATTTTTCTAAAGTAGACCACATTTTAGGCCACAAAGCAAACTTGCCCAAATTCAGAAACATTGAAGTTATACCTTGCATTCTCTCAGACAACACCTGAATAAAATCAGAACTCAACAAAAAAAGCCACAAAAGAAAGTGGTATAACACATGGAGACTGAACAACACCCTGCTGAGTCACGAGTGGGTCATGGAAGGGATTAGAAAGGAAATTAAACTGTTCATGATATTCAACAAAAATGAGCACACAAATTACTAGCTCCTCTGGGACACAGCAAAGGCAGTACTCAGGGGCAAGTTTATAGCTCTGAGTTCCTACATCAACAAATTGGAGAGAACTGAAACCAACAATATAATGAGGCATCTGAACCTCCTTGAAGAAGAACAGCAAGATAAACCTCAATGCAATAGACGGAAAGAAATAATTAAAATTAAATCAGAATTAAATGAATTAGAATCCAAAAAACTATAGAAAGAATCAACAAAGAGTAGGTTCTTTGAGAAAATTAACAAAATTGACAGACCGTTAGCAAATCTTACCAGAAAAAGAAGAGAACACACCAAAATAAATAAACTCAGAGAGTAGAATGGAAACATCACCACAGAAACAACCAAGATTCAGAACATTATAAGGGAATACTTCTCAAAACTTTATGCTAATAAGTTTGAGAACTTGGCAGAAATGGACCATTTCCTAGCAAATATTGACATGCCAAAACTAAACCAAGATGAGTTAAACCATCTTAACAGGCCCATATCAAGCTGAAAATAGAAACAGCAATAAAAGACCTCCCATCTAAGAAAAGTTGAAGACCAGATGGCTTTATAGCGGAATTCTACAAGGCCTTCAAAGCACCAACACACCAATACTCCTCCAAATCTTCAATAAAATTGAAAAAGAAAGTTCACTACAGAACACATTCAATGAAGCCATCATAACCCTCATCCCAAAATCAGGAAAGGACTCATCAAAGAAAGAGAATGATAGACACATTTCTTTGATGAATATTGATGCAAAACTTCTTAACAAAATTTTGGCCAGTCTACTTCAACAATTCATCCAAAAAATCATACACCACGATCAAACAGGTTTCATTTCAGGGATGCAAATCTGGTTCAATATATGCAAATCAATTAATATAATTCATCACATCAATAGGAGCAATGATAAGGAACACATGATTATCTCAATAGATACAGAAAAAGCATTTGACAAGATCCAAAACCCCTTTATGATGAAGGTTCTGGAAAAATTAGGAATCCTTGGAATATTCCTCAATACAATAAAGTCTGTATATGACAAACCTACAGCCAGCAATATAATAATGGTGAAAAACTAAAGCCATTTCCTCTTAACTCAGGAACAAGACAAGGATGTCCACTCTCTCCACTTCAATCTAGTATTAGAATGCCTACCTACAGCAATAAGACAAGATGCAATCATAAAGGGGATCCAAATAAGGAAAGAAGAAGTAAAACTCTGCCTCTTAGCAGATGACATGATCTTGTATTTAAAGAATCACATGGACTCCACTCCCAAATTTCTTCAGCTGATTCAAAGGTTTGGCAAAGTAGCAGGGTAGAAAATGAACCCCCAGAAATCAATGGTTATTCTGTATGTCAACAATGAGAAAAGTGTGGCTGAATTTAGGAAAGCAACTCCATTGGTGATAGCCCCACAAAAAATAAAATAACTAGGAATTAACCTAACCAAAGGAGTGAAGGACTTCTATGATGATAACTTTAAAAACTTGATGAAGGAAATCAAAACAGAACTTAAGAAGTGGCAAAATCTCCCATGCTCCTGGATTGGAAAGATCAACACCGTGAAAATGGTAATATTTCCCAATGCTATCTACAAATTATTGTGATACCTATCAAAATTCCAACCTCATTCATCAAGGAAATAGAAGAGGCAATCCAAATATTCATATGGAACAATAAAAGACCCCGAATAGCAAAAACGACCCTCAACAGAAGGAACACTGCTGGAGTAATATCAATACCAATTTTCACACAAGAACAGACCTCAGGACCAATGGAATAGAATTGAAAACAGAGAAATGAACCTACAGACCTATCACCGACTAATTTTCGATATGGTAGCTAAGAAAAATAGAACGTAAAAAAGACAGCCTTTTCAATAAGTTGTGCTGCCAAAATGGTCAACTACTTGTAGAAAACGAAAGCTAGATCCATATAGTTCATGCTGCACCAGCATCAATTCCAAATGGACCAAAGACCTCGGTGTCAAAGCAGACACTCTGAAATCATTACGGGATGGAATAGGACAAACTCTAGGTCTTCTTGGCCCAGGCCAAAATTTTCTTAATAGAGACCCAGAAACATAAAAAAATCAAAGAAAGGTTAGACAAATGGGATTGCATGAAGTTGCAGAGCTTCTGCATGGCAAAGGACATAGCTAGCAAGATCAATAGAAAGCCCACGGATTGGGAGAATATCTTCCCTAGCCATGCAACGGACAAGGGTCTCATATCTAAAATATACTTGGAACTCAAAAAATTAAATCCCCCAACAACAAATCCTCAAAGAAACAACTTCCCAATAAATAAGTGGGCTAAAGTCTTAAAGAGAAACTTCTATGAAGAAGAAAGAAGGATGGCCAGTAGACACATTAAGAAATGCTCAACCTCCCTAGCCGTAACAGAAATGCAAATCAAAACAACATTAAGATACCACCTCACCCCAGTTAGAATGAGAAAAATCAAGAACTCTAATAACAGATACTGGAGGGGATGTGGACAGAAGGAAACCTTACTCCATTGTTTGTGGGAATATAAACTTGTACAACCACTTTGCAAACTAGTATGGAGGTTCTCAAATGACTCCAGCTAGAGTTCCCCTATGAACCAGCAATCCCACTTTTGGGTATTTACCCAAATGTTTCAAACAAGACAACACTAAAGCTACCAGCACAACTATGTTTATTGCAGCATTATTTCCTATAGCTAAGATATTGAACCAACCCAGATGCCCCTCAGTAGATGAATGGATCAAGAAAATGTGGCATTTATATATACAATGGAATTCTATGCCTCCAATAGAAAGAATGACATTTTCCCATTTGTTAGGAAATGGAAGGACATGGAAAAAATTATATTAAGTGAAGTAAGCCAAGCCCAAAGAAACATTGGTCCCATGATTTCCCTTAATTGCAATATCTAGTATATGTCTGCGTCAAGCAGGAATGGTCAGATAAGGTGATGTTAGGAAAAATCAAGCCTAATATATGTATTTAAATGTTTTTTTTTTCTTAAATGCATTTGTTTCTAATGCATTTATAAGATTATTTTTTTGTTGCTTTGTATGTCCCTCTTCCACAGTATAACCCCTGCTTTCACTGTATTTGATGTCGGTATAATTTGTGGAGGGGAAGGAGAAAAACAAGTCGTTTAAATAAGGAGACTGGTGTACCCGTTGCAACAATGAGAAGTACACGTTGTCATGTCGAAAATGAACTTTACAACTTTGGTGTTGGGGGGAGGATTGTGGGGGGTGATGGGGGGAGGCTGGGAAGGGATGGGAAGGGTAAACAAAGGGGGAGGCTACAATGGTTGATAAGATATGGACTCATTATCTTGCCCACGTAATTGTAACCCCTCTGTACAGTATTTTCACAATAAAACTAAATTAAAAAATAAAAAATATATTAAGTGAAGTATACCAGGCCTCCCTTTTTAGCAATAAATAATATATGTTTAAGGCAAGCAGAAAAGCTCAAAAGCTAAGTACATATGACCTTATAAGATGACGTTAAGCGAAATGAACTCCAAGACAGGAACTCTAATGTTTTTCTTTCTTGCTATTGTTTTTAATGTATTTATAATATACTATTCATTTTTTTGTTTCTTTGGTATGTTCTTCCAACACAGTATTACACCTGTTTTCACTGTATTTGTTTCTAGTGACCTGCATCTTGTATGTATATTATTCATGTGAGGAGGAGAAAGGAAATAACTTAATGCTTAAATAAGGATAGTGTTTATCCCTTTGTAACAATGGGATGTACAAGACAGTATGTTGAAATTGTACTTTACAACATTGGTAGAGGGTGGGTGGGAGAATTTGGTGAGGTGGGGAGGGAAGGGATGGTAGGGGAAAAAAGAAAGGAGGAGGTGACAATGCTCGTTAGGAATCCTTACTCATGTAACTGTAACCCTTCTGTACAGTAT